>NW_021703782.1:38306224-38627571 GCF_005190385.1 Monodon monoceros
GATTGGTCACATTGAGGAAGTGACAGGGTGTGGGTGTTTGGACAAGTCATTCCTCCCCGGATAAATCTGTAAATATCTGCCCCGTCCCCTGCGCCCTGCACACAGAGATGCTCAAGATTGCTTGTTAAATTTAATTGGCAATGTAAGGAAAGGCCATAGCATGAGAAGCAATGACATAATTGGGATTCTTTGCCTATTATATTTCCTAGTTGACTAATATTTTGAAGTTTAACGGGGCATGAACAGGTTTATATGGAGAAAAATGTCTTAAATACATCAATACAAGTTGGGAAAATAAAGGATAACACAAGAAGGAATGTATGAGTAGACTTGTAAGAGGTGTGAAATCATCTCTTAGTCACCTATTCATTCAACACACATTTCATTCAACACGACCAACCTGATTGGTCACTTTGTATTAGTCCCTGTGCTGGGGATGTGGGCCCTTCTGAAGGTGCAAAACAAAAGGATATAGACTTCCACTATGCTTTATAACAAACTGGAATATTCCAGTCACCACCTGCACCATGTATGGAACAATGGGCGTTTATCAAGCCCCTACCATGTGCTGGGTGCTCTACAAGATGATAAATATGCATTCCTATCCTCAAGTACTTCCAAGGGGAGGTAAACAGGTGAACAAAGAATTGCAGCACAATGCAATGAGTGCCGCCTAAAGGGCGTTCATAAACTAAAACAGATATCTGTACCAAAGAAGGATATAAAATCCTGATCTGGTCTGTGTCTATTGAATTCACTCAGAAGAAGTTTAGAAGTTTTCTGTTGGTTGAGTAAGTCCATCTCCTGGACTCCTAGGACCAGATCAGTAGACCTCTTAGAAAACCTTGCAGCTCTAGGATTCTGGGGCTGCACTCCCCCAGCTGTTGAAAAATCAGGGCACATGGGCCAGAAGAGGAAAATAATACAAGAGTAACGGAACACAGGGACGATCCTCAGAATGGCTAAGCAAACCAGGGAATGCTCACTAAGAGTTATGTCTTTTTTTTTTCTTTTTTTTGACAAGCCACCAAATAGAAAACGTTCATTTATTCATAAACAGGTTAAAGTTCCAATTTCCCAATATTAAGGTAATTGTTTTTGCCTAATTGCTAAATTCCCATATGTCAGTGGTGGTCCACTGAACGTCAGGTTACATTATACAGAAAATGTAAAGTCAAGTAGTTGTGTCCCATCAGTCTGTTAGAAAACAAAATTCAAAAAACAATCAGAAAGTTCAACTGCATGTATTTAGAAGAACAATTCCAAACCAAACAAAGCTCAATGAGCACATACAGGAAGGATTATAACAGCAAAGACAATTACTTCATTAAAATTACTGAAAGAAGACTGGTTTCGGGCTGTAGCTTACTAGGTGGTGTGATATTATGCGAGTCACTCTTTCTGGGCCTCAGTTTTTTCATCTGTGAAATAAGGGGATTGGCCAAAAATTCCCATCGTTATACTGTGATTTGATAAAAACCTAGCAATTTACAATCATAGTCAAGGGATGGCAAATATTTTGGCCTCAGATGACACCGTCAGTGGATTGGTGTTTATGAGCTGCCTGGGAATGGAGAAAGAATCTGAGGCCCGGTCTAACCTTAGAGGGAAAAAGCCAAGGACTTTAGTACTGTCTAGATGGGACAAGTGGGATGAGGGGCACACAAGAGCCAGTTTTGTCCTAATTGAATCCTCACATTTCTTTTCAAATGATCTCCCAAACTCATTTTATTGAGTAACTTTTCTCTGACAAAAATTTAAAGAAGTGTTATTACTTATTTAACAACATTATTTCACTTGCTTAACATCAAACATTTGGTAAGTAGCAGATCTGGGATTCATATCCAGATCAGTCGGATGCTTTGAAATGCTAAGAGAAATAGTGAAAAAAATATTAAAATTCAAAGAAATAAAGAGAGAGCACATAACATTCACAAAGTGCCTTTCTGTCAAGGAAGATGATTCTATCACTCAGAATTTCTGGTTGTAGGGGAAATACTCCATAAGTAACAATTACTCTTACTGAAGACAAGAGAAGCCCATGTATTCTCACATTTTTTAAGCTAGAAAACTTGGACCCTGAGTGGTTTTGGGACATGCAATGGTCACAGAACAAATCAGTAGATAACACAAATTCTAAGTTGAATTTCTCTCACCTATCATCTGTACTCTTTTTTTTAATATTGATAATTATTGCATATCTTGCATCTTGTATCTAAAAGAAATTAAAGTGGCTTACAAAAGTGCCTATAATGCAGTGAGATCAACAAGCACAAAAATAAGACAAAAAGAAATCTGTTACTTAATTTTATCATACTCAGTGCTGTCAAATTGATTGTCCAGAGTATAATTTATTTCATATAACTATGCTTCTCAGTGATGCCCCAAAGTCCTTATTGTCTTTCCCTAACTGCCCTTCCAAATTTGTACTCCAATTGCACTGTTCTACAATTCCCCGTACACAGTACAGCACATACTCATTAGGGAATGTCTGATCACCATGTAAGTCATCTCCCCTTATCTAGGAACTTCTAGATCTTCCCCAGGAAGCTGTATATGTGTGCCTTCACTCTCCTAGCAGTAGTTCATGAAACTGACACAATGTAGGGAAAGATTATTCTCTTCAATTAAAGAGTTGGGAGTAGCCATAGTCCACTGTGTGAATGAAGATACAGAGAAAGCAGGTCGGTTCAGACATGAATGAAGGAGAAATAGAAAGAACTCCCTAGGTTCCTGATTGCTTCCCAACCCTGATTCCAATTCCTTCCTGAGGCCTGGCTGCACGTCTGCCTTTGTGTTCTCCCAAAACACCCCTGAATCCTTAGAATAATTAATTTCTGCTATCTCTTAAGTTTACTCTCGTTAATTAATCTGCATCCCTTTCTGTGGCTTATGCCTTATTCTACATCTGGCCTCAAGTCCCTGATCAAGACAACTTCCTTCAGAAAGCTTTTTCTGATTCCTCCCAGACAGAAGTGATGTTTTCATCCTATGAACTCCTACTGTACTGCATCTATATATTTCTTATGACATATCTGCCTTAGAGCATACTTTCAGGATTATACATCCTGGGTTTTTTTTACCATAATTTCTAAGCCTCTTGTAGAGAAAGATCCATGCCTGATTCATTTTTGTAATTTCCATATATCAAGTAGAGCAGAAGTGACTGTCAACTTTATTAAAAAAAAAAAAAAGGATGAACGAATGAACACGTTTTATTCATTCTCTACTGTTGAGCAATTCCCTAAACCTCTCTCCTCCAGGCTGGTATTACAGAAGCGGAGATTTGATCAGCCAATTTACCCAGGTAATGTGAGCAATGTAGACAGACAAATAGGATCACTGTGGCCCACAAATCTACTCTGGGGCCAGAATGATGCCGTCTGGTTGTCAATATTGATCACGTTTAATTAGAAAATTTCCACATCTCTGCTATTCTTAGTACTGTGTGGGCATCACCTGAAAGCAAAGGGATGACAAGCTGTTCCGAGCATCTGTAGTCTTTATGTAATAAACATGTTTTCAGCTGAGAAAATTTGTGCCTGTTTCTGAGCAGTATCAGAGCCTTTTAGAATTTCATCTCTTTTCCCCACACCACCTTTCTTCAGTGGTTAGGATGAGGGAACTATTAATGTATAATTCCTAGAGTTATTAAAGCCATGTTAATTTCTGTTCATTCATACCGTATGAATGAGCATTCACAGAGTGGATTTAGAGTAGGGTTAACAATCAAGATTAGGGTTTAAGAAAGAATCCCTCCAGGAACAGAATGCAGTCATTTGAGGTGCACTGTGACTCTGTGAAGTGGGTCATTAACCTGCCAGGGACCTATGTCTGTTCCAAACACCTCTTGTCTTTCATGACCCTATCAGAGCCCTTTCCAGATGAAAGCATAGCTGTAATCACTGTGTTTTATGCCCTACATTCGTTTTCTCAAATGGCAGATTACTCTCATGGTGTGACTTGCTATTTGATCTGTCTGTATCTATGTTGACGCCCCATCAGAACTGGAAGAAGCCTGTCAGTAATTGTTAACAGAGGGTCAGAGCAGCAAACATGCAAGTATTCATTTTGCCAGTCTCTGTAACTTGAAATGGTCATTTAGGGATAACCAATTTGCTCATCTTGGTGTGCAGGCTTAAGCATGTGACATTTGTATGAAGCTACTGGTAAATAAATCTCAAGGGTGGAGCACTCCATTGTTATTATCATGAATAAACACCAAGGATTAAGATTCAATATCTATGGCATTTTCTTATCTTCAATTACTGACTAAGGGTATGCTTAAATTATGGACCTGTAAGAATTCATCTGTGTTTTGAAAAGGCATATTGGAAAAGCATTATTCTCTATCCCTAACACAAACAGTTGATTGTCATACCTGCTATAATTTTAAAGTCTCTTTTTACCTGAAAGGAACAAGTCATAAAATTGGTGAGAGACAGATTGGGAAGTAGAATCCTTCCTTAACCTGATACTTTTTTTTTTTTTTTTTGCTAGCTAGAATAGAAAGTGGAAGGTGCAAAAAACCACACACAAAACAGGTTTTTTTTAATCCCCATGATACTACTGTGCTGGAAGAACCAAGGTTAAAATCTCTGTTTTACAGTCTTTCATTTTAATATATGTAGATAAATATATAAGTGTGATTAAAATTTATACTTAAAATTAAAGTGGTACGATACCATTTATACTATTTTGTAATATACTTTTTTCACTTAACAATACAGCATAAACATTGATCTGATCCAAACACTGATAAATTTTTCTGTAAAGGGTCAGAGAGTAAATTTTTTTAGGCTTTCTGGGCCATACGGTCTTTGTCGCTATTCAATTCTACTTTTATAGCAAGAAAGTAACCATAGACAATATGTAAATGGATGGTCATGATTGCGTTCCAATAAAACTTTATTTACAAAAACAGGTAGCAGACATATTGTGTTCATGGAATGAAAGACTCAACATAGCTAAGATCTCAATTCTCCCTAAACTGATATACAGGTTTAACATAACTCCTGCCATATTCCCAGCAAATTTTTTGGCAAATATGGACAAGGTTATTATAAAATTCACACGAAAAGATAAAGGAACTAGAAGAGCTAAAACAATTTTCAGAGAAGACTACAGTGGGAGGAATCACTTTGCTCAATTTTAAGATGTATTTTATAGCTACAGAAATCAAGACTGTGTGGTAGTACAAACCATATATCTAACAAAGAACTTGCTTGATTAGATATTAATACAGACCTATCAGAACAGCTAAAATAAAAAATAATGATAATACCCAATGCTGGCAAGGATGCAGGGCAACTGAATCTTTTATGCATTCTTTGGGGGATTGTAAAATGATATAGCTACTCAGCAGTTACTTAAAAAGCTAAACATATACTTACCATCCAACCCAGCAATCACATTTCTAGGCATTTATCCCAGAGAAATGAGAACCTGTGTACGCACCAAGACCTATTCACAAATGGTCACAGCAGTTTTATCGGTAACAGCCAAAAAGAGGAAACAACCATAATGCCCCCTTCGGTAGGTAAATAAACAAGATCTGATAGGTCCATACCATGGAATATTACTCAGCACTAAAAAGAAATGAACTATCAATACACCTATAGTTTAAATACATCTC
Organism: Monodon monoceros; assembly: GCF_005190385.1. NCBI lineage: Eukaryota > Metazoa > Chordata > Mammalia > Artiodactyla > Monodontidae > Monodon > Monodon monoceros. The sequence goes on from NW_021703782.1 coordinate 38,311,860, forward strand.
AAGAACATGATGCAGAGTGAGAAAAAAAAAGCCTATTTCAAAAGGTAATAGATTATATGATTTTCCTTACATAACATTCCCAAAAGTTACAGAGATGGAAAACAGATTAATGATTGCCAAGGTCTAGACATGGTTAGGGAGACGGGGTACATATGACTATCAAAGGATAGCACAGAGAGATCTTTGTGATGATGGAATAGTTCTCTATCTGGATTGTGGTTGTAATTATAGAAATCCACACACATTGTACTAACGTCAATTCCCTGGTTTGATATTGTACTACAGCTATGTAAGATGTAACCAGTGGTTAAAATTAGGTGAATGATACACAGGACCTTTCTGTTCTGTCTTTGCAACTTCCTATGAAACAATAGTTATTTCAAAATAAAAAGTTAAAAAAAAAAAAAGCAGGTGGCATGCTGTTGCCATAGTTTGGCTAGAGTTTGCTATGGTCTAGAAGCTTAGATGTTTTGACAGTATTTTTATTAGCTGTATAGGATGTCTTTTGGTATATATAATTTATTTATCCATTCCTCTGTTGTTTCCAATTTTTCTCTTTATAAAACCAAAACCTAGGATTTTTTATGCATCTATAATTATTTCCCTAGAATAAATATCTAAAATTACAGTATCAAATGTATACATATCTTTAAACTTTTGGCATAATATTGCCAAATTACCTTCTAAAAAGTTCACATCAATTTACACCCCTATCAGCCCTGTATAAAAGTATGTACTCAAAATAGAGATCAACAAAATTTGGAGTAACTTTCAAAAAAAAAAAAAAAAGAGTATGTATTCATACACTCACCAACAAAGTACATTATCTACAAAAACAAACAAACAAAAAAAAACCTCTGCACACTTGTCAAGAAGGAATATCTCACTGTGTTTTTCTTTGTTTTAAGTGTATCCTCCTTTTACTTCTAGATCTTTGCTTATGCTGGCCCCTGCCTGGGACATATTCTGCCCCTTACCTCGCTAACTGGTACTCAGCCAAGTCACAGGTAAGATACCACTTCCCACAGGAAGACTTCTGCAATCTTTGGTCTGGGTTAGGTGCCCCCTCATTCACTTCCACAGCACCTTGTACTTCCTTTACTGTAACACTTACACTCTGTGGTCAGAGCCTGTTTAATTGTGTATCTTCAATCACTTACAGACTGTGGTCAGAGCCTGTTTAATTGTGTATCTTCAATCTCTAGATCTTAATCTCTGTAGGGCTGTATCTGTCTTGCTCCTCTTTTATGCCCAGCATCAACACAATGCCTGACAAATTGTAGGTGTTCATTAAATACTTATTGAATCAATGGATGAAAAAATATTATCAATCATAAGGGAGATGTTCTGCTTTTTGAGCACTCACAACAGTATTGTAATTTTTGTTATGTTTATGTATATAGATATATAATATTGTGTTTCCAGCACCAGCCAGGAAAAAGAGTCCCTTACTTATGAAAATAGATATCAGGTCAGTATGGAGCCTACTCCTATAGGAGGGAGACAGACACATCAGATTATCATAGCTTGATGACACTGGCCATGAAGATTATCCAAATAACTTTCATTGTACATTTTCCAAGCTAGTTTTTAGTTACTATTTGGTTTTTAGGCATAGACGATAGACTACCCACACTGAGAACAAGCATGTATCATGCAAGCTTAAATTTCCTTGTGACAATTATATTTTTTCACTAAAAATTAACAAAGTGACGTCCAATTTGTGCACCAGTTGCTTGTGAATTTTATTATTACGAGTACATTCCCCAGAGCTCTATAATCTCCCCTAGAAGGTAGCCATCACATCAATGTGCCACCAACCTCCACTCCCTCCAGGGACTGCCTTACTGTTTGCTTTCTCAAACTATAACAGGCAAGATTTTTAATCTCTGTGGATTTTATACCAAAGTATTTTTATTTCATTTGACTTTTTAAAAATTTCATATATTTTCTAAAACTCTTCATGAAGTCATTAACCAGCTTCTGTGCTTTTTCCTGTGTTAACCAGAAGACGTTCTTTGATTGTAATTGGATTAGATCTATACTTGGAGAGGTATCTTAATGTTCCTACTCCTGATCAGATTGTTATGTCTCCTCTTTGGCAAGGGGTTTGAAATCTGATTTTACTCTTTGTCAAAACTCCCTCTTTTTATCTATATGAATTTGTTCCTCGTGTATAAGGGGTTATTGCATTTAACACACCACTAATTTATCTAAGGCATTCAGGTTTATTGCAGGTAGAGTGGCTTTTAAAAATGATCAGAAAGTATGTTTACTGGCTTAGATTTAAATCTAAGTAAAACAAAATTTCTTTTTTTTTTTTAGCTGTGCTGGGTCTTTGTTGTGGCATGCAGGCTTCTCTAGTTGTGGCGCGCCAGCTTAGTGGCAGTTGTCCCGCAGCATGTGGGATCTTAGTTCCCTGGGGATCGAAACAGCGTCCCCTGCGTCGGAAGGTGGATTCTTAACCCCTGGACCACCAGGGAAGTCCCTAGAACAGAATTTCTTATTTGTGAATTATATTCTGAGTCATGAACATTATAACTGGTTGCTAAGAGAGACTGTGGAATCGTGTGCAGTCTGACTTGGAATAAGAGGAAAGTCTAAAAGAGTAGGTAATATATGAGAGAGGAAATATACCAGAACCATAATCCCGTTACTAACTTACTGCGGGACCCTGCGTTAGCCACTTAACCTCTCTGAGCCTCATTTCTTCATCCATAAACCAAGGGAGGTGGACCATATGATGGATAAATTCCCTTCCAGCTCAGAAGTTCTGTGATTCTGTGATACAACTGGTCTACCCCCTCAACATCCAATTCCCAACTATTGAAATTTATCTTGGAAGTCTATAATTTACAATCTAATCAGGATCCCCTCCCTTGGACATCAATCTATAATGTCCCTTTTTTACCCCAGACACTTTTCACTGTCCTCTACACCTCATAAGGACACCTTCACCAGACCTCGCTGCTCCCCATCAGCACCCTCTTCCTGTCAGCAAGCTTTCTCTTCCCATCCCTTGCTGCCTAATTGGACCAGCTCTCATTCTTATCTTCTCTGAGCCAGCTTTCTAACCCTATCTAAAGCAATCTTCATACGTGGAAGAAGACCCAAGGCAGTACTCAAAACCTCACTCTCAAATATCATCCTCAATGTTTTAACCAAAGCTCTTCGTTTTTATTCTAACTTGAAGGAGGGACTTTAATTGAAGGACCGGGGAAAGAAAACTAACATCTGTTAAATACCAACTGTGTGCCACACCTATACATATCACATTCACTCCTTACAGCTATCTCTTAAAATAGATACTATTTGCCCTTATTTTTTTGAAGTTGAGAAAACAGATGTCCAGGGAAATTAAATAAATTGCTGAGATCAAGAGGTAGTATCAGCAGAACTGGGACTCAAACTCCCAGTCCATCTGAGTTGAGAATTGTTCTCTCTCCACCAGACCACACCATCGCCTTATGCTCCATGAAGCCCCAGGGTTCTGGGGTATGATCTCAGGGGTCTCCGAGAAGAGAGGACACAAATTAGGCTCCAGCCTTGTCTTTATTCTGAGGATGTCCAGAACGTGCCCAAGAGTATGTGTTTTGTAAATATTCCTATTTGATCTGAGCAAAAAATATCCCACTGATGTAGAAATGTTTGTATAGCTCTTGTTAAAAAACAAAAAACAACTGACCCCCTAAGCTACAGTATCACCTTTTTCTACTCATAGACACTTATTTTCATAGACAATTCAGGTGACGGGCTCAGATTAAATAACCACTCTCACCAAACACTCATCTTCTAAGAAATAACAGAGCCACCGTAGACACTCGACAATTGTTATTCTGCGCCACTCCTCCTCCAGCCCTGTCTAACCTCAGCTACATCAAAGATGACTGACTACAGGGTAGGTAGTATACTGGAATCCCATGACACTCAAGGTTTGTAAAAATTCCACAGCTTCTAGAGATCTACAATTTTAATTTCATGGTTAATGTACTCAGAGCTATATCAAATCATGTACCCACCTTTTTCTATTTCTTTTTTTAAATTCTCCTGCACTTGCATCTACCCCCTTCTTTTCTCTGAGCCAGTGGATTATAATGTGTGAAAATAGAGGTTTGCATTGAGAGAGAATGGATGTACTACAAGCTGCCTGTGTGAGCAAATGGTAGATAACCAGATGTACTCCTGGCCAATGTTTTGTGAGGTGGAACATTTGGCAACTTTGCAGTCAGAGGAGGGATAATAACATCTGAAGTTAGCTACAGGGCTTATAAGTGTCTGGCATCAGAAAGGTCAATGTGTGATCAACAGGTAAGGCAGAAGCCAGAAGAAGCAGCAGCAGGAGGGAGAGATAAGGAACAAAAAGCTTCAAATTAACAGCCTCAGACTTGAGAGATGGCCGCCGGGTGTTTGCTGGGCTGGGAATCTGTGACACTGAGTTTGAGTATTTCTGACCCTTTTATAATTGTGTCGTTCATCAAAGAAGCCGCACTGGAAATGGAGAGCTAGACTGAGTGATTTTCTGCTGACTGCAAGGTACTTACAATTTGTCCAGGGATGGTAGAGGGACAGAGATGAAGGCCTCCCATTTCTCACATGGGACTGCTTTATACACGTGGAAGATGGCCAATAGGCACTATTTCAATCCATGCAACCTCTGAAGTGGCAGCGGACTACTGAAGGAACATCCCCAGATGCTTAACTGAGGCTTTTCTCACCCCTTAGATATTTACTTGCAAGACTAGTTCCCCTACAGGGACATGACATGATATCTCAGATATGGAACTAGATCAAGTAAGATCATGTATGTAGATAGCCTCTATATTGCAAGTGATGCATAATAGGTATTCTCTAAAGGTTGACACCTTCTCTGAAATAAATTCGTTTTTGCAAACAGTAAATTTGAGATGCCTAGGGACTGTTACATGGAGATATCCATATTCAGTGGGACACTATGAAGGTATGGTTCAAGTTCAAAAAAGAGAGGCAGGTTTGTGAAAGTGAGAAGGGGTAGAAATGAAAATGGGTCACTAGTAACTGCACATCAGGGACCAGAATATCCTTTTCTGAGACGTGAGCATCACCTTGCATGTCCTTAACCTTGTCACTTATATTTTGATCACTAGTTGGTCAGTGACCCAACTTATAAACTGTGTTTATTCTATGCATTTCATGATAAAAAAAAAATAAGTAGCTAAAAACTAAAATCACTGGACCCAGTGTTAGGAAAAGAAAATTTCTTGAATGACTTCCCTGGTAAGTGCCTATGTGTCTTCCCACACATCCCAGACTTGAAATCTAAGCTCTAGTAATTGCTTCAGTGTCAACCATTCTCCACCAACCAAAGTGCTAGTGGTTTGGGTCATGGCCTCTTCTCTTCTTTTCTTGCAAAGAAGAGAAAAGCCACACATTTTAGATTTCACTTATGAGCTCTCCTGCTTGACCCTGATGACTTTGAAACCATAAAATGATCCCTCTCTGTGTTTCATATTTCTCCTTTCAGAAAGAGCAAGTGAGATTCAATTGGTAGAAACATGTGATGAAAAAAAGTGGAGTGAAAACTGAAACTGCCTTAAATACCAGATGCCAAAAGAACAAACCTGGTTAACGATCTAACTTTTAAATATATTGTGTGCTTTCTAGCAAAGAAAATAGCAGCAGGAAAACAGGCAACATAAATGTGTCATAATGTCCACCCACTGAAAAACATTGCTTTCTAATGGGGTGGGGGTGGGAGGAATAAGAGAAAGAAAAATACAAGTAATAATATTTAAATTCCTACTACGTGCTGGGTACCATGACATATATTTTAAATATTATTTTTCTCTATCCTCCTCAGGACAACATTTGCAGTTTGGATAGAATTATAAGTCTGTTTCAATCTGAGCACTGGGACTTCTTAGTAACCCACAACAAAAGGCTTTCTATCATTTCTCTAAAAAATAAAAACAGAATTCTGTTAAGGATGGTGTGTCAGGAGTCCCCAAGACTACCCTAAATTCAGAGATTCACTGGAAGGATTCATGGGACTCATATATAGTTGTACTCATGGCTAAGATTTATCACATCAAAGTAGTAAGAATAAACAGCTGGATCATAAGGGGAAAATAGGCAGGCAGAGTCTGGAGGAATCCACATACAGGTTTTCTTGTGCTCTTTCCCTCCCTCCCATGAGGGGTCATACAAAGCACACTCTTCCCCCAGGAACAAAAATGCAGCATGTGTTGTCATGTTTCTACCCAAGGAAGCCCGTAAGAGCATCTGTGCCCAAGGTTTTTATTGGGGCTGGTCACATAGGCACTCTCTGCCCCGAACATACCAAAATTCCAGATTCCCAGAAGGAATACAAGTATTTAGCATAAGTCATATTTGCATAGTCTAGGCACAATACACCAACCTTACCAGTTATATGTTGACTACCAGGAATGCTCTGACAGCCAAGTTCCCAGCTGTCAGCCAAAGGCCACTCTGCAGGTAGGTCTTTCTAAAGATAATAGTCTTAGGCACGCTGTGGTAACTGTCTTCTGCACAAATGGTGCAGTAAGTTAATGCTTTCATGTATATTTGTACCCACTACCACCATGCCCTTCCAAACACATAGCAATGATAGTAAAATATGAAAAGCAAAGTATGAAAGAAAGAACTGGGCTTAAAAAATAATCTCTGTGGATTATGAACAGAACCACAGTGTAGAGCCATCACTCTTCCTGAAGCATGGTACGTAACTAGAATAAACCCCGAGGAAGGCAAGAGTATTTGATTAGACTAGAGCATAAAGTTAGAAATTTATTTCTGGAATATTAGGTCTATACTGGAAATCTGTCCATTTGCCTTGCCAAAGGAGAAACTGGTACAACTCCAGTGGAAAATACTGGTTAGAATGGTTAACATTCATTAGGGATATTTGCTCAGATTGAACCTAAGCAGAATTAAAGTAAAACTTCTAAACTTAACCAAATGAACCAGATCCCCTTAACTTCAGAATCACTTAAGTTTAATTCTCAAACAGTGCCAAATGTCATACAAGTAGCTTTGAAGATAGAACTTTCTGTGATAATGGAAATGTTCTTGCCGCCCCAAATAGTGGCTACCAGCCACATGCAACTCTTGAGCCCTTGACATGTGGATAGTGCAACAGAGGAACTGGATTTTAATTTTATTTCATTTAAATTGATTTAAATGTAAATAGTTATACGTGGCTAGTGACTTCTCTGTTCAAACACATTTTCTGATGGCTTCATTGCCTTGTTCTTACTCTTATTACAAGAGCTTCCTTCAAAATGTGTTGACAGAGCAGTTGATTTTGAGAGGGGTGTGTGTGTGTATTTGGGCAGTATCAGCAACACCCTTTATAAATATACATTCCTAATTATCAGAAAGAAAAATTCCAGGACTACTTTTGATCATCCTAGCTTAGTTCATCTCTCATCTCTTCACATTTGTAATTTGACTCTGTAGAAATCTATAACTAAACCTCATCCATGAAAGTGGACAAGCCACAATCTTCTTTAATACTGAACTTCTCAAAATCTCACTGAATAAATTAGTTTTTCTTTAAAAAAAAAAACAAAGAAAAACAGGAAGAGGAGGAAGAGGTAGATGTGGTGAATGGTAATATCCAACAGAATCTATATTATATATGAGTAATGGGTCAAGTTACAGTTTTACTTATTGGTTTTGCTTTAAAAAAGCATTTTTTTAAAACATGGAAAGCATAATTTCCACTTTTCTGTAAGAATTTTTATACTGTTGTGAAACTAAAGATTCACCAGGACACCATCTGAATTCTAAAAATAAACTGGCACTGATATGGTGAAACATTAGGCTAGGTCAGGATGAGTAAGCTTCAGCAAGTGACACTCATCTGTTCATTAATTTTGTAACAAGGTCTGCATATCTCTGGGGTACAAGGCACTGTGCTAAGTACAATGGGTTGAATAAAGATATGTCCCCAACCTCCAACCATTCTGATCAAGACCTGGCACCTGGACTGGATAAATCTTTAAAGAGAAGTGTCCCTGACTCCTGACTGAATTTTCCAATCGGTTAGCTTTTACATACAATTTGCTTATGACTGTATCCAGAGGATTACGATCAGAAAATTATCAGTGACAGAAGGTTATAATGTTCATCCTTCCATCTAAAAACTGGATACGGATGAAATGCAATATGGTATCCTGGAACAGAAACAAGACAGTAGTGGAAAAAATGACAAAGTCAATAAATTCTGAAGTTCTGTCAATAGTAATTAATTTCTTAGTTTTGATAAATATACCAAAGTAATGTTACAATTATGGAAAACTGAGTGAAGAATGACTATTGTCTTAGTCTGTTCAGGCTACTATAACAAAATTACCATCCCTTCCCAAAGGCCCCACCTCCAAATACCATTACATTAAGGATTAGATTTTAACATATAAACGTTGGGTTGTCACAAACGTTCAGTCTAAAGCAGCTATCTTTGAAACTTTTCTGTAAATGTAGAATTATCTAAAAATTGAAAGTATATTAAAAATAGATATGTAAGGATAAGCAGGAATGTCTAAAGCCCCCTAGAGCTCTCTCTGAGTTGCCTGACAATCAGCTAGCTGGGCCTGGGGGCTGCCTTTCCCCTAGAAGGAGAGGCTGGACATGACCTCACCTTCCCCCAAGGTCTCCAATAAATCCTATAAATAACTGGCTCTAAAGCTGAGACTATTTGGCAGTCTATCTCAACCTATGTCTCCAGTGGCAAGGCAGCTCTCACACTTGCTCCATAAAAATGTACAGTAAGGGGGTAGGTCCCCTCCTAGATCCTATTCCAAGAACGTGGCCAGCTGTGCCCAGACATACCATTTTGAGAGGACAGGAGACCCATGCCCCTTCTAATCCTTCTTTCTGGGGAGTCCAGTCTGTACCATATTTGCACAAGCCCGTTTCATGAACAATGCTATGGAAATGCCATCATACTTTATTTTTGAATTTTCCTTTTTGAACAATTCAATTTATTTCACTGACAGAAAAAAAAAAAGGGTTTGAATAGCTTACTATTTGAAAGTTGAGAATCAAAGGAAGTTGGGGGGTAGGGACCAAATAAAACATAGGCTCAAACATGGCAAAGCTAAATCTGAAAGTATAGATCAGTTAGTGTTTCAATTCCAAAACCAGCCTTTAAATTGTCATCCTAATTTTGATGTATGCAGGATTTATGCAAATAAATGTTTTGAGTATAACTATTTAGATTTGCTTATTCAAAAAGCATTAACTTATATAAATCAAAAATTTCTACTAAGTCCTGACTAAATGCTTAGATGGATTTTTTGTAAGCAACTATTATAATTATGGGTAGGAAAGATCCAATAATTTGCATGTGTAAACTTAGAGGTTAGGGTGATGTCACTTTAAATACAGAAAACTTCAAATTTTGGAAAACATCTGTAGAAAGCGTTCGCTTTCCTCAGACATTAATCTGTGCACTTAATGAGGAACAGAGCTTGTCGTCACAATTTCAGAGGCAGCTGGAGGTTTTTACACATTGGTATAGACAAGCCTGTGCAAGACCTTCTCACATTGTGAACAGGTTTTTAAATAATGTGTGAAAATTCTGCTGTTGTAATATACTTAGTACTCTCACATGACAAAATAAGAGAAGAAAAATCAATTCCCACCCTAAGAAGGAAAGAGTGGTCCTGAAGGGGCAATATAACAATTGAATGAACAATTCCAAATTTGGGCAACAGACTTTTTAGAACAATAGATTTATATCCTCTGTGAACATATGGGGCTCAGAGTTTCTTCAAATAGTTTCACAGGCAAAAATCAGTAAATTTCTTTGGAGCAGGGGGGAAAAAAGAAGGAAAAACAGTTACAGGCAAAGCTCTGCCTGAATCTTTTATATTCCCTTGCGCCTACAGCTTTCCACAGCCCCTGTGACCATAATTTTTCTCGATCCTCCCCAACTCAGGAAGGTTTCACCATATTCTTGATGATTCCATAACAATAAAGCATTTTCAGCCTGCCTCAGATACTTTTCAAAAGAGAGCAGAGATTTCTCTTCCAGCATGGTAGGAAAAATTCCACTACAGCTTATATTACCTCTCATTACAAGTAAAACTACTTAACAAAATACAGAAAACGGCTACCTGAGGACTCTGAAAAGTAAATAAAAGATGGTGGATGGTAGAGGAAAGAGAGAACTTAGGGAAGGAAACTACACAGTGACTGAGCTGTAATTCAGGTAGCTAAAATGTCAGTATAAACATCCTATTTCTGACCAGAGGAATGGGGTAAAGGGCTTGGTAGGTTGGAGAAGGTGGGGGGAATTTGAGACAGGAGATAGCTAAGGTAGGGGATAACTCTTACTCTGAAGATAAGTATCAGCCTCACCGCTGAGTCTGCATGTGTGAGAGACCCAAGCAGTAGAGTTGAGGTTTCAGGAATATACCTAAGATTCCAACCACAACTCAGATCACAGAACATCTGAGAGGCACAGGTGCAGGACAGAAACAAAGCAGCACAGCAAAGAAATGAGATTGGAAACACTATCCACAGAAGGTGAAAGAAAACCTATGATGTGAAAATGAACAGGTTGATAACCTCCTAAAAACATCAACAATCACAAAAACAATTAACATTCTCCAGGACAAGAAACATTACCAGGGATAGAGAGGTACAGTACAAATGATAAAAGGGTCAATTCTCCAAGAAAACGTAACTAAACATCACTGCACCTATCAGTAGAGCTTCAAAATACATGAAGCAAAAACTGACAGGAGAGAAACAGAAAACTCTACAATTTTGTTTGGAGACTTCAGCATTCCTTTCTCGGCAATCAATAGAACAGGTTGACAGAAAATCAGTAAGGATATAGAAGACCTGAACAAGATTATCAACTAATCTGATGTAATTGACATTTATAGAACACTACCAATAACAGCAGAATATACATTATTTTCAAGTCTCCATGAAACTTTCACCAAAATAGACTATATTCTGGTCCTAAAACCTTAACATATTTAAGAGAATTGAAATCTTACAAATAGGTTCTCTGACTATAATGGAATTAAACTAGGAATCAATAACAGAAAGATATCTGGAAAATCCCCAAATAATCAAAAATTAAACAACCCACTTCTAACAGAAACAAAGTTACGAGGGAACTTAGAGAATCTTTTTAATTGAATGAAAAGTAAAATAGAACATAAAAATTTGTGGGATACAGTTAAAACAGTGCTTCAAGTGAAATTTATAATACAGTAAGTCCCCTACATACAAACCTTCAAGTTGTGAACTTTCAAAGATGTGAACATGCATTGGCATGTCCAGTCACATAAGTTAGTTCACGTGTCAGGAATACATTGTCACGTGTGCATCCTCTACAAGTGGTTGCGCTTTTGTGTAATTTACTGTACAGTACTGTATAGAATACAGTAGTACAGCGTCTTTATTTCAAGCCCATGATGTCCAGAACCAAGCGTAAAAGCAGCAGTGATGTAGCTGGTACTGTATAGCTGATTATGGTTGTTGGGTACCTAGGCTAACTTTGTTGGACTTAAGAACAAATTGGACTTACAAATGTGCTCTCAGAACACAGCTCGTTCGTATGCAGGGGACTTAATGTATTAAATACTTCCATTAGTAAAGATCTCAAACCAGTTATTTAAGATTTCTCCTTAAGAAACTAGAAAATTGCAAAATAACTAAGCCCAGAGCAAGTACACAAAAGTAAATAACAACAGAGTAGAAATTAATGAATTGGAAAGGGAAAATTATAATAATCAATAAAGCCAAAAGCTGGCTTTTGAAAATAATTAGTAAAATTGATAGACTTCCAGCCAGAAATAAAGACACAAATTAATGATATTAGGAATAAAAGAGGAGACATTACAAAGACCCCCTACAGATGTTAAAAGGATAAGAAAATATTACAAATAGCTCTATGTGCATAAATTTAATAATTTAGATGAAATGGGCAAATTCCTTGAAAGACATAAACTAACTAAAGCTCAATGAAGAAAAAAATAGATCATCTGGATAGTCCTGGGTGTATTAAAGAAATTGAATTCATACTTAAAAACTGCAACACAAAAAACTCCAAGTCAAATCGCTTCACCAATAAAGTATATCAAACATTTAAAGAAGAAATAACATGCCAGGAAGAGGAGGGAGCCTTTACAGGCTCATTTTTTTTGAGCTTAGGCTGTGTCTTTTGAGCTTAGGCTTGCTAAGAAAAGTTGGATTACTACATTCCTGGGATCCTCTAGGACAACTTGTCAACACCCCTACCCTAGGCACCCTGGCTTCATTTCCTTACCATTTTATTTCTGCACCCCACCGTACCCCCACCAGTTTGCCTTCCTAGGGAGTCAGGCACATAGATTGGCTGGAAGTACCAGGCAGTAACAGCCGTGCTGGAGAAGAGAAAGAATGTCAAGATCCATTACAGGAAGAAAAAGCAGCTCATGAGGTTAAGGAAACAGGTGGAAAAGAACATGGAGAAAAAACTGACAAATACACAGAGGTCCTCAAGACCCAGGGACTGCTGGTCTGAGACCAATAAAATTGATTGTTTATTCCTCAAGAAAAAAAATATGAGGAAATAATGCCGAGTCCGTATTAAAAAAAAAAAAAAAAAAGAGGAGCAAACACTTCCCAGTTAGTTTATGAGACCAGCATTACACTTAAAACATAGTTACAAGAGGGCTTCCCTGGTGGCGCAGTGGTTGAGAGTCCGCCTGCCGATGCAGGGGACACGGGTTTGTGCTCTGGTCCGGAAGGATCCCACAGGCCGCAGAGCGGCTGGGCCCATGAGCCATGGCCGCTGAGCCTGCGCATCCGGAGCCTGTGCTCCGCAACGGGAGAAGCCACAGCAGTGAGAGGCCCGCGTACCACAAAAAAAAACAAAAAAAAACCACACATAGTTACAAGAAAACTATAGACCAATATCCCTCATGAAAATAGACGAAAAATATTTAATAAAGTATTAACAAATCAAATCTAGTGATATATAAAAAGGACATTATGACCAAGTGGGATTTATTCCAGGAATGCAAGGTTGGTTTAACATTTGAAAATCAATTAATATAATCCACTATACCCATAGACTAAAGAATAAAACAAATTAAGCATAATCAAGCTAGTTAGCTTTGAAAAAATTAGCGGCAACAAATGCAGTACTAACTTATTGTAGAATTCTCCACTATCTAATTTATAGGAAGTACCAAATACATTGTCAAACACACACTGAATTCTCTATTTAAAATCTCATTGGCTTCAGGGGATACATAAATGATGGAAGAATGCATGTCACAGGTCTCATACACAAATTCTCTTGTTACTTAGCAGTATTATCTTATTGCTGATCTCTTTCTACCCATATTTTCCTCTCTCATTCCCTGCCCTGAAATTTAAAAAATAGGAAGTGATGGAGCAATTACATTACTGTGATCACTTTCTAAATTGAACCGTTCAGCACTTTCAGGAGCACCGTTCTGCATGCCTGTTTGACCTTAAGGTTAACAGTACTAGTGTCTCTCCAACCTCTAAGCGAAAGCATTTCAGTTGCAAGAATTTCACTATTCAAGTTGTCCCTCTGGGGAAAAAACAAGAAAACGTTCGAGATTGTTCAGTTATATGAGTTGTGTTGTCACGCCCTTATCCTAGTTCTGGGTCCTGTGGATTCTTGCTGCATTGAGCTCTACTGTGGCTCTTCGCCAGATCTCAGGGAACTGGCACAGTGTGGCCTCAGTGACAGCACTCTCACACTGTGCAGCCCAGGGTCAGGCGCCACAATCATCCAAACTGTGCCCAAGAACAAGGGATGTAGAGCACAACCCTTGATTCATAAGTGTCGTTTCTCACGTTCATTTTCCTCATAGACTACAGTATTTTGTATTTTTAAATAAGGGGATATTTGGAAATTTTCTTCTCACAACAGGCTGTTTTAAATCAGACCTTTAAATAAAATTTTAATTTAGGTCCCCATGTTCTTATGACTTTTGATCAATGACTGTTCCAAAATTCTTTGAAAAAAAATGAATGTTTATCCGAACCAAATTTATATCCATATTACATATAAACTGTTCACCAGTTTCTATAGTCAATAAACTTTCTATGGACACACAACAGATGTACGTTGGCACCTTAAATTTCTAGAAAAACATTTTCCTTTTGAAATTTTACTGTATGAGCCTTTGAGATTATGTAAAATAGCCTTTGTTGAACCTAATCATCTCTCCTCACATACACAGACCTCTCCCCTTTCCCTATTCACTTGGAAACTTATACTCTGAGTCTTCTTTGGGGAACACCTTCCTGACATCACCCGCTCCTCCCTCTAGACCTTGCTGTACATCACTGGAGCATGTCCAGTGTATGTGTTCCCATTTGACACTAAATTCCCTGAGGGCAGCAAATATGTGTGTTTTGTTTACTCTTACTTTCACTATCTAGCACAGTGCCTGGTATATAGAAGGAAACCATCAATATACTTGAATGGATGAAAAACCAAGTGTGCTATTACTACCAAGAGAAAACTACTCACAAGTTACATTTATGAGGAAGTAAAAAGAACCACTAAGATGCAAATATTGATCACCTCCCTTGAGGGAACAGCAATTTTTTTCATAAGAAGAAATATTTTTTGAAAAATAGTTTCAACCCAAATTGTTAAAAAATAAGTCATGGAATATTATGTATCCATTAGTAAAAATGAAGTAATTGCATAACCAGATATTCATCATACACTTTTAACTCAAAATATATAAATTATACATTATGTATAATTTGATTCTATTCTTGTTGGAAAAAATATAAATGCATACAAATATATATAATGGGATCTTAGAGGTTTTCATTTTCTACTATATAGTTTTTATATTGTAAAATTTTAAACAATTTTTAAGTCAGAAAATAAAAAACTAAAAACCTTTGCCACTCTGCTTCAGTTCTTCTGTTAAGTGCTAGTATGGCAAGAACTTCAAATTTTGTTTTAATAAGACATGTATTTGGCCTTTTAACATTTTTTGTTTAAGGGAAACATGAATACAGAAAAGAACACAAATCATAACTCTTCAGCTTAAGCTTTTGAGAGAGAAATTGGACTGTAATTTTCCTTCCTTCCAATGTTCTTTAACTCTTCAAACATTCTCCTGCCCCATTATTTCTATCTTCTCCTTCTGGGATTTCTATTTAATGTATGTAAATTTTCTTTCACTGGAACATGTCTCTTACACTTTTTCCCTGTATTTTCTGCTTTCTTCCTCCTGAGCTTCAGTTTGGTTTCTATTGTGCTACCTTCACTATTCCTGTCTTCTCTTGTGTCCAGCCTTTTGTTTAAAACATCTCTTACTGACTTTTTAAATTTAAGTTATTGTATTTTTCAATTCAAAAATGTCTATTTAATTCTTTTTTGTATATTCCATCTGTTATTGTATATATTTGTATATTACATCTGTTATTGTATATTCCAATACTCTCGTGAGATCCTTCTTGTCCTTATGTATTTCACTTATATTTCCTTCTATTTGGGGGGCATATTAGTTACAGTTATTTTAAAGCTCTTATTATGCTAACTCCAATATCTGAATCACCTGTTAAACTCTTTTTTTTTTAATCTTATACTTTAAGTTATAGCCTTGTATTTTGGCATGCCTATTAACGTTTTACTGAATGTCAGGTATCATCTGTAAAAAATATATACAGTCTCAATACTATTTTCCTTCAGAAAAGGTACACCCTTTCCTCTGAGACTGAACTGGATCATAACTGGGCAACAATCTGGTAAGTTTCCATTTACCTCTAGTCCACCTCTGGGTGTAAGCCTCCAGGGTTTCATACTTGAGACTGGTGCACCTGGTGAGTCCTGAATCTATCCACATCAGTACCTTGAGGCTGGTGAAATACCCTGGCTGGCTCTTCAGAGACCTTCTGCTTGGTTCTGTGGCCTCCTGTTCCTTGCAGTTTCAGAATTCAATAAGCATCTTGAAAAGGAAATCAGGCTCTGTTCTCCATACCACCCTTCTCACTGGGATCTTGGCCCCCAAAGTCTCCAATTATGTCTCTCCAGCCCCATAAGACCTCCCAAACCTCTGCTGGTTACTTTGTCCTTCAACACAGCCCCTTTGCCTAGGAAAACCATGGATTCTTACAGCCTCTTGCCCTATACCCACAATCAGCAAATGCCTCCAGGATTAATGTCACTAAATAAGTTCAGCTCACCTGTCTGCAGTCACCCTTCTCCAACAATCTTGGCCCCTGTTGACCTGCTTACTTTAACGGCTCTCTCACGTCTTTAATCAGATTTTTAAAAATTCAGCATTATTCATTGTCCTCAGTGATAGCAATGATCATCAAGTTACTCCACCATAACTAGAAACAAATCTCTTGTGGATTTTTTTCCACCATATCTTTAATTTGTTGTTATAAAGACAAAAATATGACTTTTTAAAAAACAAGTAATGGGACTTCCCTGGTGACGCAGTGGTTAAGAATCCGCCTGCCAATGCAGGGGACACGGGTTCGATCCCTGGTCCGGAAAGATCCCACATGCCGCGGAGCAACTAAGACCGTGAGCCACAACTACTAAGCTCTTGTGCCACAACTCCTGAAGCCTGTGCACCTAGGGCCCATGCTCCGCCACAAGAGAAGCCACTGCAATGAGAAGTCCATGCACCGCAATGAAAAGTAGCCCCTGCTCACCACAACTAGAGAAAGCCTACACACAGCAATGAAGACCAAACACAGCCAAAAAAAAATTAGAATAAGCAAATTAATTAATTTTAAATAAAAAACAAGTAATAAATGATGTGTAATCTAATGAAAAAATATGAGATTTCTATCAATAAATTTCCTATTGTTCATATGTATTTTTGATTACTAAAATTTTATCAAGTGTCTTCAGTATATTTATTGAAACCATATGCAATGTAACATTTACTCAGAACCACAGGACCTCATGCAGTTCTTTTTCTCCCTATTGCATTGAGAAGTGTGAATTTTCTTAATTTTCTGCCTTTTGGATGAATTCCAGGAGAGTCTTTTATATTTGCTTTTTCTTGGCTCCCTTAGCTCTCTCTAATTTTATGATATTTTATTCATTGATTTCATTATATCAATAATTTAGTTAGAATTTTGAACAATCTCCACTGAAATTGCATCAATGTCCCTTTTTTCCATTTTAAGGGTAAAAGAATAATTGATTATTTAAGCAATAAAATAATGAAATACCACATGTACCATTACGAGTTCATAAAAACAAATTAGGTATTTCTTCAGGTACTTATTATATCAGTAGGTACTTACTTTGAAGCACATAGTATTATTCTGTTTACATGCTTTATGCTGTGCAATAAACATAAATGCAGTCGATTTAAATTCTTCAGTGGCAATTTAATGTAGAAATTGAGCTTAAATGGAATTTTATAAATAATAATGTTACTTCTTCTTTAGTATTGCCTTTCAGAGGAAAAAACATTTTTGTGCTTATAATCATGTGTAAACTAATAACAGTTTAAACATTAAGAGTTGACCTATACTGCTGGTTAATAATTAACCCCAAACTCACGTGAAATTCTTCAAAACATAATTAGATTGATATGCTTAGAAGACTGAGTTCTCTATTCATATAGAAGCTAATTATTTTTATTTAATGCCCATTCAATATGCATGAGCTTAAAAAGACGTATCTGGAAAACTCTTTCATCAAGGAAATAAAACACCAGCTCTTAGTCTCATATTTATACACATTTATAGAGCCAGAAAGACTAACATAAACTGAATTTTACAAATTTCCCCCTTAAAGATCTAAGGGGGCACTCTTAGGAACCCCTAAGACCATCCCTACCCCTCAACCCCACATGCAAACAAAATTTTTTGGAGCAGTAGGAACTAAACGCTTACATGAAGCTGATGAAAAGCATGACAGACCTAAAAGTGTTTCCTTAAACTACTGGAAGAAATCAGGGAAGGTTAGTGCTTTTCCAAGTAATATTTCTCCCTAGTTTTGCATTTACCTGATCTTTGGGAAGATAAATAGAAAATTATTTTCCAGAAAGGCTATGGGAAGACTTACAGTTTTAAAGCATCTGGTGCTTTTACTCAAGTGGAGCCTTAGCTGGGGGATCACATTGTGCTTCATCCATTCAACCAAAGAATTCTAGTGTTAGAAGGGACCTTACAAGTCATCCACTTCAAACACCCATCTGGGGCTGAAATGCTCTCCTCAGCTTGCTTGAAACGTTATTCCACTGTTGTTAGGTTCTTCCAAGTAAATAGAAATTGATGTATCACAAAGCAGTTTAGGACATCCTTAGATCATAAACTAAAATCTCCCTAGAGATTTCACTCATTGTGTAACCAAGCAGGACCCTATGGGGCCTTCCCGGAACAGACCTCCCAACCCATGTCCTCTGCCTGCTTGTCTATAGAAAAAGTTTAGCCTCCTAGGCCTTCCTTCAGTTAGAAAGAGTAAATTTAATCCGAGAAGTGAGAAAATGAAGAAAGGAAAAGAGTCAAGCAAGACAAAATAATAATAGTTAAGCCATTAAACAAAGTCAAGGACCTTTAGTTCCTCCTCAAGGGCTGTAGATAATATCCTGGGCCATATCCGTTGAGCTGTTTTCCAGATACTATACCCCCACCAGGTGGAAGAAGTTAATTGTATGCTGCCCATAAGCATGTAAACTCCAGACTGGTTGGAACCAGAAGGTTGATGATGTTGACTCCCAAATACCTCTCAACCAACCATTCAGAAGAATGTCCATGAGCTGATCATATACCTAACAACCCCTCTCTCTCACCCTGTCTTTAAAAACCTTTCCCCGAAAGCCTTCGGGGAGTTCAGGCCTTTTAAGCACTAGCTACCTGGACTCCTTGTTTGGCTCCTGCAATAAGTGCTGCACTTTCCTTCACCACAACCCAGTGTCAGTAGACTGGCTTTACTGCACATGGGCAAGTGGACCCAAGTTTGGTTTGGTAACAATTGGTCCTCATTAAAACACTTCCAACCATATAAAAGTAAGTCTAACCTTCCTCCCAAATGTAGTGGGATTTTAGGTATTTGAAGACCTCCATGTTGTTGAACCTGAGCTTTCTCTTCTCTAAATATTCCCCATATCTTATAGTTTTGAGTTTTGCCCCCAATAAATATTTATTTAGTGTCACTGAAGTGGAAAGTACTATGATATGAGCAGAGGCATATTAAAATAATTTTCTCAATATACCTCCTCCTAAAGGAAGTTTAGGAAGCCTTTTAAGAGGAAAACAAGTCTTGATGAGTGACTAGTAATTGTTCGTTCATTCATATGTTCAACAAGACAGAAGAGTACCTATTACATGCAAGACTCTGCACAAGGTGTTGGGAATTAAGAAATAAGATTTTAGGGGTTCCCTGGTGGCGCAGTAGTTGAGAGTCCGCCTGCCGATGCAGGGGACGTGGGTTCATGTCTCGGTCCAGGGAGATCCCACATGCCGCGGAGCGGCTGGGCCCATGAGCCATGGCCGCTGAGCCTGCGCGTCTGGAGCCTGTGCTCCACAACGGGGAAGGCCACAACAGTGGGAGGCCTGCGTACCGCAAAAAAAAAAAAAAAAAAAAAAAAGATTTAAAAAAATCAGTTGCTGGAAGAAAAACTGAATTAATCAGTGGAAGGATGAGATAAAGCACATGGCCTCAGCAACTCACATTCTAATGAATGTCATTTCAATCTATTTCTTAATACCTTTTACACTTAAAATATTCTAATATATTCTGAATAATCACACAATGGCCTATAAGATTTTACATTTAAATCGTTAGGTATATTTATGTTTTATGAGTTGAAAATACTTCCATTGCACAGCTGAGGAAAAGAAATGCTCAGATTAATTTATTCATCTGGTAACCAGTTTACCACATTGTGTACACCACTAACGTCTTCAAAAAAGTCTAAAATGCTACTTATTACATCATATTTGAAATACAGTACTCAACACCTCCCAGAAGCTCCACCTCCTCTGAACAGTACCTGTTTACTTTCATGGGTGTCATACAGCATGTCAACAAATACTCCAAGTCATAACATAAATATGCCTACTGAGTTTAAGAAAAGAAATAAAAACTAGTGATGGAAACAAAATCCAAGATTTTTGAGGCTTCATCCATCATTCAACTCATCATACTCTAGCATTCTCTTTTTTTTTCTAGTATCCTAGGAAGATATGAAATTAGTATGGACTGTTGGGTATTAGGGGAAAATATGCAAGTAGTTGGTAGTTTGTCTCAGGGTTATTTGGAGTTTTGAGAGTGAAATTTTGTCAACTATCATGTTGGGCTAAACAACTCATGAGAAGCAGTGTGCCAAGCAGTTAATATAGAGAATTTAATTTGTTTGCTTCTTCTGAGTTTTGCCACTGAGCTTTCGGTGGGAAAGCTTTCCCTAAAAACCCACTCTATTGGCTTTAATTAAGAATGCAATGTAGTGTTGCAATGTAGTGTTGCATACTCAGAGAATGTAGTGCTCTCTGAGGCTTTGGATGCCTGCTGGCTTAATTTTTAAGCTTCTCCATTCTCAATAAAAGTGCTGAATTGAATTTAAAAGTCTATTCCTACAGAATCACCCCTTAGTGTGCACACCACTCATACTTCTGCAGAAAAGATTAAAATATTATTTACTAAACATAGCATTGTTTTTTAAAAATGAATGGAAAATGAGTCTATAGTTTTGCAATAATTTTGAAATGAAAGGTTGTTTCAAACATACGGTTTTTGTTTTTTTGTTTACTTTTGCCCCAAACCAAGATAGAAGTTATTAATGAAGCCACAGAATATAAGAAAGTATCTGTTAAAAGTCAGCAAACAGATTCATATCCTTTATTTTCAAAGACTGGAAAAGTTGTAGTTATTTCTTTATAACCAAGGTATATATGACTAACCTTAGGATTTTCTCCTTAGGTAAATCCACTTACAGTCTTTTTGATTAGACCTCATGGGTATTTTTTTCCTTACACATTCTTCTGACTGATTCCATTAATGAAGAGACAACAACCTTTGGCACTCTTAGTGACTGGTCCTAAATGGACTGTTTTTGTTCTTATTTTTAGGAAAAGATTCAGTATCCTGCTGACTGATTATTTTCTTCCTATAACTGAGGTAGAAATTCTGTACGCCAAATTGGTAATTATTCCTCACACGCATACTGTATCCTACTATGTGCCAAGCACCATGTTAAACTATGGGGATATAAGGAGCTAATAGTCTAATGGAAGAAAACTGATAGATAAAAAGAATTGAAAAATAGTGAGGCAGATGCCATGAAGAGGGGAAAACCACATACAGTGAGACACAAATGATCCAGCAACTAACGCTGCTTGGGAGAATCATGTTAGACTTGGAAAAGGAGGTATTTCTTGCCAGGGATCTGAAAGTGAAGTTTGGGTGGGTGTGGCAGTGGGAAGATCTATCTAGGCTTCAGAGACAGCATGTGCATAGATGTGCAGACTTATGAAAAGGAAAAGGAAAAACTGATGGAAAGTTCAATGTAAGTTTTTATTAAATGTAATACTTTTCTCTTTCAACTAAATTGAAATACTTACCTGGAGTGATTATGGCAATCCCCACAGGGGCACAAAGTGATTTCATTTCTACAAAATCTATGATGTGGAGAATAAGCAGTAGTGAGGAAAAGGTAAGAAAGGGAAGACCATTGAGGAAATTAGTGGAAATTAGAGGAAATTAGAAATGATGGTGGCCATTAACAGGATGCTAGCAGTGGTGATGGCTAGAGGAGGTCAGATTCAGGATATGATTCGAAGCTAGATCTAACGGGATTTACTGACAAAGCGTAAGGATACGGTTTGTAAAGGAGAGACAGAATTAAACATGCCCCATGGTTGTTGGCCTGGGCAACTGACGGAATACGGTGCCATCTCCTAAATGAAGAAAGAACACAGGGGGTGTTTGTGTGTAGGTACATATGCCCAGATGTTAAGGTAGAAGAAAACCAAAGATGCTGTTTGGCTATGGTTTGTTTCAGATGCATTTGGTGGAGTTGTCATTAGGCTGCTGTATGTAGGAGTGTAGTGATCAGTGAAGAGTTTAGATGAGATCAGCTGAGGAGTCAGTGTAAACAGAGAAATATGAGAGTCAGGAACTGAACCGCAAGGCATGCTAACATTCAAAGTTCAAAAAATGAAGGAAGATACAGTCATCACTTAGTATCTGCCGGGGTTTGGTTCCAGGACTCCCGCAAATACCCAAATTTGAGAATGCTCAAGTTCCTTATATAAAATGGTATAGTATTTACAAATAACCTACACACATCCTCCTGTATACTTTAAAGCATCTCTAGATTACTTATAATACCTAACACAATGTAAATGCTCTGTAAAAAGTCATAAATACAATGTTAATGGTATGTAAGTAGCTGCTGGAAAATTCAAGTTTTGCTTTTTGGAACTTTCTGGAATTTTTTTTCAAATATTTAGATCTGCGATTGGTTGAATCTTTGGATGTGAAGCCCACAGATATCAGAGGGCCGACTGTATATACAACAGAATATTATTCTGCCATAAACAAGAAGAAAATCCTGCCATTTGCAACAACATGGATGAATCTTGAGGGCATTATGCTAAATGAAATGTCAGACACTGAGAAAGACAAATACTGCATGATCTCACGTATACGTGGAATCTAAAAATGTCGAATTCATAGAAACAGATAGATTGGCGACTGCCCAGAGCTCAAGGGTGGAAGAAATGGGGAGAAGTTGGTCAAAAGATACAAACTTACAGTTATAAGATGAATACGTTCTGGGAATCTAATATATAGCACCATGATTATAGTTAACAATACCGTATTATATACTTGACCTTTGCTAAGAGAGTAGATCTTAAAAATACTAATCACACACAGAAAATGGTAACTGTGTGAGGTGAGGTGGTGGATGTGTTAATTAACCATGTTGTGGTAATCAGTTTGCAATATATACATATATCAAATCATTACATTGTACCCCCTAAGTTTGCACAATGTTATTTGTCAATTATATCTCAATAAACCTGGGGAGGGGGAATGAAGGAGGAGCCAGCAAAGGTGACTGAGCAGGAAAACCAGTGAATATGGCGATTCTGTTTCTAAGTGAAGGAAATACTGCAAAGATAAGGGCATAATAAACTATGTCCAATTTTTCTAAGAAGTTCAGCAAGAACTACCAGTTCCAGCAGAGAGAGAGAAGTCATCAGTGTGTCTGGCACATGGAGATTCTCGGTAATTGGAAAAATCAGTATTAGTAATTAATGAAGTAGAGGGGATGAAAGCCTGATTGGAATGGCTACAAAGACCCAGAGAAGTGAGGACATAAAGACGTAAATGCGGCATTTTGCTATAAAGGGGAGCAGAGAAATGGGGTGATAGCTAAGGGAAGTGTTAAATCAAGACAGAGCCCTTATTTTAGAATGAAAAATATTTATTTTAATATTATGTCTGATGTAATTAAGATGAGAAATATACCAACCGATAGGAATAATCCAGTGGTAAGTGGACACAGTTTGAATGCAGAAAAGAAGAGATCATTTTAAGAGTCATTTCCATGAGCAGATGGAGGAAGGATCCAGTGCTGGGTAGAGAGGAGAGGTTGGCCTTAGCTAGAAGCAGGAACAGTTCATCTAACTGATCAGCCAGAGGCCTGGATTGATAAATCAGCCACATGAATGAGAAACTTCCCAAAAGTAATAACAGAAGTAGGGGTGAAGAGGAAGATAGCACAAATCCTCTATGAATGAGCAGAAGGACCTTGAGAAATGGTCAAGGTTAAGGAGGTTGAGAGATGATTATAACAAGGAAGGTGAGTAGGGAGTATGGTCAGATGGGTTCTTTAAAATAGCAAGCAAGAAAGTCAGCGAACTGTATTGAAGGCTTACTCTGTATCAAGCTTTGCACTGGAGCCTTCCCCATTCATTCAGAATACTTTTACTGAATACCAAGGTCCATGGGCCACCATCTCGAGTCAAAATCTGAGCTAACACTTGTATTTTAAAAAATCATTTACATCCTGCCTTGCTTATAGCAGCACTGTGTCTGTCTTAAAGCAAACGCATTCGCAAGCTGCCATGTAATATAAATTCTCCTTGCTATCTTGCTGACTGCGTGGTTCCTGCCTCTCCCAGCTGCATCTCAATTTTCCTCCTTAAATAGAGCAAACAAAGGGTCTCTTTCTTGCCTTTGCATGTAGTGAATGCTTCAAAAATGACAACATACCTCCAGGATACTGGAACACTTGAAAATCAGTGCCTTCACAAAAGGAGTTTCTTGTGTTGTCCACTTCAGGGGTCCCTGCCTAACAGGTATTTCTGCTGCTTTCCCGGTAGACAGCCTAGCCTGAGTGAAGGCAAGACAATGTTAGCCCCCAGCTCATGAGAAACAGAGATGTGGGCTTCCGGTTCCTTTGAATTCTTGTATGACTTATTTGACTGTTTTTTGCCCTTTTCTGGGATACCAGCTATTTAAAATCTCAAACCTCTAGGCCCTTTTATTCTTCCCCTTAGTGAAAGGCTTAATTAAGAACAAAATATATCTTTGCATCATAAACACATTTTAGAAGTTAACCCAGAGTTCCTGGCCCCAGCTAAATGCTAACCAAATGTGTTAAAGTCAGCAGTTTGATGTTGCCCATAGAGACAGCTGGGGAGTAGGGGGAGGGGAGGGAAGGGAGTGGCTCACAGCTGGAGAAGCCAGCAGGAAATGACACTATTGGAGGCTTGAGACTAAGCAAACAACAGCAGGGGAAAACAGAGGAGAGGGAGGAGGGAGGGAGAGAGAGAATGTACAGGAAACTGGCCCAGCCAGGTCACAGAATTAGTAAGGGGATACAGCTCTAGGTAGCTAAAATTAAAAATGATACCTACTAGAGAATGGACTTGAGCATATGGGGAGGGGGAAGGGTAAGCTGGGACAAAATGAGAGAGTGGCATGGACATATATACACCACCAAATGTAAAATAGATAGCTAGTGGGAAGCAGCCACATAGCCCAGGGAGATCAGCTCGGTGCTTTGTGACCACCTAGAGGGGTGGGATAGGGAGGGTGGGAGGGAGACGCAAGAGGGAAGAGATGTGGGGATATATGTATATGTATAACTGATTCACTTTGTTATAAAGCAGAAACTAACACGCCACTGTAAAGCAATTATACTCCAATAAAGATGTTAAAAAAAATGATTAGCTAGAATTGTCTAATTAGACCATTTCATTTACTGAAATTAAGTATAAAATCCACCCAGTGCTTACTATTCTAACTCTGGTGCATGTATACTGTGGTATTATTCAAAAGTTTAATAATTCTAAACACAGCTGTCATTTACTTTGGGCTTCAGCCATAGAGTGGCAAGAGCTGGGAAGTCCTTGATGCCCTTTGACCTAGATGGGCCACTCCTGGGAAGATGAACTGATTAACAACGGACATTGTTTTAGAAATTATTTAATACCAACAAAAGAAAATATTATGAAGACTATTTGCATTTAGGAACTAAATCAGGCTTTTCCTGTTGTCTACTGCAATTCAATAGGTGGTAAGTAACACTAAGGAAAAATGCTAGTTTCACACACTACAATATATAAAATAAATAACTAATAAGAACCTACTGTATAGCACAGGGAACTCTATTCAGTATTCTGTAATGGCCTCTATAGGAAAAGAATCTAAAAAAGAGTGGATGTATGTGTATGTATAACTGACTCACTTTGCTGTACAGCAGAAACTAATGTAACATTGTAAATCAACTACGCTCCAATAAAAATTAATTAATTTAAAAAATCACTTTGGCAGCAGTGTGCTGAAGCCAGCTCACACTGGCTCACAAGAGCCAGTTGTTCAACTTGCAGGAATTCTGTGAGCCGATTATTATATAGAACCACCTTTGAAATTTAAATTATGTAAGCTTGCAACAAAATAAACTATACTAAAAATAAAAGGAATAAAGATTCATACCTCATCACTCCCTAAAGAAAAAAAAAAAAGAATGCTAGTTTCATCCATGATATAACAATAAGAACCAGCCCAGTGATTATTAATTCCCATCACCTACCTAATAGCCTCAGTAAGGAAAACTAGAAATTCCAAAAGGCGATAGGAGAGAACTGGTAGGAGATTTTTCTGAGGTGAAGAGTGCTATGGATTGTTTTTCCCTCCTCTGTTTGGGGAGGATAAAGAATGCCTCCCCCTGAAAAATTAATAGAGAAGCATCCAAAAATGTATCCAGAGTGATAGTCCTGTGTGAAAGCAGGCTGGCATTATTCACTTCACCTAGATGTCTGCTGGGCTGCAGATACTTTTAGAACTAAACCAGTGCACTCACCCAAGTGAAAGGGCATAAAAGGAGCTTTCAGGAGGGTCTGACGTGTGTCCACTGAAATTTCACATACACAGTCATAAACACTGGATCTTCCTCTCATCTGGAGAATTCCAAAGGTAGGAGTCAGGCTGGAGCAGCCTGTGATGGCATAGCAAAAGACAGATTGCCCCGTAAGGATGCATCAATTCCTTGAGAACTACGTGGATGCCTTGGAAGATAAATGGGCCACCTTGTAAGTACTCTAGCCAGCAGTAGGAGTAGATACAGGAAATCAGCTAGAAAGCGCATGGCCCTTACTGGGGGCAATATGGTGGTCCAGTAGGCCTCCAAAGTATCCATCAATGCCCAAGACAGAAAAAAAAAGCCAGCATTTACACACCCATCATGGAGAACATAGATAGTTACAAGAAATATGCAAGCAGCAATAAGACAAAGCAAAAGACCTTTGTCAGGGCTTCCCTGGTGGCGCAGTGGTTGAGAGTCCGCCTGCCAATGCAGGAGATACGGGTTCGTGCCCCGGTCCGGGAAGATCCCACGTGCCGCGGAGCGGCTGGGCCGGTGAGCTGTGGCCGCTGAGCCTGCGCGTCCGGAGCCTGTGTTCCGCAACGGGAGAGGCCACAGCAGTGAGAGGCCCGCATGCCACACACAAAAAGAAGACCTTTGTCTTTTTTTCTCTAGACTTCTTTCTCCTCCCTCCACACCTATAAGACTTAGAAGGATACACAAGCGAAATAAAAGAACAGGAGATCGTAAGGTAGAATAATCATGCCACATATGCCCCATTACAAGTCCCCAAGCCACCACTCAAGCCTGCTAGAGAGAAGGGAGAAGGTTGAACTGGATGTGAGATTGAACTTGTGGTTTACACTGCCCTGAATCAGACCAAAAAAAAAAAAAAATATATATATATATATATATATATATATATATATATACATAATCTTAATTCCCCTAAATGACAGTAGAGCAATCTCTCCTTCTCCACAGAGGATACCTTCCAAGACCCTCAATGGATGCTTGAGACTGCAGATAGTACCAAACCCTATATATACTATGTTTTTTCCTATACACACATACCAATGGTAAGGTTTAATTTATAGGCACAGTAAGAGAATATCCAAATTGCCAGCATCACTACTCTTGCACTTTGAGGCCATTATTATGTAAAATAAGAGTTACTTGAACACAAGAACTGGGGTACCACGACAGTCAATCTGATAACCAAGTGAAT
Source organism: Monodon monoceros (assembly GCF_005190385.1). NCBI lineage: Eukaryota > Metazoa > Chordata > Mammalia > Artiodactyla > Monodontidae > Monodon > Monodon monoceros. The sequence goes on from NW_021703782.1 coordinate 38,339,388, forward strand.
AAGTGAATAATGTGCAGGATGCGCTGGACAAAGGGATGATTCATATCCCGGGCAGGATGGACCAGGATTGAGGGAGAGTTCATCACACTTCTCAGAATGTCACACAATTTAAAACTTATGAATTGTTTATTTCTGGAATTTCCCATTTAATATTTTTGGATGGCAGCTGGCCACAGGTAACTGAAACCACACAGAGCAAAACTGCAGGTAAGGGGGAACTACTAGTACTGTATTTTCTAACTGAAAGTGCCTGGAAAGCTATGGGGTATACACAAGACATAGAGGTGGGCAAGTCAGCACTGCTCTTGTTTTTTTAAAGTCGTGATTAAGGAAGCAAAATGTTTTCCATGGGTGTATTCCCACTGAGTTCACCTGATGGATTACATCAGTAACACAAAGCATTGTGTGCTTTAATAATTTTCAAGACAGAATGCTACCTAGGTTATGCTGTTTTTGTAAATTCATGCTCTTTCTAGCCATCAGAAGGTCCATTGTTTGATTCCAAAGCAAGAAAATTTTAGTTTTAAGATATCAAAAACATAGAACTCCAAGGAGCATTTAGAATACAAGTAAAATATCCTAGAACAGTGCTTCCCAAAATGTGCTGCACAGAAAACTGTAAGATGCTCCACTGTAAAAATGAGGGATATGCAATCATAGAAGTTTGAGAAACTTGTATGTTACCTTTCTTCGTAGAAATTCACACCATCATGTTCAAAAGTTTGAGAAATGCTCTAATTTTTAAAAATTACTAATGTTTAACACAGCACACTTGATATACCCCCAATATCCAATCTTAATTCCACGACAAGATCCAATGATCGACTATGGAGTAAATCTTTGGGAAAAGTGCCTTTGTCTAGGACTTATCTCTGGACAAGAGGGCAACAGGAAACACACTTCTTTTGCCTCTTCTTCCTGTGGATGGTGAACGAAGTTCATAGGAGAGTGAGAAGGAAATAAAGAGCCTAATGAAAAGGACAGAACAGAAACTGGAAAGGATAGAAGATGGCAAGATATTGCAAGAGAGGTAGAAGATGCACGGTGCTGTTTCCTGAAGGCCAAGATGGTGCCTCAACAAGTAAACATGCAAGTGAAACAAGGACCTCAAAGGAGAGATTTCTGGCCCAGCCCAACCCCTCACAAGGCCTCATTCACCAAAAAGATGTTGGCTAAAGAGACAGTTGACCCAGCGGTTGTAGTATGGAAGACGAGTAGAATGCAAAGCTACAATCGTATTCTAGGCAAATGGGGACATTGCATATGCCTGGATATGCAGTTGAGAAGGGAGAAGGATCTTAAAACTTTGCAGAAGAAAAATATTCTTAGTTTTCTCTCTGGGGAAGGTAATCACTGGCCTTGGTTGCAGGTAGTATATAAAGTAAGAGTCTAAAGTAGAACCAAGGAAGGAAACAGAAAGTGCTCCAGGGTGGGTTAAAAAACAGCCTTGCCGAGCTCCATAGAGCATTAGTATATCAAATGAGCATTCAAGGTCCAGGTCTGTCAATTCCATTCCCTTTAGATAGAATGGGTTCTTAAAAATGCATGTATGCTATATTTAAATGAGGGAAACCTATCAGCCTCTCTTCAGAATTTACAGTTGGAAAGCAGCTGAGGGTTTTTCTTAGTGAAGATGACAAATAGCAGGGTTTGTCATTTGAGATATGCCATTACGTAAGTCTGACTGAAAGGAAAGTGATTTGCGTCAATTAATTGACTACGGTTGAAGTCTGTTCTCATTTCCCCGAAACCACAAGAACCTAGCCTGCAATATTACAAATGGGCTGCAGGCCAAGAGGAAAGAGAAGGGCTTCCTTTAGGGTCTCCAGAGCGGATGTGTTCCTTTCTCCTCTCCTCTCACAGTGAGCTGGGACAGAGCTTGTCTCAGATGAGATGGGGATATGGTTAATCTGCTCACAGGGACGAGAATTTTAACAACAACACAGATGGTTTTTACTGAGCACTTACATGTGCCAAAGACTGTCCTTAGGATCTGGTACCATTGCTTCATTTTATCCTCAAAACAACTGTATGTGAAGATGGGTAAGTTCATTGTCCCTAATTTATAGAAGGATAAACTAAGCAAAGTGAAGGAATAAAAAAGTAGGAGAAGAGGGCTTCCCTGGTGGCGCAGTGGTTGAGAGTCCGCCTGCCGATGCAGGGGACGCGGGTTCGTGCCCCGGTCCAGGAAGATCCCACATGCCGCGGAGTGGCTGGGCCCGTGAGCCATAGCCACTGAGCCTGTGCTCCGCAATGGGAGAGGCCACAACAGTGAGAGGCCCGCATACCGCAAAAAAAAAAAAAGTAGGAGAAGAACTAAGAAAAGGAAACCAGAGAAGCACACATTGAACTATAGACTATTCATTCTAGAAAGTACCATGGAAATTATTTAGGCCAGGGGTTCTCAGCCAGGGGCAATTTTGCACCACCCCACACCCTGCCTTGGCTAGGACATTTGGCAAAGACTGGAGGCATTTTTCTTTGTCATAACTGGGCAAGGGGTGGGGAGGAGTTGTTGGCATCTGGCAGGGTACAAGCCAAGAATATTACTAAACATCTAACGATATACAAGGCAAACCCCAAAACAAAGAATTATCCAACCCGAACTATCAGTAGTGCTGAGGTTGAAAATCCCAATTTTAGTACATTCTTTCATTTTACATAGGAAGACACTGAGATACAAACAGGCTAAAGTCTCACACAGCAGTTTATCGCTTGGGCTCCGTCTTAGGCTGTTGGAGTTGATGTAAGAAAATACTATAAACTGGGTAGCTTATAAATGACACAAAGTTATTTCTCAAAGTTCTGGAGGCTGGGAAGTCCAAGATCAAGGTGTCTGGACATTCCGTGTCTGATGAGAGCCTGCTTCCTGGTTCATATACAGCCATGTTTTCGCTGTGCCCTCACATGACGAAAGGGGCAAAAGAGCGTTCTCAGGTCTCTATTATAAGGGCACTAATCCCATTCATGAGGGCTCTGCCTTCATGACCTAATCACCTCCCAAAGGCCCCACTTCCAAATACCCTCACATTGGGGATTAGGTTTCAACATAAGAATTTTGTAGGGGACACAAATATCCATTTTATCACAGGCTTCAGAATCAGACTTTCTGGAGTCATATCTGTGTGACCTTGGCAATCCTTCAGCTTCTTCAAGTTTCCTTTTCCACATCTGTAAAGTGGGCATAATAGTGGTAAATACTTAACTGAGTTGATATGTTACAGGTAGCACCAAGGCTAGCAACACTGTCAAACCTCAGTCAATGGGTGACTTACCCACTAGTTAGTCCTAACTTGCAGCCCAGATCTACCTCATCATTATAGGGTTTGGAAAGTGCCATCCACAGAAGCTACTCTGAGATACCCACACCTTCTTCTGGTTTAGTCTTACCTTATTTTCCTTCATCAAGCAACAGAACAAAATAATACCCAGCCTGCTGAGCTGAATGACACTCAAGCAAAATACGAGATCCAAGCTAGACCAGTAGAGATCAAGAGAAATGGTGAGAGAGGAAAGGTTACAAAAGATGACTGAAAGAAAAGTGAACAGAGAGGCAACATCCCAGAGAAATTAGAAGCACAATATAGAAAAAAAAAAAAACCACCAGCTGAATCGGGTTACGGTTTACTGCAAGGCAGGGCATGGGGGCACAAATCACCAGGTGCATCCCCTGGTTCTCCTGGGCTTGGCAGAGCCCTAGACAGAATGGATGGAGGCTCTGTGTGCTTAGAAAGAGAAAGCTGGACACACCATGTAAATAGACACTTACCCAATGGATCAAAGTGCTATTTACCAGCCTTCATGGAGAGAGAGGAAAAAAAAAATTCACTGAGGCCCCCTGGTGGGTGTGCTAAAGCAAATATCTGAGCAACTAACTATTCAAAAGAACACTTCTTAGATCACATGATGAGGCTGCATTTTTCTGGTTACACTGCATCTTACCCACTCCCTTGTGGATGCCAAGCCACATTTCTTCTCTATTAGAATAGAGGCCATTTTTTATTATTCTAGGCAGCTTTGTTAAAGTTTTTTTTTTTCTTTTCTTTTTCTAACTAGTGCTCAGTTTGAGTAGAATACTTTCTGATAGAAAGTCTGAAAGCAATGTCAGGCCTCTGCAGCTGGAACCCTATGTTTCCCCCTCCTCCCCACCCCCTCCCCGCAAAGCAATGCTGAGCACAGCAATTTGAGCCACTAGAGAACTCCTTCCCAATAGTGCTAAGGATGTGATAAGTTATTCAGGGGGGTCTACCCAGAAAATGAGAATAAAAATCTCTAAACCAAACCTCGACAGATACTGTGGCCCTCATGGTGAGGTTTATTTTCTCGAGGTGATTATGGACACAATGAATAGCTAACAGATGTGTATTCCTTTCTTTTGAATTATCAACAGTTGTTTAGAATGCCATTTTCTGCAGAAGGCGGGGTAAGTGCTGCAGTGGGAAAGTGATGGCCTTTTGTAGTACAATCGAGTTTTTAGAAGAAAGCTAAGCTATAAGGCAAGAGAACAGCACAACCACTAGTTGAAATTTCTGTCCCTACATGAATAAGAGATGAAAGAAGATCAGAAAGTAATTCTATCAAGATGTCATCCCTGAAGCATGCCCATGCTGGTACCTTCAGAAGTTTCCATTTCCAGGTAGAGATGTGAACAAAAAGAATCAAGCAAGTAGCTTACACTCGAAGTATTTACAAGTAGCACCAGCTAACACTCCTATGGCGTTAGCGATGAGCTGGGCGCAATGTTAAGCCCTTTACATATATCATCACATTTAATTCTCACAATTGGTAAGTACTACTGTTATCTCATTTTAAAGAAAAGGAGACTGAGGCACAAAGAGGTTAAGCAACGTGCCTCAAGTTACACAGCTAGCGAGAAATTACGGAAGACTTAAGAGCTGGTTGTAAATATCTCTGTTCTCCTTGGAGGCCCATGATAGAACTGCACTTGGGTAGAATCTCTAAGAGCCAGTGTTCGATCCACCAGTTTCTCTTTGCCCTGGCTTGATGATCACTGAGTAGGTATTGGAACGGAGCCTCCATCAGCCTAGGCTTCTGAGTGACTACGATGATGATAGCCCTCCTGCCAACCTGAGTAGGACATTTAGCATGAGCAAAAAACACACCTTTGCTGGGTATGTCAAGCCTCCGCACAGTTGAGGGTTGTCTGGTAATGGCACATACTCCAGCCTGTCCTGGCTGATACAGTGGAAAAGCTTCTATTTGAACCCAGGAGGTCTACCTTCAGAGTCCACATTCTAAACCAGTATGCTATGCTACCTCCCCAGTGTGAGGTATTGCTTCTACCCTTAAAGAGCTTATAATCTGGTGAGAAAATGGGCACACCTGCGGAATTAGCCAAATGAGAGGGCTAAGTAGAACCTGATGGATTTAGAAAAAGAATAGCACAGAGTAAGTGAACGGGAAGTTCAGAGAATGGGAAGATCAGTGTAGCCAGATGTTTTGCCCCAAGCCCATTGGGTTAGAAGGATGAGAGACCCATTCTAATTTTAACTAGAGTCCAAAGAGGAACTTGGTGTTAGGTTATAAATCTCTTGGAATCTAAAGCAGGAAAACAACTGAACAACAGGAGAACAGCTGAGCCTCCTGTGAGCTAAGAGCAGACCTGAAAACTCAGTAATATTAGGTCATTAGCTGGAAGTGCTCAGATTTAGCAAAACTAGAGACTTTAAAGCCATGATCTGGACCTCCAAGCTCCACCCGATCTTAGACGTGTTACTTTACTTCCTGGAGTAAAAAACTGGATATACTGATACTTACGTCATACGTTTGGTGTGAAGATTATGTGAACCGACACATGTAAAGTTTTCAGCCCAGTGGCACGTAGTAGGTATTAAGAAATACTAGATCTCTTCCTAGTCTCCTCTTTCCTTTGATGAGGATTCCCTTCTGCTGAGCTGAGTGGTGTCGCATACCTATGTGCCATACTGCTCTCTGGACAGATGGACCAGCTGCAATTTAGACTGCTAAACAGAACCCCCAGTGCTAAACTGGACGCCCCTCAGGCCTCAGTGGCCTTTGATCTCTCCAGAGTGCTACATCTTCCCCAGACAGCCACTGTGCCTCTCCATCACTCTGGAATAAAAGAAGGTCAGAGCAGGGCCCCACACTATTGCAGGCGACAGATTATCCCCACAATGCAATTTGGCTCATTCCCCGTTATGACAACGATGGTAACAAGAGCTGAAAATGGCACAACGCAAATCCATTCTTGAGACCAAAATGGTAATCGAAATGGGAAATTTTACAGGAGCTGTTATCCCTAGAACAGCCTTCTCATTATAATTGTGTGGACATTTCTTTTTCTTTGTTTCTTGATTTTTATAATCTCGTGTTCAGATTTGGTATTGGCAGTCAGTGCAAACTGTCTGGGCAGTCAGGACAACAGTGATGGTCGTCTAGTAACAAAGCTGCACAATTTGAACAGACCAAGGCAACAAATGCAAAAGATAGTTTCCTTCGCAGAATTAACTCTCCTACGTTATACTTTTGACATATTAAGGAATAAAAACACTCAAACCAAGATCCTAGTGAATAAAATTTTCGTCTCATGAGACAAACATTCTGTTAAAGCAGTAATTCTCAAATGGGAGCAAACTTGCATACCCCACCCCCAAGGGACATTTGGCAATATCTGGAGATATTTGTCATTGTCACAATTGGGATGGGGGTGCCACTGGCATCTAGTGGGCAGAGGCCAGGAATGCTGATAAACATCCTACAATATACAGGCTAGGCCCCCTCAACAAAGAATTATCCCACCCAGAAATGTCAATAGTGATGAGACAGAGAAACTTATATTAAAAGAACTCACTTCTTGCTTTGCTTAAATCCAGTACCTTAACATTTAATTATTAAATGCTTTTGCATCATTTCCTTGGGACTTATCAGAGGAATTTTTGTTTAAAAAAGAAAACAGATAAAATGAAAACTTGTAAAATGGAACTAAAAAATTAAATCTCAAACTTTTTAGAAGTCTATATGAATCAGTGTAAGTAAACATTATAACTATACTCACTATTTTGTAATAACCTATAAGTGAAAAGAATCTGAAAAGGAATACACACACAACTGAATCACTCTGCTGTACACCTGAAACTAATACAACATTGTAAATCAACTATATTTCAATTAAAAAAATAAAACTGTAACCGAGCAAGACCCTATGGGGCCTTCCCAGAACAGGACTACCCCCATGTCCTCTGCCTGCCTTTCGTCTGTAGAAGAACTTTCACCAAAGAATAAATTGAATCAGAGAAGTGAGAAAATGCAGAAAGAAAGGAAAACAGTCAAGCAAGACAAAATAATAATAGTTTAGCCAGTAAACAAAGTCAAGGACCTTTAGTTCCTCCTCAAGGGCTATAGATAATATTCTGAGCCATGTCCTTTGAACTGTTTTGCAGATACTGAACCCCCCACCAGGTGGAAGAAGCTAACTGTCGGCTGCCCACAAGCACGTAGACCCTAGAGCAGTTGGAACCAGAAGGTTGATGATGCTGGCTCCCAATTACCTCACCACCAACCAATCAGAAGAACGTCCACAAGCTGACCACACAGGCCACAACCCACCCCCCGCCCCCACCCCATCTTTAAAAACCTCTCCCTGAAAGCTTTTGAGGAGTTTGGGCCTTTTAAGCACTAGCTGTCCTGGACTCCTTGCTTGGCGCCTGCAATAAACGCGGCACTTTCCTTCACCACAACTCAGTATCAGCAGATTGGCTTTACTACACGTGGGAAAGTGGACCCAAGTTTGGTTCGGTAACCAAATTAAATTAAGTTAATAAGTAAATAAATAAAGCAATATCCCCTGGGGGGGGGTAGAAACAACAACATTAGTTACCTTTTTCATTAGCATACTCATAATTCCTAACACTCGTATCCCACTTTAAATAACACACTCAGTTTAGATTGTCTCACCTGATTATCACAAAAGCCCCGTGGGGTATATATAAAATCATCTACAACTTAAAAGGAACAGAGCAAGACTCAGAGGGGTTAAGTACTTGTTCAATGAAACACGGATAACAAGAACAGCCTGGGACAATGGGAACAGCAAATGTTTGGGATCAGAATTCTGATCTTCCTAAAGTCTATCATTGGGCAGCCATGCCTCACTGCTAAACCTGGGCTCTCCCAGCCATATAATGGGAGTGATAATAGCTAGCTCAGGGGGTCACCATAAGGATTGAATGAGGCCATGGATTTCAAATAAAGTACTTCACGTGGTGTGAAACAGACACAAAGGTGGCAGAGCACCAGGGCCTGAGCCAGATATTCCCACCCAAATCCAGTGTGATTTCCTCCATCCCACAAGTGCCCACCAAGTGTTTATAACTCCACAGGCATTTGAGGTCACTCATTTTAGCAGCAAATGTGTACAGCATGCCTGAGGAAAAAGAAAAAAGAAACACCTTAAAATCACTTAGAACTCCTGCACTTTCAACTACATTGTTTAAATTGCTAGGAGATTTCTTTCTCAGCCAGGACAAGATAAGCAGAAACTCTCCATTTTTCATGATTGAATAGTGTGCGTTTTGTGAGTGTTGGGCGGTAGGGGGCGGGGAGAATGAAAGCATCTCAAAACAGTCCAAAGCAAAAAGGGACATAATCATCACCACTGAAATGAAAAGAACATGTTTTGATTTGTCCCAAGGAATCTCAGGCCAAGAAAGTGTATCTTTCTCAAGCATCCAGCAAATCTTTTTGGGCCTGAGTCAAGAAGAAGAGAACATTAAAAAGAAACATTGACCTAGTAATTCCAATTCCACTTCTGGGAATTAATCCAAAGGAAAAAACATTGGCCTATGGGACTTCCCTGGTGGTGTAGTGGTTAAGAATCCGCCTGCCAATGCACGGGACAGGGGTTCAAGCCCTGGTCCAGGAAGATTCCACATGCCGCGGAGCAACTAAGCCCGTGTGCCACAACTACTAAGCCTGAGCTCTAGAGCCCGCGAGCCACAACTACTGAAACCCGTGTGCCGCAACTGCTGAAGCCCACGTGCCTACAGCCCACGCTCTGCAACAAGCCACTGCAATGAGAAGCCTGCGCACTGCAGTGAGGAGCAGCCCCCACTCACCACAACTAGAGAAAGCCCGCGCACGGCAATGAAGACCCAATGCAGCCAAAAATTAATTAATTAATTTTAAAAAACCATTGACCTAGTAATTCCAATTCTACTTCTGGGAATTAATCTGAAGGGAAAAAAAATACATACATACATTTTTATAACTAATATACAAATTGTAGTATCATCCATATAGCTCTATAAGTTATAGAACCTTTTATAAATATGAAAAAGTGAAACCAAACAAAATATTCAACAAAAGGAGAATGGTTAAGCAGTCATTAAAAATTATGGGTGTTAAGGGTAGTTGTAACAACACAGTTAATGCCTGCTATAATAGCAGTTAGGAAAAAAGCAGAAACAAAACTACAGATACAAAATAAATTCAATTTTGTTTTTTTGAAAGCTTAAATAAACTAGTGGGAAACAGTCTAAAATGTTATAGTAGTAGGATTATGAATAATTTTTCATCTTTCTTATTTTTTATTTTATCAGCTTTATAAAGTGAGCACATACCAATGTTATAATAAAAACAGAAATAAATATAATGATGAAGTTCAAAGCACTTGAAAAAAAGGAATTACTTTGGAAGTGTATATAGAATTTTCTGTGGAGAATTTGCTACTGAAAATAAAATAGTTCAGTAAGGCAGGGGAAAGAATAACTTGATTGTTACACCATTGCAAAGCCCTTAAGACCAAATTCCTCTCAGCCCATCAATTTCACATTGATTTCATCTTGACATGTAACTTGCCCCTCAGTTCTACAATAAAAGAAACCATGCAATATCAATGGTGACCTCTAGAGGACACATATACACATGTTGATTGAAGATTAATTTATCAGCAGCGTGGCTCATCATCAATATCCTGCCTTTGGTGTGAGACAGGTCAGATGACCTAAACGATTGTTAAAGAAAACTACTTTGAGCTGGCTCTGGGTTTCTAGAAAATAAGAGTTACTCTGAAGTGAAAGCATAGAGGATGCTCTGGTTTGATAATATATTTTATTATGGAGCATCACAATCTGAGTAAGAGATTATCTGATGGTCTGAAATGCCACTGAAAGCTACCATTTGTATGAAGTTTGGTGATATCTGATTCTAAATAAAGGAAAATCTTTCTGGATGACAGTGTACTACCTGTCGGCTTGACCTATGTCTCATGAAATGTTGACTTTTTCCCCTTTTTCTTTTCCTTTGCACACAACGGCCCAGCAAAACTTTCAATAGCATATGACCTTTGGGGGAAAAAGATTAAAGAGATTATTTAATCAAATGATTCTCAGGGCTCCCTCTAGAGTTAGGCATGTAAACAGCTCTGAGCTGAAAGTTCAGTTTAAAAAGAATATAGATTCATAGCAACAGAAACATGAAGACCAACATGACAAGAACAGACTTAAAAGTCACTTTTTAATCAGTTTAATGAAAACGTTTAATTGGTCCAAAATACCTAACCCTTGCCATGGTTGTGTAAAAGACTGCTTTGGGCAGTCACAACTACCTCACTTTCTGCCAGCTACTTCGCCGCCCAGAAAAGTCATTTCTATAATATGTAAACTTATCCTCCCCCAGTTGTGCCCAGTTTTTTCAACCAAAGATGGACATCCGACCAAAGTTAAGTCAATCAGATACTCACCTTATGAATCTGGAATTGAGATCGAAAGGTCACCTGTCAGTTGCTGCAAGTGGCCTTAGGAACTGATGGATGCAAATACAGTCATCTTCCATGTGAATGAAAAATCAGGAAGAGCTGAACCGAAGAAAATGGAAAGAAGAGAGATGTGTTGGAGTTGGAGAAGCCTCAGTGCAAAGATCCCTCTTCCGTGCCTGAGTTCTGAACCAAGCAGGAGACGCAGGATACATGTGGAAATCAAAATATCCCCCTTTATTTGTGATACAGTTTAGCGATCGCGGCTTTAGGTATATGGCAAAGTTGGTTTCCCAGTTCATAACCTCAGATTAAGCAGACCTACCCTTCCAGTCACAGTAAAAGGGCCACCACAGGTTTTCCCTACAAGCACCTTTCAGGCATCTTAAAACATATGGGATGAAGGAGCAGAGCAGAGTGTGCTCAGCAAGCAGATAGATCCCAAAACGAAGGGAAAGGATGAGTCAAATATGCCCAGTTTATTCTTCCAAACTCACCAATTAGATAAGTCATCCTTCCCCAAGGAGGAGTGAGTGAGGGGGTAGAAAGGAGCCAGGAGTCCTACGCTAACAGAAGTCTTTCCACGTGGGAACATGCTGATTGGGGGGAAAAGTGGTTCTACCCTAACATGACGATAGCTGGAATAAGGGCATGGATGTGATTCCAGCTGGGCTGCCCTTGGATCCCATGAGATACCCTAGTATCCTTCTTGTAAATGTCCCTTTTGCTTAGATCAACTTGAGTTGATTTCTATTACTTATAATCAAAATCATCCAAAGACAACTATTGTGCTCACATTGGACTGCAGAAGGATAAATGCCAGTGCTAGCCTAGCTGCAGAGTTAGTTCTATTCACTCCACCTTTTGTTTTCATTTTAAAGGTGAGAAGATTAGACCCACAGAGATAACGTATATATGGCTCCAACACCACTTGCTTTGGGCTTTAATTAGTACCATCAGTTGAAAGATAGAAGAAACGTTGAGTCTCAGAAAAACTCTCTCATTTATGGCCCATCAGTTGTGTTACATTGAGCAGGAACAACCACAGAAAAGAGTTGATGAGGCAGAAGCCCTGAGCACAAGATCTTCGGGTATCAGGAGGCTGAGATGTGACAGCACATCAGAGCTCCAATGGGCCCATGCAGGGGACACTGGTGAGCCACTCCATTGCTCCTTCAGGATGGAGGCATTTATTCCTCAGCTGCTAGTACTGTTGGCATCTGACAACTCACAGCCCAGTCCTGTGTCCTTCCCTGCCATTCCCCCTTATTAAAAGAAAGCGGCTTCCCTCAAGTATATGCCCCTTCTTCAGGAGGAGAGTGGGGCAGACAATGTCCAGTGATTGTTGGAGAAGGGGTACAGAGGTCTGGCCTCCTTGCCTCAATTCCAGAAATTTCTGAAGAGCCATCCCAGATTCAAAGGTCCCCCTGGGATATACTGAAGCCTCTTTTGTGACTGCTTCACAGTTCAACCTCTCCCTTTGCCTAATCTTACTTCCCTCACTCCCTTCCAGATTTGTTCCCGAGACTACTCCCCCCACAAATCAATTTCCTGAATGTAAATCTCTGCCTCAGAGTCTCTCCCCTGGGGGACTCAATCTGTGACAGTCCAGATGTCAGAGATAATAAGATCTAGGGCAGCACAGAACTACAAAACCTTCTGCAGCGATGGAATATTTTATAGCTGTGCTGTCCAATATGGTAGCCAATATGTGGCTGCAGTGCTACTGAGAAAATAAATTCTTAATTAGATTTAATTAATTTAAATTTTACATATCTATATCTGGTTAGTGGCTACCATACAGATCCAGAATGTCAGGATGAAAACTAGAAATTCAGTGGCACGCCACGGTCATACCAAAAGTCTGTGGGAAAGAAATCAAACATGGTGGGAAAGGGTAACTAGGTGTTGGACACATAGGAGGCAAAGATCCATGTTTTGACGATAACAATAAGCATAATAATAACTACTGAGCACCTAGGCTAGGTAATATTATCCCCATTTTTCAGATGAGGAAAATGTGGCTCAGAACTTGTGCAAGATCTTGCATGTAATAAATAGGAGAGCCAGAATCTGAAAATGACTCTAAAGTTTATGCTCTTTTTAAAATGCTCAAAGTGGAATATGTGAGAGCAAAAGCAGCAAATCCAGCCCATCAGTGGGCAGCAAATACCTGCACATATCCTTAAGCCTTCTTACCTCACTGATGATTCCTACTGTGCGTAATTATGTAAGAGGAGTTATGGAGGACGAGCTGCAGTCATCCAGTGAGTCCCACCCATCACCTGTTGAATATCTACCATGTGCTGGGTGCCTAAAACTGCTGATAACGAGATAAATAAGAGATTAAGACAATGACTCTCAGTGATGGTAAAGTGTGGCCACGATTGTGTTCTCCCTGCTGACTGTTCTCACTGCAGAGCCCTGAGGCGTAGTCATTGCTCCAATACACTGCAGGATGGCGCAAACACTGCTGAGGCTGTGGTTTGACATCCCCATACTCTTTCTTATCCTGGAGAACTGGCTGCCCCTTTGCACAGGAGTGACCACTGACGAGGGAGGAGGCAAATGTTCACAGAAGCAGCTCCAAGGCGCACCGTTCACATTACATTACATTCAGTGTGACTGGTACTCCTGCCACTGCAACAAGTGGCCCTGCATTAACCTCTCTCTCTTCCTGCATGATTTTCCCAGGACCCACTCTGGTTCCTGTTTGACTTTTTCAAAAGGGTAAAGAGGACTCCTGGGCCTATCTCAGCAAATTATCAGCAAAAGAAGATGTGACCAAAATAGAAATGTCCTTGAAGCTTGGAGCAACCTAAAAAGAGAAAGTGGAAGTCAGAGGTTTGAACTGTTTTGCTTCTCCCAAAGAAAGCTTCAGCCCTTAGCATCATGGCTCTGAGCTCCCTGTGCAGGTTGATTCTGGGCCAATTATACATACAGTAGTCTGGATCCTCAAGGAGCTCACAGCCAAGGGAAGAAGACAGCAATAAATGAGTGCTCTACCATAATAACTTCTATGGGAAAGGGGTGTACAGATGCTGGGGGGAACACAAGGAGGGATGAGTCAGAGCTTCCCAGGTGCTTTCTATTATAGCCTTGTTTTCACTAAGGTTACAGAGTTATACATGAGAGCTATTGAACAATGAACTATTGAACACATGCATGATCCATGGTGTGTTTGTGAGATGCTCCCAGCCATCAACCCCCAGGCAGGGAATCAGCACTTCTTGAAGAGGGACCAGCTTAGTCAATGAGTTTTTTGCCTCTGATCCAACCTGAGCCATCTATCAACCAAGTGAAGAAAAAATGAGATGTAGGTTTCAGGTTTCCATGCCATATCTAAGTCCATGCTAGAGGCCTACACTCTCCGTTCTCCAAGCAGATTAAGGATATGTGCAGAACAAGAGATGGCCAAAAAGGTACCACAAACCTCCTTGAAGTCATTAATCATGAACTTGGACAATTCCAAAGCTGACCTTAGAGCACCTGAGGTCAGTGCTACATTTTCCAGATCATCTTCTACATCCATTATTCATGAGGAAAGACTTGAATATGGATTCGAGGCAAAGACGGTTCTATTCATCACTGTATTATCAGTGCCTAGCATGCCAGGTACCCAGTAGGTGCTCACTATGTATTAGCACTATGTATATCCTCCTTCTCCATACAGCAGTTCAGTAATTTCAACAAACACTTATAGAATGCCTACGTGCCCAGCTTCCTTCTAAGGACTGGGAAAAAAAAAAGATAAATAAGACACATTAGCCCTTTGCTCTCCATTGGCTTACAAAAGGATTGCATTGCTGACTGAGTGGTTCAGCGGGATCAGGCTCAGAACCACAAATAAACTCTGAACAGAAGCCTCCAATCAACTGAATCCAAAACATTGGATTTGAGATATAACCAAAGGATACTGACCAGGCATATGGCTTGGATTTCTTAAGCACACTGTATGCACTGTCTTAATATACCTATACTAATTTATTTCTTCATATATCCACCGCTGCCCTGGCTCCTTTCTGAACAATGAAGTCCAGGATGAAGCCGCTGTCTCTGGCCATAGGATCTATGGAAACGCACAGGGCTACCCAGGGCTTGAACTGACATCCTTCCTTAGCATCATGCTTTCACCAGCTGGGCACACCCAATGCAGATGTGCCAAAATGGATTAGCTATCGTGTTGACACAGCTTTATTGTAAGTTCTTCAGCATAACATAGAATTGTCCTTCCAAGTTGAAGGCAAACAGCATTGCAAAGGACAACTTACCTTCTGCATTTCCTGACATTGTGAGCGTCTGTATCTCCAGATTAACATTACAGAGGTTACAGAGTTTGTTTTTCCCCACTGGGCACTCTGGTCTGTAAGTCATGCTATTTGTATTTATTTGCCCCTAATTGTCCAAAGGAAACTGTCCTTGTCATTGGAAAGTTAGGATGAGTGGTCATACAATGGCAGAACACAGGCAATCACAAACAGGGAAGCAAAAACTAGCAACAAGATGAATGTGCCGGAAGCAAGCGTAACAAAAGAGGTGGCAGTGAGCACGGGCCATTGTTTCAGCCACGGAGCCAGTGCCTCTGCGCATAAATGCTCAGCTTTAGAGGGAGAGCTGGAAATAAGTTTATACCCAAGGCAAAACAGACTGTCAAGTCACCTGGAGGCCAGCAGAGGAACAGGTGAGAGGGGGCTGGAAGTGATTGGCAGGGGCGACTTGGCATTTGCTACATCACGTCCCAGCCTGTCTAGTCTCCTCAAGGAACACAGGCCTCTTGACCACAAGCCAGTATGGAAGGACCTTCTGGCTTGCCTCTCCCCTGTGCCTCCCATGTCCTAGATTAAATGCAGGGATCACGTATAAAATAGATGTGCCAAGACTCAGGGCTCAGGGGTACACGTGACACGCAACAGCAGTGGTTCTTGTGCTCTTTTTCCCCATAATGCCCCCCCAAATTGCAGCTGCCGAAATTTAACTTGTTTTAAAGCTGGAGCAACTTTGATATTTTCTTAACACAGGCAGGCGCTTCATTAAAGCCCTATAGAGTATACCAGCTCTGATTCCCCTAGGGTGAGCTGGATGAGATCCAAGCCAGGACACCAGACACACAGAGCCAAAATTATACAGGCAGGGACGTAAACCTCATTATCTTCCCAAGACACAATTTTACTTGCTTTAGTTAATTGTCGTGTTCGTGCGGGGAGGGGAGTCACCTCTTCAAAGATGTTTTCAAGGGACGTGTATTGGTCCGGAGTCTGTGGGCCACTGTCCATATCAGAGGCTCATGGTCTAACTGGAGGCCCAAAGGTGACATCTTGCAGGAACAGTATTTCCTCCAATGTAGGTGGAGGCAATGGAGCAAATTCTGGGTCAGTGAAGGGAAAATTGTGTTCCCACCAAATAGGTCATGCAAAACTGATTCCTCTAGGAACTATAATTTGTCCTATTGGAGTTAGAATTATTTGACCTTCAGCTTGTTTAAAACCAAGGGACAGCATTTGGGGGTGGGGGGCGGGAGGAGAAAAATGCTGTGAAGTTATTGACAGGCTCCCAGGACTTTAAGCTGTTTAGTATTTATATGAAGAGTTGAGTCTCTTCAAAAACGTATGATTCCATGCAACAATCCCCAGTTCATTTGTTTACTCATTCACTTATTAATTCTTTCAACAAGTATTTATTTTGTATGTGCTAATCATTGTGCTCGGCCCTAGAGATATGGTAATAAACAAGACAAGTATGGTTCCTCTTCTTTTATAGCCTAACCAGTTAAACATGTAATAAAGCATGATTTTTTTTTTAATGAAAGAGTGTGTGCAGGGAGCAATGAACGCATACAGATGAGAGGCCTAACCTATTTAGTGGAATCTGGTGGCCTTCCCCAAAAAACGTATCATCAAGCAACCTGGGTTATGCTGTGGTAATTAACAACTCACAATCTCAGAGAATTAAAACAACAAAAGTTTATTTCTTACTAACCCTAGATGTCCACTGCAGTTTTTGAGGGGCTTCTGCTAATCATGGTGACCCAGAGACCCAGGTGATAGGACAGCCATCACCTCCAATGGCAGTAAATGCTAAGACACAGGAACAAATTGAGCACTGAGGGCCTGGCACTAGCATTCAAACAGTCCACCTGTATACCACGCATCACTCTGCTCACTTCTCATTGGTCAAGATGGATCATGTGGCCCCACCCAACTAGGAAGCGCAGTCCTCCTAGGGGCTCAGTAATGACTTGCATAACAAGTAACAACTTAGCCCAACCATGAAATCAGGGTACTAGTTAGTCCCATGAAGTGAAAGAGGAGGTCGGGGCAAAGAATTCCAGACATATTCTAAGGCAATAGCACACGTGAAGGCCAACTAATTTTTTCCAGGAGTGCATTTCCCTTCTGTAGAGACAATTAATTGTATGTGTGCATCTATACTAGACTGTAAGTTCACAAATCCATACTTCCTAGCACAGTGCCTGGCACAAAATAGGTACCCAATACTGGTTTGGAAATAAGGAAAACAAGATTACCTTGAGCTCAGGTCAGGAATATGCAAAGTTCCTGATAGCACCATAACCACCTCTAGGCCAAAACAGGACCCGCTTGAAGAATTTCCTGATCTGCCTCCATCCCACTCCCTCTCAGAGAGGACTGAATCCCTTCTCCCTTCTTTCCCCAACTATACACTATATAGGTAAGTTCACAGGACCAGCAATACCTTTTTCCTGCCTATGTTTGTCTCTCGTCCTACCAGACATAGAGGGAAGTGCCACATCTTATTTATCTGGGCAGTGTGTAGACCAGTGCCTGACACAAGGTAGGGGTTCAATAAATATCTATCGAGTAATCGAATGGATCTGAATTAAAAGGTATCAACAGAAGGGTGTTGGCTAGCAATGGGAGCGTGGGAGCATGAGGGAAGTTAGATGCTGTCTGACGGAAGTCAACAGACTGAAACAAACGCCCTGGTTCAGTGACAGGTACGTCTCCCCAGGAGAGCTGGATGCTGCAAGTTATGGCTCGCAGCCTGGTTTGAAATGGATTTAAAGCACCCTAGTAACTTCCTATGCTTACACATGCCATTCAAGGCAGAACCTGCTGTCAGCTTACATGTACATCCTGGTCTCTCCCCCACACTGTTTTCTCTCCTCCTATTCCGCCAGAGGCCAATCCAGTGTTCACCACACTAGCATCCATCTTGCCTTTGTATAATACTTGAACTTCGTAAAATGATTTCACGTTTCTTATTCCACCATGCAGAAAGGCAACCTTTGTGGCACTCACCCATAAATAATGCTTTGATGTCATTATCAGAGGAACAGAAAAACTAGTGTGCTGTTTTTCACCTCTCTTTCAGGTTTGATTTTGCAGAGTAGCTGAGATACTGTTTAGTCTCCTCTTTTTCC
Source organism: Monodon monoceros (assembly GCF_005190385.1). Lineage (NCBI taxonomy): Eukaryota > Metazoa > Chordata > Mammalia > Artiodactyla > Monodontidae > Monodon > Monodon monoceros. Next base: position 38,357,519 of record NW_021703782.1, read on the forward strand.
CAGCTCTGCTGGCCTCAGTAACTGCCTGAAACAGCAGGGCTCCAGGCAAATATTCAGGCTGGTGACCACAGAAATGTGAACAGAATGCCAATTTCCATGCATTTGAGGTGAACATTGAATTGCATGCTCTACCAGGAGACCTGACCCCTTGGCAGCAAAAGCAGCCTGTTTGTCACCACAGTTGCTCAAGGAAGGGCTTCTGAGCTGCAATTTTTCACACCATTAATGCATTGCTTACACCAAGGAGCACAGCTGGCAATCCTGGGGTTGCATTAGAGGCTTTGGTGAGAAGCCTGGAGTCCTCTCATCAAGAAGAAAGTGAAAGGTGATTACCGGGACTCTACTGGCTAACTCTGCAGGGAACCACCACTATTTATGTGTTTACCAGAGCCACGCTTCTGACCGTACTGGGACCCCTGACAAATGGAGGGATTTTTGCATTGCTGTACTTCAGTGGGACTAAGAGGATGTCAAAGTCAGCTTTCGATGCCTTTCCTGATGACCCATGCATAACAGCTTCCTGTGTATAGGCCTCAAGTATCCGGGACTCACTTTGCAACTGATACTTGCAACTTTCTGGAAATGCTAGTCATTGGAGAACACCAAACGCCCTGAATTTCTACCATGAGCCCTATGGTATTGTTAGTGGTTAAGAGGATTTCCTTTCTAGTTATAGAAAGGAAACTGTCTGGATTCAAATCTGGGCTCCTCCACTTTCTAACTGTAACTTCAGATGAGTTACCCTCTCAAAGCCTCAGCTTCCTTAGCTTTAAAGTAGGGATCATAATAGTAACTACTTACGGTGAAGAGTAAAGAAGAAAATGAATGTACAGTGACAGGCACCATAAATGATAACTATTTTTTTTACTTGGTGTTTTTTTCTAGGACCCATGATAGGGTTTCACAAGATAGTAGAAAGAGTAATAGGTAGACGTTATGGGAAAAGAGATTTTTTAGTAAAGTGTCCCTTACCAGGTGTCAAGCACTGCCCTAGAAGAAAAGGCATGCCTTCAATAAACACATATCAAGGACACATGTAAGAGGTACCAGGCTCCAGGTAGATAAGTTGCCTGTCACTGCATGCATTTAGGTGTGGGATGGGCAGCCACATGGTGAGAGCAGAAGCCAGCAGTGTGCATCTTCCACCTCAGAAAAGCTTGAAGCTGAGTGAGCTATTCTAGGGGAGCGAGAGTGTTAATCAGATTCCGAGGCTGAATAATCAACTTGCACCCGCTTGAATCGATGCAAAATTGCGTGTGGGTCCCTTCATTCTGATAGGTGTCTATACTAATAAAGAAGGATAAAAGAGAAGGGGGAGGGGAGAGCAGCAGGAAAATTACATAATTGCCTACTCCAAATCGCTGGAAAGTCTTACCTGAAGGCACATACATCATAATTAAGGCCTCCAGGTTCCATTTAAGAAAATGCTGGAACAGCTCAATTGCTTTGCTCCCCGGTACTCTTAGAATTTTTTCTTGCTGTTGCCATTATTATTTTACTGAGAAGTGTTCATCATTAGTGTAGGCTCTTCAGCATCACAATATGGAAGGGAAACCGCCTCAGCTCCTGGAGCTTCCTTTTCCATTTATATCGACACTTGAAAGGAGAGGTGGGCACAGAAAAGGTGGTGGGAGGGCAGGGACGCTGGGTAAACACACAAGTCGCATTCATACAGTGAGCAGCGCTGCAAGCAAGCACAACCTTTTCCATCTGACGAGTTCCCAACGCCCTCCCCCGAGGACACAGAGAACCTGGGAAGTGAGCAGCTGCTGGCTGAGGAGGTAGCGAGCCAAGCTGACAGCCGAAGCAGAGCATGCGGTTAGTGGGTGAGAACGTACCAGGGGAAGAAAACTGGCAAAGGAAGGAGAGACTCAAAAAGGCCCACAAGTTACATTCTGAGAACGCAGCCCACCCCAGTAAGCATGCTACAGTATGCTCCCAGATGTCTCCTTTGCGTTATTCATCTACAGCCTCGGTTCTCAAACTTGCACATGCCTGGGAATCACCTGGAAACCTTGCTAAAATGCAGATCCAGAGATTAGGTATCCGTGGAGCCTGAGATTCTGCCTCTCTGCTAAGCTCCCACCTAAGAGATGCAGACACTCGATCTACAGAGCACACTTCAAGTAGCCACTACTGAATCGGGAGGTAGCAAACTGCCGCCTGAAGGCCAGCTCTGGCCAGTTACCTGCTTTTGTAAATGAAGTGTGATTGAAATGCAGCCAAGCCCAATCGCTTACATGTTGTCTAGAGTTACTTTGGCACTGAGAAGGAAAGAGGAGAGTAGCTGTGACTGAGAACTTATGGCCCATAAAGCCTAAAAGAGATTTACTATCTTGCCCTTTACAGGAAAATGTTCTGACCCTGTCCAAGGGGATACTGGCATGGAAACTAAATAAAAAACGTGAAATCGTGTTGTGTTAGGCTGAAGAAACTTGTATTATGAATTTCAAAAAATTAGAGAAAAGTTCTCTCCTTGACAACAAAAAAACCAATCATTTTTATGGAGACTTAGAGGAGATTTGCAGTCTGTCTGTAAAGAAATTGAAGGAGAAAAAAATTCCAGAATTACACAGTTCTAGACAAAACACCCTGGTCCTTTAGAAATGGTCTATAAGATGGAAAAGAAGAACTAGTAAAATCTTGTGTGTTGTCCAAAGTTGATCATCAATTAGGTTCAGAAACACAAAAGTTTATGAAGCCATCTTAGATCAGTTGAAAATAACATGCTTCTGCTCTTCTCTACTTCATCATTGGGGTTTTTTTTTTGCCATTTTAATTTTTAGTGAATTACAGTTGACATACAACATTGTGTTAGTTTCAGGTGTAAAACACAGTGCATCACGGGTTTTTTAGCTGCTAAAAGAGTTCTTTTTCTTTAATGGGGAAACAATAGCAACAATTTAGTATTAATTTCACATGACAGCATCTTTTCAAAATTATTTTCACTTGCAATATAACATGTGATCTTCACATTAATCCTCCTTATAGGTAAACTAATTCAGTTTGATGCAAAGAAGCAGTGATGTAAAGTCTTCTCTCAGTGAGCTCACAAACAGACAGTTGTAGAAATAAACATCAACATGGTTTAATAAATGCTAGTAGAAGGGTAGAAGGGACACAGATATGGCTCAGAGAAGGGCATGGGCTCCAGAAGGCTGCCATTTCAGAGTTCACCTTATAGGTCTTTAAACTGAGGGAGGAGCTTATAAGGAATGAGACGATTGCCACCACAAAAATGGTAACAAACCAAAATCTGAAAGAAAAAGAAATGTCAACCGTAGCATTATACAGAGAATATTCTTATGAGGTAGAAATTCTCCTCACATTGGAAATAAGAAAACTGAGGCTCAGAAGCAAGAGATTAATTACTGAAGGTAGAATTCATACTAAAGTCTTCTAACTCCAAACATTGGTTCTTTCTACTACTATATTAGCTTTTCAAAGACAATTTTTTTTCCAAGGGTGATGAGATAATATGGGATTATAAAAGTTATGATGATAATGATGACCAACATTTATACGTGTTTTCTTTGTGCCAAACCCCCTCTTTCAAAGAACTAGCACCAAGAGATGGATGTTATATATGAATAGATTTTAGCTCAATGTAATTAAAATCTTTGGAGCTGTCCAGCAAAAGAAAAGGTTATATCATTAAATAATGAGCTCTCTCTTTCTTTAAGGGAAAAGTACCTACAATGAAGCTGAATTCACAAGTGGTTTTGCAATAGAGACTGCTCTGTGTTGGCTAAAAAGTCTAGAATCCCCTCCAAATCTCTATCTCCTCCCAAAAGGCCACGGAATTTCCAAAGGCCACATAGTTATTCAGTGGCTCAGCCTAAGCTAGAACCTACATTTCCCACTTCTCTTTCCTCTCCCTCCCTCTCCAATGGGACTATTAATATCAGATGTAAGTGATGGGATGACTGAGGAAGAACTAGCATTGACCCAGTGGTGTGTTCCTAAATGTTTGACAACTGTCTCCAGGGAAAAAGAAACGGCCCTGATTTCCACTGTTTCTTGATTTCCACGGTATAAATACTCTCACCATGGCCAATTTCAAGCTACAGCACGAGGCACTGAATTTAGAATGGGGAAAACTGCAAACATTCAGCATGCTTGTGAGCTGGTAAGTACCAGCTCCGTTACTAGCCCTCTAAATGCAAATGGGGGTTCCTCTTCATGTAGAATAAAAGATCACTATCCTTTTACATAGAGGTACCCAGAAAACCAAACTATGATTCTCTCTGGGTAAAAGATATACACACACACACACACACATACACACACACACACATATATGTGATTTTTCAAGTCTATATTCTTTTATTCGCATTCCTGAGTCATTCACCTCTCTTGGGTCCCTCTAGTTGCCTTATGAGTAATATTTGAAAGGTTATAGAAATGGTCAATTCACTGAAGATAAAAATGGTGTCCTCTGATATTAAAAGGTTTTCAAAACAAGGGTTTTTTTGTACAATGAAACTATCATGGCACAAAACCATTGACACACTAACCATATAGAATAGTTTATTGCCTGCCACTGCAAGCTTTTCTTAGATTTTGGTTTTGTACCCAAATTTTTAATGATTTTGGGTGGTGATTATTTTCATGCAAGTTATAAGAGGACGTGATATAATTCTGGGAATATGTAGAGACTCTATGTCTTCATTTGCCTTTGGAAAATGAAGTGAAAATACTGCTACTTAAATAAATAAACTCTAACATCTGAAAAAAAAAAAAGAAGAACGTAGCATTGTATTCCCAGAAGTGAAATGGAGGTCAGTATAGACAATAATATAAAAATAGTCATAATTCTCAGTGGAACCCTATGAGGGCCTTACTGAGCCTCATTCGAGCAACTGGGAGATTTCCTTATTTCCTCAGTCAAGAAGATAACATTGTCCAATTACTTTTTTGTTCCAGTTAGAATTGTTCTTGAGTTTTCAGGTACCACTCAAATAGCATGCATTATGCTTAGGCCATATTTGCTACTTTTTTCTAATTCAGATACCATTACACATAGCTTCCTATATCACAGTGATTTAGCTATGAAATATGTATGAGGAAGCTAAGTGAGTATGAAACAAGCTACAGTGAAACCCTAGGGGATGATGTGGTCTTTTATTATACAGCATATTGTAATATTTTACAATACCAGTGATTTGGTCACGTGTTTTCTTTATGGAATGACCTATCAACCCAAGCAACTATCCAATGTAATTCAAAAAGCACTTACTGCACATCCCAACTCTGAGCCTAGTTCCCCACTAGGCACGTGAGTAAAAGAAAAGTATTCTACAATGAGCTTGGTACTGTAATCTCAAAGGATTTTACACACTAGGAGATTTATTTGCAAGCACGCAACCAAGCGCTAAAGAAATATGTAGCATATTCTAAAGTAGAGGGCCACAGGGGTACCTTCAAGACAGCGGAGGAGTAAGAGGTGGAGATCATCTTCCTCCACACAAATACATCAAAAATACATCTACATGTGGAACAACTCCTACAGCACGTCTACTGAATGCTGGCAGAAGACCTCAGATTTCCCAAAAGATGCCTGAGGGCAACCTACACACAGAGGCAGAGCCAAATCCAAAGCTGAACCCCAGGAGCTGAGCAAACAAAGAAGAGAAAGGGAAATTTCTCCCAGCAGCCTCAGGAGCAGCGGATTAAATCCCCATAATCAACTTGATGTACCCTGCACCTGTGGAATACCTGAATAGACAACGAATCATCCCAGAATTGAGGCGGTGGACTTTGGGAGCAATTGTAGACTTCGGGTTTGCTGTCTGCGACTAACTTGTTTCTAATTTTTATCTTTATCTTAGTACAGTTTTCAGTGTGTGTTATCATCAGTGGATTTGTTTATTGGTTTGGTTGCTCTCTTCTTTTTTATTATTATTTTTTATCTTTTTATTTAAAAAATTTTTTTTAATTTATTTATTTTCTTTCTTTCTTTTTTTCTCCCTTTTCTTCTGAGCTGTGTGACTGACAGGGTCTTGGTGCTTCAGCCTGGTGTCAGATGTGAGCCTCTGAGGTGGGAGAGCCGAGTTTAGGACATTGGACCACCAGAGACCTCCCAACCCCACATAACACCAATCGGCGAGAGTTCTCCCAGAGATCTCTGTCTCAGCGCTAAGACCCAGCACCACCCAATGGCCAGCAAGTTCCAATGCTGGAGGCCCCATGCCAAACAACTAGAAAGACAGGAACACAACCCTACCCATTAGCAGAGAGGCTGCCTAAAATCATACTAAGTTCACAGACACACCAAAACACACCACCGGACATGGCCCTGCCCACCAGAAAGACAAGATCCAGCCCCACCCACCAGAACACAGACACAAGTCCCCTCCACCAGGAAGCCTACACAAGCCACTGAATCAACCTTACCTACTGGGGGCAGATACCAAAAACAATGAGACGTACGAACCTGCAGCCTACAAAAAGGAGACACCAAACACAGTAAGTTAAACAAAATGACAGACAGAAATATACAGCAGATGAAGCAGCAAGGTAAAAACCCACCGACCTAACAAATGAAGAGGAAATAGGCAGTCTTTCAGAAAAACAATTCAGAATAACGATAGTAAAGATGATCCAAAATCTTGGAAATAGAATGGAGAAAATACAAGAAATGTTTAACAAGGACTTAGAAGAACTAAAGAGCAAACAAACAATGATGAACAACACACTAAATGAAATAAAAAATTCTCTAGAAGGGACCAATAGCAGAATAACTGAGGCAGAAGAACGGAAAAGTGACCTGGAGGATAAAATAGTGGAAATAACTATTGCAGAGCAGAATAAAGAAAAACGGAGTGAAAAGAATTGAGGATAGACTCAGAGACCTCTGAGACAACATTAAATACACCAACATTCGAATTATAAGGGTCCCAGAAGAAGAAGAGAAAAAGAAAGCGACTGAGAAAATATTCGAAGAGATTATAGTTGAAAACTTCCCTAATATGGGAAAGGAAATAGTTAATCAAGTTCAGGAAGCACAGAGAGTCCCATACAGGATAAATCCAAGGAGAAACATGCCAAGACACATATTAATCAAACTGTCAAAAATTAAATACAAAGAAAACATATTAAAAGCAGGAAGGGAAAAACAACAAATAACATACAAGGGAAACCCCATAAGGTTAACAGCTGATTTTTCAGCAGAAACTCTGCAAGCCAGAAGGGAGTGACAGGGCATATTTAAAGTGATGAAAGGGAAAAAGCTACAACCAATATTACTCTATCCAGCAAGAATCTCATTCAGATTTGATGGAGAAATTAAAACCTTTACAGACAAGCAAAAGCTAAGAGAATTCAGCACCACCAAACCAGCTTGACAACAAATGCTAAAGGAACTTCTCCTCTAGGCAGGAAACACAAAAGAAGGAAAAGACTTACAATAACAAACCCAGAACAATTAAGAAAATGGTAATAGGAACATACATATCAATAATTACCTTAAATGTAAATGGATTAAATGCTCCAACCAAAAGACATAGACTGGCTGAATGGATACAAAAACAAGACCCATATATATGCTGTCTACAAGAGACCCACTTCAGACCTAGGGACACATACAGACTGAAAGTGAGGGGATGGAAAAAGATATTCCATGCAAATGGAAATCAAAACAAAGTTTGAGTAGCAATTCTCAACAGAAAAAATAGACCTTAAAACAAAGACTATTACAAGAGACAAAGAAGGACACTACATGATGATCAAGGGATCAATCCAAGAAGATATAACAATTGAAAATATGCATTCACCCAACAAAGGAGCACCTCAATACATAAGGCAAATGCTAACAGCCATAAAAGGGGAAATCGACAGTAACACAACCATAGTAGGGGACTTTAACACCCCACTTTCACCAATGGACAGATCATCCAAAATGAAAATAAGGAAACACAAGCTTTAAATGATACATTAAACAAGATGGACTTAATTGATATTTATAGGACATTCCATCCAAAAATAACAGAATACACATTCTTCTCAAGTGTTCATTCTCCAGGATATCATATCTTGGCTCGCAAATCAAGCCTTGGTAAATTTAAGAAAACTGAAATCATATCAAGTATCTTTTCTGACCACAACTCTATGAGACTAGATATCAATTACAGGAAAAAATTTGTAAAAAAATACAAACACATGGAGGATAAACAATACACTATTTAATAACCAAGAGGTCACTGAAGAAATCAAAGAGGAAATCAAAAAATACCTAGAAACAATGACAATGAAAACACGACGACCCAAAACCTATGGGATGCAGCAAAAGCAGTTCTAAGAGGGAAGTTTATAGCAATACAATCCTACCTTAAGAAACAAGAATCATCTCAAATAGACAACCTAACTTTACACCTACAGCAATTAGAGAAAGAAGAACAAAAAAACCCCAAAGTTAGTAGAAGGAAAGAAATCATAAAGATCAGGTCAGAAATAAATGAAAAAGAAATGAAGGAAACAATAGCAAAGATCAATAAAACTAAAAGCTGGTTCCTTGAGAAGATAAACAAAATTGATAAATCATTCACCAGACTCATCAAGAAAAAAAGGGAGAAGACTCAAATCAATAGAATTAGAAATGAAAAAGGAGAAGTAACAACTTACACTGCAGAAATACAAAAGATCATAAGAGATTACTACAAGCAACTCTATGCCAATAAAATGGACAACCTGGAAGAAATGAACAAATTCTTAGAAATGCACAACCTTCCAACACGGAACCAGGAAGAAATAGAAAATATGAACAGACCAATCACAAGCACTGAAATGGAAACTGTGATTAAAAATCTTCCACAAACAAAAGCCCAGACCAAATGGCTTCACAGGCGAATTCTATCAAACATTTAGAGAAGAGCTAACACCTATCCTTCTCAAACTCTTCCAAAATATAGCAGAGGGAGGAACACTCCCAAACTCATTCTACGAGGCCACCATCACCCTGACACCAAAACCAGACAAAGATGTCACAAAGAAATAAAACTACAGGCCAATATCACTGATAAATATAGATGCAAAATTCCTCAACGAAATACTAGCAAACAGAATCCAATGGCACATTAAAAGGATCATACACCATGATCAAGTGGGGTTTATCCCAGGGATGCAAGGATTCTTCAATATACACAAATCAATCAATGTGATAAACCATATTAACAAATTGAAGGAAAAAAAACATGATCATCTCAATAGATGCAGAGAAAGCTTTCGACAAAATTCAACACCCATTTATGATAAAAATGCTCCAGAAAGTGGGCACAGAGGGAACTTACCTCAACATAATAAAGGCCGTATATGACAAACCCACAGACAACATCGTCGTCCTCAATGGTGAAAAACTGAAACCATTTCCACTAAGATCAGGAAGAAGACAAGGTTGCCCACTCTCACCACTATTATTCAACATAGTTTTGGAGGTCTTAGCCACAGTAATCAGAGAAGAAAAAGAAGTAAAAGGAATCCAAATCAGAAAAGAAGAATTAGAGCTGTCACTGTTTGCAGATGACATCATACTATACATAAAGAATCCTAAAGATGCTACCAGAAAACTACTAGAGCTAATCAATGAATATGGTAAAGTAGCAGGATACAAAATTAATGCACAGAAATCTCTGGCATTCCATACACTAATGATGAAAAATCTGAAAGTGAAATCAAGAATACACTCCCATTTACCACTGCAACAAAAAGAATAAAATACCTAGGAATAAACCTACCTAAGGAGTCAAAAGTCCTGTATGCAGAAAATTATAAGACACTGATGAAAGAAATTAAAGATGATACAAACAGATGGAGAGATATACCATGTTCTTGGATTGGAAGAATCAACATTGTGAAAATGACTATACTACCCAAAGCTATGTACAGATTCAATGCAATCCCTATCAAATTTCCAATGGCATTTTTCACAGAACTAGAACAAAAAATTTTACAATTTGTATGAAAACACAAAAGACCCCCTACAGCCAAAGCAATATTGAGAAAGAAAAACGGAGCTGGAGGAATCAGGCTCCCAGACTTCAGGCTATACTACAAAGCTACAGTAATCAAGACAGTATGGTACTGGCACAAAAACAGAAATATAGATCAATGGATCAAGATAGAAAGCCCAGAGATAAACTCACGCACATATGGTCACCTTATCTTTGATAAAGGAGGCAAGAATATACGATGGAGAAAAGACAGCCTCTTCAATAGGTGGTGCTGGGAAAATTGGACAGCTACATGTAAAACAATGACATTAGAACACTCCCTAACACCATACACAAAAATAAACTCAAAATGGATTAAAGACCTAAATATAAGGCCAGACACTATCAAACTCTTAGAGGAAAACATAGGCAGAACACTCTATGACATAAATCACAGCAAGATCCTTTTTGATCCACCTCCTAGAAAAATGTAAATAAAAAACAAAAATAAACAAATGGGACCTAATGAAACTTAAAAGCTTTTGCGCAGCAAAGGAAAACATAAACAAGACAAAAAGACAACCCTCAGAATGGGAGAAAATATTTGCAAATGAAGCGACTGACAAAGGATTAATCTCCAAAATTTACAAGTAGCTCATGCAGCTCAATAACAAGAAACAAGCAACCCAATCCAGAAATGGGCAGAAGACCTAAATAGACATTTCTCCAAAGAAGATATACAGATTGCCAACAAACACATGAAAGGATGCTCAACATCATTAATCATTAGAGAAATGCAAATCAAAACTACAATGAGATACCATCTCACACCGGTCAGAATGGCCATCATCAAAAAATCTACAAACAATAAATGCTGGAGAGGGTGTGGAGAAAAAGGAACCCTCTTGCACTGTTGGTGGGAATGTAAACTGATACAGCCACTATGGAGAACAGTATGGAGGGTCCTTAAAAAACTAGAACTACCATATGACCCAGCTATCCCACTACTGGGCATATACCCTGAGAAAACCATAATTCAAAAAGAGTCATGTACCACAATGTTCACTGCAGTACTCTTTATAATAGCCAGGACATGGAAGCAACCTACATGTCTATCGACAGATGAATGGATAAAGAAGATGTGGCACATATATACAGTGGAATATTACTCAGCCATAAAAAGAAACGAAATTGAGTTATTTGCAGTGAGGTGGATGGACCTCGAGTCCATCACAGAGGGTGAAGTAAGTCAGAGAAAAACACATACCATATGGTAACACATATATCTGGAATCTAAAAAAAAAAAATTGGTTCAGAAGAACCTAGGGCAGGACAGGAATAAGGACGCAGATGTAGAGAATGGACTTGAGGACGTGGGGAGGGCGAAGGGTAAGCTGGGACAAAGTGAGAGAGTGGCATGGACATATATACACTACCAAATGTAAAATAGATAGCTAGTGGGAAGCAGTCACATAGCACAGGGAGATCAGCTCGGTGCTTTGTGACCACCTAGAGGGGTGGGATAGGGAGGGTGGGATATGGAGGGTGGGAGGGAGACGCAAGAGGGAGGGATATGGGGATATATGTATACATATAGCTGATTCACTTTGTGATACAGCAGAAACTTACACACCATTGTAAAGCAATTATACTCCAATAACGATGTTAAATAAAAAAATAAAATAAAATAGAGGGGCAAAAGACACAGAAGAGATAATAAGTACCACAGAAGGGGATATAATATTGAATGGGAATTTTAATAACAATTTTCATGTTTCAACCACATTATAGATTGACTAGAGTACCCCTGATAATCAATTAATTTCTTCTTTATTGACAGCCACCCATATGTGCCTCCACTGTCAGGCCACATAATCAGGATACAAGAACCATGTCCATCTGAATGAGATTAGCTAATCTACCGTGGCTATGTTATGATGTCAATCCTCATTCCCGGTAATGCTTCTATAATGCAAAGCCTAACGATTTTTATTTTCTTTAACCTGCGCAGTCTCCAGAGGTGGTGCATCTGATCCGGCCTCTCAAGTAAGGAAAACAGTGTGGTTTGGAGGTCAGCACATCAGGTTAGAAAGCAGCTGTGCTGCCAAACAAAGTGCTTAAGATTCTTTTGAAAGTGACTTTAGTTTGAGTGTCAGAAAAAATGAAATCAAAGGTACTGGTAGTCCTCACCCACGCGCTAAATATAGATTTTCCTAAGTTAGTCAAACACAGATCTAAGGGCTGGTTTATCTTGAGGTTAATCTCCAATGAGAAGTTAATGTTTAATTAATTTTAGTCAAGTTAAGAGGTGGTAGATATGCTCCTTTTTGTTTAATTAAAATCAAATTACAGAGATCATTCATTCACTCATTTACTCACTTTGCAAATATTTGTTTAACCATCTAAAGCCTTCTTTTTTAAACTAAAGCAAAATTCATTGGCCAATTCCATGTTGCATTAATTTTCTTAATTTTAAACATTTACCTAATTCCATAGTGATATCACTCTTGCCTTGAGTATTTGAGGAACTTTACAACAAAAATATTTGCCACCTGTAACCACGTTCTATTTAGCAACAATGCCAAATCAGTGCCTCTGGAATTCTAAATGACTTTGACATAATGAAGCAGAATTATAGATTATTTCATCTTTAGGCTGGAAAACTTTCATCAACTAACAAATGGGCTTTGTCCTTCAATTGGTAATTTAATCCTCATTACGGCCTACTGTTATTTTTTCGTTCCTCAAGACCAGTGGCTCTCAGCCTTGCCTGTACTTTGGAATCACCTGGACAACTTTAAAAGTTACTGATACCTTGTGTTCACTCCTGGAGAGACTGATTTAATTAGTCTGGGGTCAGGCCAGATTTTAAGTACCCTACATGTTTCAAATGTGCAGCCACCACTCTAAATTATGATTCAACACCCCTCATGGCTACTGAGTAAAGTTCAGAATCCCGAACATGGTTTGTGGTTGCCCTCAGAGATCTGGCCTCCACTTCTATCTCTCCCCCTTCTCCCAGCCCCTCAGCAGTGTGCTTTCCAAGTGGCAGGTATTCAAACCTCCATTCAATTCTTATACTGGTCTTAGATAAATAAGCACCAAGTTCCTTTGCTGGAACACTCTTCCCCACCTCTTTCTCTGGCCACTTTCTACTGGTCTTTAGTTTGGGTTGAAGTGTCACTTCCTTAAGTAGAACATGTTGACCCTACCCTATGACTTTCATCCTGAAACAGGCTTCCCTGCCAAACCTAACACCTGACATGATCATCATGGAAACTGCAGGGGTGCTGAGGACAGGAATCATGCCAGCATGGTATCTGGTACATAATAGGAGCTCAGTCATTCTGTGTTACTGAATCAATCAGGGGCCAGTCAGGAACAAGAAACCACACCAGGAATATGAACAGGAAAAGAATTTATATAAAATATTCTTAACTAGTGAAAAGTAACTATTAAATGGGCTAAAGAGGACTCATAGCAAATGTTCGGAACAGTTACAACCCTAGGTGCAAGCCAGTACCCCCAGAAAGAAACTCCAAAATATGGAGGAGTACCAACTCACTCTTGAGGCTGAGATTTAGACCTCATGGGAGAGGGTCCAACTGCAGTCTGCTGAATAGCAGAGAACTTCACTGGGTGCTGTGGGCCAGAACGGAGCTGCAGGAGGTCAAGTGGTAGAGTCTGGTGAAGTTCATGGGGGTGCCATGGGGTAAAGCTGGTCCATTGGAAGCTGCCCATGGGAGTGCCAATAGACTGCAGTTGGTGTGCAGGAAGCCTTCTACCAAGTGCAGGAGAATATAATTGGAAATAAAAACCACTGGACCACCCACTCGCCGCTAGCAGCTGGGCAGCTGAAGGAAGAAGAGCAAAGCGCCCAGGAAAAGCCTCATTCTCTGCTCTGCCGCAGTGTTCCTCTAGCCCCCTCTATTGACAAAACCTAACGCTGAACCAGCTCTCAAAGGTGAAGCGTTTAGTGTTCACACAAAATCACAAAGAGCAGCAGATTTGGAGCCAAGAGGCAATCATTTGACAACTAGCACTGTTATTTATAAATAGATACATACATACATACATACATAGAAATATAAAGATATAAATAAATATCTCCAGTGAAAACAAAGAAAATATGAATCCCTTCACAAAGGTAAGAACCAACAGTATATTCAAAAGGAAAGATGAAAGCTTGATATTCACTTTCTCTTACTACATTTCTTATCATTCCTTTTTTTCTCCTATTCACAGTTCAAAGCCCATACCATACTGATGACTGCCATTTCATCTACCCCTATTACAGCTGTACCTCTCGCTCCATAAATCTGAAAAGCCATGCAACTTGAACGAAGGCAAATCTTAGATTAGAAATTTGGTGGTTTTGTTTATCTGCAATATGATCATTAAATCCCTTCAATTCCACTTTTCAGGAGATTCTGGTAGCTATCTGCAAGCAGTGAGACAGTATAAACCAGAGAAAATAAATTAATCAGGATATTGCTTGTCTTACTTTCATATCATTAAGGATGTTTGAGTGCCAAATGAAAGCTTTGATGCAAAACTTAGAGCACAGTATTGCAAAATTCTTTTGATCCTTCATCTGTGCTTGTAACTTCTATGGAACATCAACTGTGGCAAAGACTCGTTAGTCTTCTGCTATATTTAAACTTCTGGTTTATTTAATAAACAAATAGTGAAAATAAAATGCACATAGCAGAAAGATGCTCTTTAGCTGGTGTCAGGGACTGAATAAATAACCATCAATCCTAGCCTGTCCTTTCTTACCTCAAGTCAAGTACTTGACTCAGAATCAAGTGACTTTCTGAAAGCAATTCAATTTCCTTAAAAATACTCATGCATTTTTGGGGGTACAATTAACGGCACATTCCTTTTGGAAACCTTTCTGAAGGACAATTAAACACACCTAGAGTCTGTCATACAGAGTGAAGTAAGTCAGAAAGAGAAAAACAAATACCGTATGCTAACACACATATAAGGAATCTAAGAAAAAAAAAAAAGTCATGAAGTACCTAGGGGTAAGACGGGAACAAAGACACAGACCTCCTAGAGAATGGACTTGAGGATATGGGGAGGGGATGGGTAAGCTAGGACAAAGCGAGAGAGTGACATGGACACATATACACTACCAAACGTAAAATAGATAGCTAGTGGGAAGCAGCCGCATAGCACAGGGAGATCAGCTCTGTGCTTTGTGACCGCCTAGAGGGGTGGGATAGGGAGGGTGGGAGGGAGGGAGACGCAAGAGGGAAGAGATATGGGAACATATGTATATGTATAACTGATTCACTTTGTTATAAAGCAGAAACTAACACACATTGTAAAGCAATTATACTCCAATAAAGATGTTAAAAAAATTAAACAATATGCATAAATAAGGAAATAACCTGATATATAGAAAAAGCTTTATTCTAAAGATATCTGCCATGCAAGATTTATAAGCTACTCCCATCCCAGCAAAGAAAGCAAATGACTAACAAGAGGAGAACTGTGGTACCATCTCATGATAGACAGCCATGCAAGCATTAAGAATGTTATGTAAATGGCTTTGAAACAACACAAGGAAATGATTATTTTATAATAATCTTGTGTTAAATGACAGAAAGTGGATACAAAATCATGTCCCATCACAACTAAAACGTTCATGGGAGAAAGCCTGGAAGGCTAGGATAATTTTCTAGAAGTAGAAATACGAGATAAAAAAAAATGAAGTAAATTAAAAATGTTGGTAGATTGCCAGACTGTCCTCCCAAAAGATGTGCACTACATTTACTTTTCCACTAACAATTTTGCTTTAAAGCTTTCTGAGTCCAGTCAGAGATAGCACCAATACTTCGATAAATTGCCTAAGGACAGTATAATTATCTATTTTGTATATAGCTCCCATATTTCCTGAGAGCTAAAAGATCATGCTTGGGATAACAAGCTGTGTTTAATTCAGCCAATCACTGCATTCAGTTGAGCCAATATATGAACAAATTGCTAAATGAGAAGCTGTGGGGGACACAAAATTCAATCAGAACTGAATTCTACCCTTAAATAACTTAGTCTCATACTCATTAATAACTATGAAACTAGGTAGATAAGTATCACCCAGGGAGGTAAGGAGACTATTATTTGGGGAGTGATTAGACAGGCAGTGGGTAGTGGCCACTCTGGAGGGGATCCTGGAAAATCTCTTGCTGGAAAGGCAAAGGAAATCATGGCAGAGCCTGAAAGGTGCAGTTCTACATTCCCTTTTTTTTTTTTTTTTTTTTGAAACTGATACTCCTCCTCCAGAGACACTCAAATTCTGGAATACTTTCCACTGCCCATCTTTCTATCAGAAGATGACACAGGCTTCACAAGATTACATTTACTGAGCAACGATCAGACTCCAGACAGGGTACTTGATTCTAGGAATACACACATGAAAATAAAGAGATAAGGTACAATGAGATTTAAAAAAACAAAATGTTCCTAATCTTAAGGTGTTTACACTTACACTCTAGTGAAAGAAAAAGCCAAATAATCAGAAATCAAAATTCGGTCTGAGTAAATAACTAAGAATGGAAGAGCTGAATCGCACGGTAGAGGTCCGTTTAACTTTTTAAGAAACGTCCAAACTGCTTTCTAATCACTGTGTAGTAATATCTTGTTCTGATTTAAATTTTCTCTAATGACCAGTGATGTTGAGCATCTTCTCACGTGCTTTTCCGTGGGCTTATTTGTCATCTCCATATCTTACTCTGTTCAAATCTTTTTTTCATTCTTTATTGGTTTATTTTCCTACTACTGAGTTTTAAGGGGTCTTTATATATTCTGGATAAAAGTTCTTTTTCAGATATATGCTTTGCAATTATCTTCTCCTCATCCATGGCTTATCATTCTTTTACCATGTACATGAATGTTCACAGCAGCTTTACTTGTACCAGAATAGAAACAGTACAAATGCCCATTAACAGGTGAACGGATAAACAAATTGTGGCATATCCATACAATGGAATACTCAGCAATTAAAAGTAATAAAATATTAATATACACATTGATGAATCTCAAAATAATTATGCTGAAAGAAGCCAAATTTTAAAAAAACCAATAATCCATAGTAAATGATTCTATTTATATAAAACTCTCAAAAATTTGAACTAGTCTACAGTGACAGAAGGCAGATCAGTGGTTGCTTGGGGAGGCCAGGGTTGGGTAAGGGGCAGGGAGGGACTCTGCCAGGAGGGGCCTAACGAAAGTATCGGAAGGGATGGATATGTTGATTAACATAATTATGGAGATGGTTTTACAGGATATTCAGACAGCAAAACTTAGATTGTACAAGTTAAATAGGTACATCCATTGTATCTCAAAACTATTAAAACGCAATGTAGGAAATGTGACAATATAGTCATCACAAGTTGTTAAAGAAGCTCAGAGAAAGGGCACCTACTCTTAACTCATGGGTCCGGGGAGGCTTCCAAAAATAGACACCCAAGCGGAGCCCTGCAGAAAGGAGTAGGATAGGAAGATCGTGCGTGCCACCGCTCCACACCCTGAGCTCCAACAGACCTTACCTTCATTCACAGCATTCTGTCCACTTGAGTCTACATGTCAAATTTCCAAAAAAGTACTAAGCACGGAATGCTCATTTAATAGTATTGTGATGAGAGGTAAAATGTATCTGTCATCCCTACAATGGGAATTATTCTGGTAAAGAAGGAATTCAAGGATCTTAAAATATTCTGTTTCAGTTCTGGCTCTCACTTTTCCCATCACAAAACCTAAGCTGGCTGATCACAGGATCGCAACTGCTTCTAGGGACTCCACAAATAGCACCTCATCAGGTTGGGTTTCCTGGTGGAGCCTAAAGCAGGAATTCTCCCACAAGTCACTGATGGAGGGTGCCCTTAGGAGACAGGGAGCAGGGAAGCAGGGCAGGGAGGGAGAGCAACTAAGCAAAGACGGCTTCAGCGGGAGCCCTGTATTAGCCTCAACCCACAGGAATTCTGGAGCAAACACTGCACAGCAAAGTCCCTCTTACCTTTGTATCCTGGGTTAACCAGTCACTGGCTGAGGGCTGAGGGCTGAGGGCTGAGGGCTGAGGGCTGAGGGGTGTGTGTGTTGGGAGGGGACACGGGTCTGGAAGGGCAGTAACTTTCCCAGCAAGATGGCAGAGGGAGAAGGGGGTCTGTGAGCTGTTAGAAACCACCACTGAGGGCAGCTGGGGGAGGGGAACCAGCCTGAAAATGGAGATCTGAGCTGGACCCCAAGCTTTTCCCATAGAAACTCACTCTTTTTCCCTTTCTTTTCATATTCTCATCACTACACTTTAGAACAGGGATCCTAAATTTAAATGCCTACAGGAAGAGGCATGGAAATGAAGGAGATGGCTGTAGGTACAGAGAAATATTTCTCTACTGTAAGAATTAAAAATACACTGCCATCATAAATAAGACTCAGATGAACTTGGCATCAGGGAGAGAGTAGGGAGAGGTAGAGACTGGCTAGCTGGAGTGCAAACTCAGCCCTGGCCTGTGTTTTCATGTAGGAATCCAGCATTGGTAGGTCTTCCAAGTGTTTATGAAAAGCCCACAATCTTAATTTTAATGTAAAAGGTCCCCAATTTCTGACTGTTGACCCCAATGAATAAAAATTATAATCATCTAAAAAACATTGTTTCCAGGTCAGAGTTGACCCACGGGTAACCAATATGCCACCTCAACTTTAGGAAAATAATAAAAATATAGGTTACCCTCCACAAACTTTTCCCACATTTTTGGAGTCCAATATTAATAAGCAGGCAGCAACAGACAGACATCCTTATTCTACTGCATTATAGAAATCTAAAAATCAGATATAATGGAATACAATGGAGACAAAATATTAGGAAAAGAAAAGACCCAAAGTACCCCAGAAAGTATCTGCTCACGCAAGGGAAAGTCACAGAGCCACGCAAGCTAAGTTTATGCTGGGACACGAGGCCTCTCCGAGAATCAGATTAAAGCCACAGAACTTCTTTCCAGAAACATATGCATAATATGTGGACGTGCACACATACAAATTTGCATGCAGTTCCTGAGGGTCTGTGGACGCTTTGAAACCCATGGGTGGACCCCACCTTAAGAGCTCCTGACATGAGGCAGGGAGGAACAAGACAGAAAAGATGGATCAAGGTGCATCACAGAGGAAAGGAACGGCAGTTTTTTCTACTTCTCCTCACAAAGAAAGGCATGAACAGCTGGTTTCAAAAAGCTTCCAGGAACGTAAGCCCCCCTCTGAAGACACGTTGTCACAAATGGTGAAGATGCTGAAGAATGAGGACAGTGAAGCACCATGGCTGACGCGCTCAGGGGAGGCCAGGGGAGGGTGACTCCTAGAGGTCCAGGCTTCCAACCTCACCAGTGAAGGAAGGACATTCCCGGCTGGTATTTAATAGCGTGGGGAGTTCTGCTTCTTTATGAAGTTGCTGATTTGATGCTTACTTCATTTCCAAAAGTTAAATGATTCAACTCAAATAAATTCTTCGTTAAGATATATTGTTAGGAGTAAGGAGAGAGGAGTCTGGGCCAGCCCCAGCCATGTCTGTAATGTGACACCGATGCTACACTCAGAGGTCACCCTGGCCACCCTGCAAGTCACTAATCGATGCAGAACAAAGGCTGCTACCAAGCCCGATTCCAAAATCTAGAGCCTGTGTGCACCTTCCCTGGAGACAGAGCAGCGAAACATATCTGATGCAAACTCTGCCACTCACTGGCCATTACTCTGGATTTTTCCGTGCCTCAATTTTCTATTCTGTAAAATGCAGCGACAGAGACCATAGAACAACAAGTATTTATTCAGTGCAAGGCACAGAGCCCTGGAGAAAGAAAAAAAGGCTGCCTTCCTTCCATGCCAGGGAAATGCACCAAGGCTTGGTTGAATCTGCTGGGAAAGCGGTGGTGTGACCTGGCTGCTTAGCAAACAGGCCGCTGCCAGTGACGTTGGATGGGGCTTCGCTTGGGTCAGGTTACCTCACACCAGTCCCTTCCCTTTAAATGTAGGAAGTGAAGCCCTCCTATTTTTATTTTTAGAGAAAAAGGGACTCTTCCTCACTATTTGGTGTGTCCTCATTCAGACCCAAACATATAGATTTCCTCAGGCTCTTTAATTGCAGAAGCAATTTTAAACTCTGTCAACAGTGACCTAATTAACCCTGATGGTGTTAATTTGCACAGTCCTCTATTTAAGTGTTTCCTTTGCATTAAGCAGTGGCTTATTCCTTATTCAAGTCTTACCATGGTCTGCTCGGAAGACACACTTTCTTACCAGCGACGACCTGTGTGGTATGCAGGCGAGCTCGTGAAGATGAACTGAAATCCCTCAGGAGGTGGAATATGTAGTTTAAAGAAGCCCATATCCCACACATCTGCCTGTATCCAGAGGGCCAGAGCCATTAAGGAACATGCAATTCACACTGTGTTTCAATATTGCTGTGCTTCTAGATTGCTTCCCAGTAAATACAACTGACAGTCACCTGTAATTGATTACCCTGCCGGTCCAGCAGCTCCTATTGTTTTTATAGACAATGAAACTGAGAACTCGATTCTCAGCAACCTTCCAGGTTTCTTAGAGGCTATTTCATAAAATTAAAGTTTTTCTCCTATAAAAAGCTTTTCCCCCCAAAGTACAAGGGTCTGAATCAAGCCCAGCTTGGCGACTGACTGGGAGGCATTGGGCTTTGTGTGTTCTGACTGCTTAATGAGCTAGTGAAGATAAAGTAACATTTCTTGAGCACTACTACAGACAAGTCCATGTCCTGGGGGCTTTATAAATATACAAATATATATATACATAGATGTCCATTTTTATTCTCATATCCAGCCTCAGAGAAAGGTGCTGCCATCAACATCTTGTGGCACAATGAAGCAATTACCTATCATTGAGCTAGTTAGAGCACAAGTTCAGGGGCATGCTACTTGCCATGTGACCTAAGGCTGAGAGTCAGTTTCCTCACACCTAATACGGAAAAATGAAGGATGCACTGTACTAGGATTAGTTTAGCTCGTGGAGGCAGAAGCACATTGTCAGGCACATATAGTTCCTTTCTCAGAGATCTCTCTTTCTAGAACTCATGGGCTGTGTATGGGTGCACACAGTACATGTGAGTCTGAAACCACTGTGCAGAAATTCTCATCCATGACTGCCGAAAACATAAGACCTGGGCAGGTTCTTCTTTGGGTCACTTTTCACTCTCACTTTTCTTCTATATTCTTACCCTACCCTTTCCTCTCTCCCCATCTCTACTCTTCTACTTTTCTCCTTTCCCCATCAAATGCTTCCTCCTTCCAGACAAAGATGCTTTGGGGACAAAGAATCTCCCCCAGTTGGAGACTCTCTGTCCCCAGAGCAGCTTGCTGACCTCCACAATCCAAAGCCTGAGGGACCTCCTGCCATCATGACACCCACGAGAGGCAGGTGGGCCTTGTGAAAGGCTGGACCGCCGTTACATACATAGACTTACTGTTGGCAAAATGCTTGGCAGCATTTTTGTTTCCCTGGAACCACTTCATAGCATGTGCATAATAGCCCGTTGAAGAATGGACCCTACTGATTTGAGAGGAAGGTGTCATATATACATGATCCCTCCTTGTCCATTCAAAGACCGTGAAGACCAGAATAGTCCTGATACCCGGAGGGCAGCTGGTAATCACACACGTGACTTCATCTGGTTCCACTCAATTACTGCCAGCACTTGCTTCTCTGAGTATTGACATGCAATTTTCCATGCCTGTTTTCCTTTCTTGGTCTTTGTCTACTTATTGGCTAGAAAATCGATGTATGCACTCTATTCTTACACCTCATGAATCTGAGAAAATTGAGGGAACTAACACTTCTGTGGCACAATTCCCTTAAAAGCTGAAAGGTCTAGCTGCAATCAAAGCACATCGTTTACCGCGGCCTTATTTCCATTTCCCTCAAATGTAACAGCAACAGTGGTGGGGCGCATACATGGAGTGGCTTCTGCATGTCAGGCACTGGGCTAAGTCATTTTCACAACCACCCTGAGAGGCTGATGGTATTACCCTTATTCTATAGATGAGGAAACTGAGACTAAGCTGCCTTGTCAAAAACATATATAAATTGAATTGGAATGAAATATCTTCTAAGGAGCGGATACACGAGGTATTACGGTGGAAAGATCATGGGCCTCAGACCAGATAAACCTGAGTTTAAATGCCAAGCACCCACCAACTGAATACTCAAGGAAAGTTGCTTCACCTGAAACTGAAGGCTCAGTTTCCTCATCCCTAAAATGGGAATAACAAATCCTATTATACAGGGATTATTGCAGGAGCCATTGTGGGAATAAGTAAACTAATATATGGAATAGAGTCTGGACCATAATAAAACCTCTGCAACTGTGTATTACCTCCCCACTCTCATGATTGCCATGAGCACACACAGAGAATATGAGATGCCAGCCATATATATTTTTTTTTCCAGACATTTTGGCTGTGTTATCACATAATCCAGCCAGCTGGCCTTCCAGAGTAATGCTCATGGCCATGTGCTACCCAATTTTTAAAATATGTATTTATTACCCAGACACCCTCTAGGGCCATTACAGTCTCACGGAAATCTATCTCAGTTCACAGACCATTGACCCAAGTAATGATTAAAAGCTAATAAGAATGTGTTTTGTCAATTCTGTTGTCATGCATGAGTACTACATCTTTGCACTACAAATCTTATTGCAACATTTTTTCTAACTCATTACATATTTCTGCAGATTTTTAACTTACTTCTGTGGTGTTTTTTTGTTTAAGAGTGAGAGTGAGTCAATGTCAATAACCCATCTCCCCTGCAGAGATTCTGCTTGTCTGCCTGAGCCGTCCCCAAGCCACATGTGTCCTGCACTGAGGTGTTCCCCGGGCTGAATCTGTAGGTCCCTGGCGCACTCACACCCTTGAAAATAACAGCTTAAAATAGGAATGCTGACACCACCTTAACTCCAACAGCACAAATGCAGGGCTGTAATTTTCTATGCTACTTAATCTCCTGGTACAAAAATCTGTGGCTCAAGGGAATTCTTTCTTCATCCAGTCCAGAGGTAAAAACAAAAAAGAACAAAAAAAACAGCCCCTCAAGGATGTAATGAGTTAACCAAGCAGTTAGCATGTAGTCGGGTTTTGTGGCTCTTATCAACCACATTAACCCCAGGGCTCTCCAAGGCTAATATCTTTAGTTGTGCTGTTTTCTGCCTGCTGTCTCCAGACCACTAACCTTATTTCTCGGTAGGGGAATGGAAAGCTCTGCTCTTTGCAAATCTCCCTCTGATTTCCATTCTTTTTGGTGGAGCTAACCCTTTGGTATCCAAGGTCAAATGAGCTAAACCCCTTCTAGAGGAGCTTACTTCTGACTGACACGGTAAGGGGCTACTCTTTTTAGCAGATGCTTGCATGGGCATCATTAAAACACTACTCCATCATTTGAAAAGCAACTTTCTTCTCTAAGCCACTTTGTGGGCCTCAGAAGAGACACATGGAGCGGCAGCGCCACCTGCTGGTTCTCCCTGCATCGTTTTTGCAGCAATGTTGTCTTAGGGCCTCTGCTTTTACTTTAGAGAATGAAGTCGGCTCACTTTGGGATTCTGTCACTTACAAGAGGGTCAAAAGCTGGAATACCTTTAACCTCCTCTTTTTTAGCCCCCTTCCCAATGATATGCTTTATCTTTAGGGACTAAATTTTGAGATGGGGGGGGAAATGGGAAAGCCAAAATTGGAAATATACGAAAAGTTTCTTGTCGATTCCTAATGGCATCTTCTCCAAGCCCCTGTGGGTGTTCCTGTTCAACTTGATGTGTGTCATGTTGGCTGATCGGAGGCCTATGTGCATAGTCGACACTGTGGCATATGGACAGCTTCTGCCTCTGTATCAGAGTGGGAAAACAAAGGTCCAGTAAGTGATTTTTACCTGACGCAGGTAAATATAATGTCATGACAAAATGCCTCCAAACAGGAAATGCATGTGACACAATGGATGGCTTAAATGATCAACTGGACCAGTGGGCTGGTGTTGCCTAGGGGGCCAAAATCACAAATCTAACTCTGAGGGCATGTGTAGAAAAGCTCTGCTCCCTAGAGAAAAAGAACTGACATTTATGGACGCAAGGTGCCTTGGTGTACATATGCTGTCCCATTTAATTCCACCAACTAAGCAATGAGGTAGGCATCATTACCTCCATTTACAGATGAGGAAACTGAGATTCCAGAGATGAAGCCCTTATCCAAGGTAGCAAGCCAGCAAGTGCTAATCTTGGAATACAAATCCCCATCTGTCTGGATTCAAACCTTGTGCTCTCAACAGCACTAATATGCCCTCATGCCTGGTTGGCTGTCTTGAAAATGGCTTCCCTAGTCGCAAAAGGAGACACATGAGGAGGGATGAAGCATGTTTCAAAAGCCGTCTAATTTTTCAGAAACGACTCCATGGACCCGATCTCAGATGATAAATGGCATCACCTTCATCAGTGACAGAAAAAAAGAAAAGCATTAAATGTCAGCTGCAGCAAAGGAAGTTATAATGTGCCTTTCAGAGGAAAAACTACAGTGAATTCCAAGACCCACAATGAAGCCATTTTGCCCTACCTGCTCTTACTCAGGGGACCACATTATATGATTTTCATGTCGAGAAAAATAAAGAAAAACATGTTCTACTTCTTAAGGTTTTGAAGGTACTTATTGCTCTACAAGACTATAAATCAATTATTTCTTGCAGACTATACATAAATCCACGTGGAAATCAGAATCGTCCCCACTACTGCATTCAAACAGCTCTTTCAAAATCACCAAGGACCGCCACCCATCAGATACAATGGTCAGTCTGTTCGCAACAGTTCAGAGATGAGAAATGACCCCCAAGTCATAATGGGCAAGGCCAGGACTAGGCCTCGCCCTACCCCCGCCTCTTGGGGGAGAGCACTGTCTGTGACAGCAAGCCTGCTTCTGGGTACCTCACTGCACTCTCTCCGTTACATTTTAGATATATTTTCTAGCTTTTTATATTACAAATACACATATAAACATTAAAATTGCATGTAGTAAAAGATGGGTACAGACATAAAACCACCCGAATCCCACCACTCAGAGATGACCATTGTTAACTCCTCAGTGTATTTCCTTTGTGGGGAGGGCTGGGGGGAGAAGAGAATTTTTTTTATTTTTCTATTTGGGATTTTCCTCATACATGTATATGTATTCTGAACATATGCATATATACATATTCATATGTCATTATCATACATATCAACACGGAGTAAACGTTTTCAACTTAACAGCTAACATGACAATTCATGTCAAGGAAAGGAGAAACTTGGAAAAAATAAAATCTTACTAAGTCCTTGGGTGGGAAATAAGCCCTCACCTCCCCTTTTCTAACTAACGACTAAGGGTTAGCTGGCACCAAGGCTTATAGGAGGAAGGAAAATTGTAAAACCGAAGGAAGAACTTGGAGCTTCCGAAGGTAATTCAGGGAGTAGGCAATGGCAGGAAAAGATGGACAGGGAGAAGATAGGAAACTCACTCAGTGTGAGGACAGAAAACTATACCGTACACCAAGACCAACCAAAACTTTCCCCCTAAGTCTAGTAAACTCACTGGCAATGGCATGAGTTTGGGGATGACACTGGGTAAGGGGATGACAAGACACACTTGAGGTGTAGCAGAAATTCAGAGGAGGGCTTAGGACTTCCACAGTCTATGGCATTGGGAGATTCAAGGCAATTTAACTCAGACCACAAAAGTTACAAGAACCCCAGCCAACACCTGAGTTACACGGGGCTGAGCTCATACAATTTTGTCAGGTTTTACGTGCTCTCAGCCCCCAGTGTGGAGTGGTTGGTGTTTGACTACCTGCCTTCACAAGCCTTCCCAGAGATTCTAAAGACTGTCCCACCTTGCTCTTCTCTCCTGTATGAAGGTCTGATGGCTCTGGTCTAGGACAGGGACCACCATGGGACTGGCGGAGACAATGGGTGGGCTTGCACAAAGCAGCAAGGTGTGCAACAGGGTGAACTGTACACTAATCTCCTCTGACAGCTAAACTAACTACAGCCGAGGTTGCTGCAGCTGAGGGAAAGATTTCCAAAATGTGGAAATACTTACTGTGCTATATATAGTAAATAGGTGAGCCCAATACGTAGAACTGGGAACCCAGAATTTTTTAAATATATCACAATCTCAGGAGAGACTCTCTTCCCAAGAACTAAATAATATCCAGGTCTCTTCCCATTCATCCTATGTGGGTTTTTGCAGCTGTGTCAGACGAGTCATTAACAAGTAGAAATTGGCATTAAGGGTCTAAGGGCCTCTTGCAATATTTCTAATATGAGAAATTAAGAGCTTGAGTTAAGATGTGCAACAGAAAAAAAAAAAAGAGGTGTATATCGAAGAGGTTATGAAGGAAAACAGAACTTTGTGAGTGACAATCTGTAGAATTACGGAAGAATAAGGAATGAAATATGACTTCATATTTCTTACCCTGGGAGCTGAGTATGGATAACAGAAGTAGAGAAGGAAGGGCGACTGGTTTGCACAGAGGAAGATAATAAGTGTGTTTTACTGTTGTTGAGGTTCCCAGCTAAGGCAGGTGGAGCCAATGGAAACGGCCGGAAGTCAGATGGAAGGGTGGGGTTGAAGTTAAAAGTCGGGGCCAGAGCTATGGGTTTGGAAAACTTCCACGTGGGTCAGCTGAAGCCAATCGGATGGGTAAGGCCTCCAGGGGAGGGAGGGGAAGTCAACATGCTCTGTAACAGTTAGCTTCCTTGAAAAATTAATTCCTTTTCTCCTTTTCGAAAAGGGTTGTCAGCAAATGTCATGGGGAGGCTTAGGAGACTTTCATTTCACTTCACATGAAAATAGCTGTGGATTTCTAGAGCGCTTGTTCGGGGGATGCAGACGATTTGATCAAAACTGCAGGAGGACAAAGGACAAAATCTTAAAATTTAGAGCCCTGGACAAGCTTTGGATCTTCCACACACACACACACAAAGTGCCCTTTAGCAGAAGCTAAAAACGTCACTTGGCGCCCTTGTTTCTGCCCTAACCTGAAGAAAATTAAGTATGCTAGAAGGAAGGAAGTTCCTTGTTCTTTAAGCAAATGGACCTTCCCAGAACCCCTGAGTCAGCTCTCTTTGACCTACACAAAAGGCGGATAAGTGAAAAGCACAGCAGAGGTGGAAATGAAGAAGGTCAAGCATTATTGAAGCAAAGTTTTAGAGCTTATTGAGTGTTAGGAAGGCCTCTGAGAATATAGATTCAGAGTGTCTGCTTTTGGAGTTATGGGAAAAAATATATACATCTAAAAACAAGAGCATGGGCAAGAGTGACTCCACTATTGATTCTCACAATGAACCTAATGCCTATTTTCTTATTTACAAGTACCCTTCCTGAACTTTTCATTTTTTCCTTAAAAAGTGGCTCTGCACCCCTAAATATATGTTCCAGTCATATTTCTCTCAATATGGACCCCCTGAATCAGAATCTTCGGATGGGTGCTCATTAAAAATATGGATTCTTGCAGTCCAGAGAGATCTACTCATTCTCTCTTTTTTTTTTTTGGCTGTGTTGGGTCTTTGTTGCTGCGTGCGGGCTTTCTCTAGTTGCAGCGAGCGGGGGCTACTCTTTGTTGTGGTGTGCGGGCTTCTCATTGCGGTGGCTTCTGTTGTGCACGGGCTTCTCATTGCAGTGGCTTCTCTTGTTGTGGAGCACAGGCTCTAGGCATGCAGGCTTCAGAAGTTGCAGCACGTGGGCTCAGTAGTTGCGGCACACGGGCCCCAGAGTACACAGGCTTCAGTAGTTGCGGCGCATGGGCTCAGTAGTTAAGGCACTCGGGGTCTAGGGCACGCGGACTTCAGTAGTGGTGGTGCACGGGCTCAGTAGTTGTGGCTCGTGGGCTCTAGAGCACAGGCTCAGTAGTGTGGCGCACGGGCTTAGTTGCTCCGTGGCATGTGGGATCTTCCCGGACCACAGATCGAACCTGTGTCCCCTGCATTGGCAGGCAGATTCTTAACCACTGCACCACCAGGGAAATCTCCACCAGTCTCTCTTAACAATCATTGAAATATAACTGGAATAAGGGACACAGGAAAAAATGGAAAGTGGGTAAACAGTTAAATTAAATATCCATCAGAATTAGATATTTTCAACCCTGTATAGAAAAAAAAAGTGCAACACAGCCCTGGTCACATACACACACTAAGTAGGTTTGCTGAGGAATATCTGTTTCTGTTTATTTCTAAACTTACAAAGCTCAGGGCCCTTTTTATGTCACTTAAACCAAGACTTCTTTCAAATGAGGTAGGTTTTAACAAAACTATTCCCCCTCCTACATCTATGTTCCCGGTGTCAGCAAGCCATAGAGGCTGCTATTTTCCAGAACTGCCACTGTATTCTGTAACAAAGCACCCTTCCCTTTAGCTGAGCTGGACACTAGAAACTAGTCAAGCTAAAGTTTTCAAAGACTCTAGGCATCTTTTTACCTTTAGCTGTGGGGTCTGACTTAAGTAATTTTCCTTCCACCTCTTGACTGAAGCTCATTCTAAGCTTAAAGAATAGTAACTGTAATCCCAATTCTCCTTCAAAGATTCAGGAAATGATAAAAACAGCATCACTTGATTCTTGGGGTAATAATCCATATGTCTCAGGACCTCAGTGGATACAGAGGTATCTGGGAGTGAAGAAAACCCAGTGACTGTGCAGCAAATAGTCAACCGGATCAGCAGTAGAAACCTTGGGCTCTTCCACCAAAGCACTGCAGGAAACATTGTATCGAGGTCACTTTATAAAGTGATACTATGGGCAACAGCAAGCAGATCTGAAAATCTGAGTTTCTTAACCCATGAACAATAGTGTGGACCAAATTGCCACAGAGGCTTTATAATCTCTCTCTCTTGCTTTCTCCTGAACCTGTCCCTGTGCTAGTTCCTAGAACTCAAAATGCTTTCTCAAATCTCTAAGCGCTGCTCACGCTGGTCTTTCTGTATGTATATTTAATTCTACAACAGAAACTTAGTGCTTAACCATATACTAGGCGCTGTGCTAAACAAGAGGGATTTTTTAAAAAAGAAGCATGAGCAATGTATCCTCACAAACTTGCAGATCAATGGGAAAACTAGAAATCTCTGTCATTTTCCATTCCTCAGCTCAGGCATCACTCCTCATGAGAAGTCTTCCTTGCTCTCTACCCCTGTGGTAGGCAGAATTCTAAGATGGTCTCCAAGATCCCTGCCCCCTGGTGTACACAGCTTGTATAAGCCCTTTTCCTTGAGAGTGGGCAGGACACCCTCATGGATTATGAGTATGATGGCATCTCACTCCTGTGATTGGGTTATATTATCTGGCAAAGGTGAAGGGATATTGCAGATGTAATTAAGTTGAGCATGAATTAATCAAAAGGAAGATTCTCTTGGGTGGGCCTGACTTAATCAGATGCAAGCCCTTAGAAAAGAGGGACTGGGCCCTTTCTGAAGGGAAAGAATCTTCTGGTCTTGAAGAAGTAAGCTACAATATTGTGAGAGGGTCACACAGCAAGGAACTGTGAGTGGCCTCTGGTTGCAGGAAGCAGCTTCGGGCTGACAACCAGCAAGGAAACAGAACTTAATCCTACAACTGCAAGCAACTGAGGTTTAGACAAGCATGTGAACTTCAAAGAGGACCCTGAGCTCCAGAAAGGGGCATAGCGTATCCTATATCTTGATTACAGCCTTAGGAGAGTCTGAGCAGAGGATCTAACTAAACTGTGCTGAGACTGTTTACCCACAAAAACCATGAGATAACAAATGTGTGTCATTTTAAGCCACTAAGTTTGTGGCAACTTGTTACAGAAAAATAAAAATCTAGTGCGAAGTTCAATTCCAGTCTCAAAGTCTGCTATGAACAAGAATGAAAATGAAGGAAGATAGGGCCGTGGTGCAAGAGGAAGACATACGTATGGTGGAGAACGTGCTCAACGACTACCAGGAGACCTCAGTTCTGGTCCTGGCTCTCCACTAACTCAATGTATGACATCGGACAAATCACTTTACCTCTCTGGGTCCCACCCAGTTAACTCACATATAAAAGGGAGGAGTTGAACTAGATAAACTCTGAGACCTCTCCAGTCTCCAAGATTCTTCAAGCCTATGCAACTATGTCCCCCACAGCATGGGCTGCTAACCTTCTGTCCACACCACACCAAATGGTAGCTTACCATCGGCTGCCATGAGCCCCCAAGAAACCGGCACTCATAAAGGACGAGCTTTTGGAAGAGTAGAGGGGAACCTGCCGTCCTTCGTCCTCTTCTAAATGTCTTCACAGTGACATGAAGAGCAAAACAGAGATACCTCCAAATCTATATAACCTAGAAAGACTCAGATCATAAAACTACCCTCAAAGACCTCAAAGAGGTCCCTCATCTCACAGCCCTCTTTAGGTCTCTGTGTACTTTCAGAATGAGGAGCATCTGATCACAATCTTCTTGCAATTATCACTTTTATGTCTCAAATCATACAATAGCTACCATTTATTGAACACCTGATATTAAAGCATTATCTCAGATTTTTATATACATTACCTGGCATTGAAGGTCACGCAGTTACTAAGTGGGGGTGAGAATTCTAACCCAGGTCTATCTTGGGCTAAAGCTTGTGCTCTTCCCTCTATATGATACTTGCTCTGGTGTTTTGGCACTTACTCATACGTCCTCATCCTCTCAAGAAACATTTTATGACCACTCATTCATATGTCACACCTCGGTTTGCCCAGGACTGAGATGGGCAAATCTCATCATGAGATTTCCCAGGATGCCAGACTTTCAAGGCTAAAACTCAGAAAATTCCAGGCAAACTAGGATGAGTTAGTCGCTCTAGCACCTGACTGTAGTACCTAGGGCTGGGAATGCAGAACTGGAGCCCAGGGGATATGTGAAGATACCAAGTGAAAAACTTTCTCTGAGAGTCAAACACTTATTTCACTTCTTGGGCACAATCCCACAGAAGGGACCTAAGTAGAGTTTGTCCATGCAGCCTCTTAAAAGAACCATGCACGAGACTCTAAATTACAGACCCATCTGTCTGCTGCAAAGTCTCCCAAAACCTGGGTACTAGGTTTTCTCAGACATCTGCTGGCCTGCAGTCATTCCATCTACTGCTCTGCCTGAAATACCGGAGGGTATAAAGCTTAATCATTCTCCCTGTAGCCATTGCTGCTCTTTGATCCACCTGGTAACTAAATCCCCTAAGAACAACCTAGGACTTTTCACAGGGTTGTTGTTGCTCTGTTATCAGACTCTAATCCCAAACCCATTAAAGCTCTTACAGACCTAATGGCAATACCTGAACCCAGATACAGGGCTCTTGGGCTTCTCTTGGAATTCCTAACTCTGTACACGGGGGACAAGAAAAATAGGCAGTGAAGGCTATAGATTGGGGATATATTTTCTCTAAAATTTATATCCTTAGTCACGTGAAATCTGATCCTGATCACTCTGCTTCTAACTTGGAACTTACCTTTGGGGTCCAGTGTTGAGATGGGCTGGACTTTGGGGTCTTCGGCCATGGTAAACTATAAGGCCAGCATCTCCCACTGACCTGGGCCAACTTCAGGTTCCAGAAGCAGCCGAACCTCTTGACCACTTTTTAACAGAAGGAAGAATTAAGCATTCACAGTGCTAAAACCAAAATGTTTCTTTTGGCCTGGATATGTAAGCATCTAAACAAATTACACCCAAAAGCTCTGTTGATGACCCAACCTGGGAGCGGAGGGTCCACTCATGCTGAGATTCAGCCTGTCCAAAATGCAGTGAGATCCAGCAGCACAGAGGAGCACAGCCATGCACTATGGGTGATGGATGCCTCCTGCCTCAACTCACCTATGCTAAAGCCATTACTGCCTGGTTTTAGGGTCTCTAATAAATAATCTCAGACCTTTTCCTCATTTGAGCATTAAATACTTGGAAAAATAAAACAAAGAATGGCAATTGAGGCTCAAAATATCACTTTCATTATTTTTTTAAAATTAATTAATTAATTTATTTATGGCTGTGTTGGGTCTTCGTTTCTGTGCGAGGGCTTTCTCTAGTTGTGGCAAGCGGGGGCCACTCTTCATCGCAGTGCGCGGGCCTCTCACTATCGCGGCCTTTCTTGCGGAGCACAAGCTCCAGACGCGCAGGCTCAGTAGTTGTGGCTCATGGACCCAGTTGCTCCGCGGCATGTGGGATCTTCCCAGACCAGGATTCGAACCCGTGTCCCCTGCATTGGCAGGCAGACTCCCAACCACTGTGCCACCAGGGAAGCCCTCACTTTCATTATTGATGCAGGTCAAAATGAAGGATGTAACTTAGTGAGAAAGCCACATAGGCTAGGAAGTGAAACACAGGATTAGGCCAATTTGCACACACTTCCCAGTAGAAGTGGAGAAGACTCTCTTCTGGAAGAACAGTGGAGAATTAATATTCTCTGCAGCAAAGCTTCCCAAGGGGGAGAGGAAGGATTTGGGGGTAGAGAGAACTAGGCTACTTGCACCTGGTTTATTCTTCCCAAACTTACCAACCAGACAAATCACTCCCCTCCCACATCTGTATGAATAAAGGGGCTGAAGGGTGGGTAGGAGTTAGATTAATTGATCTTCTTCACCTTAAAGAAAATGTCATCTCTGTACTAAGTCCAAAGCTCCAGGTTAGAAGTGCCCTCGCTCCACTGAGACAAGAACACTGATTAGGATATTCAGAAAGGAAAAAGAAAAAAAAAAAAAAATGTCAAGCTGAATTGGGTGGTAAAACTGTAAGTGTTCTAGGATGAAAAGGGAGGAAAGGGGAAGGGATGGCTTCTCAGATGCAGGGAGACCTCAGGTAGAATGAGAGGGTTGAGAATAAAGAGCAAAAAGATGAAGAGATGATATTCTTGATAAATATAAAAGCCAACCAGAGTGGAGAAGTGCAGTTTGAAGGACAGGGGAGAGTTAGAGGAGTATGGAAATGGAAGGCTTCTGCCAATCTGAGCAGCTAAGGGCTTAACGCTGGACACAACAGGAAGCCTTAGAAGTTCCTTAGCCAGAAGTAACAGGCTTACTCTGGAATGAATGCATTTGGAAACCAAAATTCCAGCCACTTAAAATGTCTGCTTAAATACATAATCATACTTTTTATCATGTGTAGAGTTTTCATATCCACACCAATCAAAATTGTGACTCGGGCTTCCCTGGTGGCGCGGTGGTTGAGAGTCCGCCTGCCGATGTAGGGGACGCGGGTTCGTGCCCTGGTCCGGGAAGTTCCCACATGCCACGGAGCGGCTGGGCCCGTGAGCCATGGCCGCTGAGCCTGTGCGTCAAAATTGTGACTCTACTATGTATAAAAAGCAAAAATAAAATTGTTAGAAAAAAGCATTTATTATGAGACATTTCCATTTTCCAAGGAAATTTACATTTCTGGCAGGGCCAAACTTTTACACTTGCTTCGGTGAGCAGTACAAAGCCACCGATGGTGCTTGGCAGGTGTTCCTTGAGGAAGGTCCCTCTGGCAGATGTTCAGAGTGGCTCCGACGAGAAGAAGCAGCAGTAGAGAAAGAGCCGTCTCCAAAGACAGCTGAAGATGCTCTTTGGGTACAGAGCTCTTGAGAATCCCTCAGGAGATACTTGAGGGTTGGCCAAAATCTCCCAGGCACAGTTTACAAGGCCAAAATTTCAGAGAAAATCCTGAGGCATGAAGCATTTTATAAATTCTACCTTCTTTAGTCAATTTTATGGGACCTTTTTCAAGTTGGGAGTACTGCCACCTTCTCCCTCTAGCTGAGGCAAGAAAAATGATTCCTCAGAAGTCTCAGTTGCTCCTGTCATCTTGCAGCCCAGTCCCTCTCCCACGGCCCCTTTTTTCAGGGTGCAGAATCTTCCCACCTTTTTCCCATTTCTCCCCTTCATAACCTACCTCAGCCCCTGGGAGGCTGGGGAGATGAAGATTTCTGTAAAGAGCTTTCCAGAACCCCAGAAATCACCCCAAGGACAATAAGGTCCTGACCCCACCTGTGGCTGCCATCACTTCCTGTCATGCATTTGGCTTGGCCTCTGGCTGTCTCACCCAGAGGCTGCGCTTCTCTTCTCTGCCCCAGGGCAGGAACCTGCCTCTGACAGGGCAACTGCATCCCAGCAGAGCTGCAAGACGCACCTGGCCCTTTTGCTTTGAACTTCTCAGAGTCTGCGTGAATGCCTGAGGATACCTCTGCCCTGCAGGCCTGCAGGGCTGCGCTGAGCGAGAGAGTCTCAGCTTTGCCTGTTGGAATCGAGATCACAGACGGTGGGGGGAGGGTGGGGAGAATGAGCTCTACAGGCACACTCCAGGCTACTGCAGAGCACCCGGGGGCCAGCTTCACCCATCCACTCAAGCAACAAATCTAGCAAAGCACTCAGCTAGATGGGGCATAAAACAGATCCTCTTTCAACACCTTTGGACACTAGAATTTGCATGTTAGAGGGACCTTGGAGGCTATCTGCCCAGATTCTTAGCTATAACAGAAATCATCTTTCCAATATGTCTGATGGGCACTGGAAAAGAGGCAGCCCATCTCCCCCATGGACAACTCCAGCTCTTTGACAGTATGTTCCTACAGTGAAACGAAATCTATACAACAGACCAGAGACAAACCCCTATTCTCCTTGGAAAGTCCTTCCAGTATTTGCACGATTCCTTCTTGACAGTTCCCACAGGCAGCATCAACACTGGCTGGTTGATTTACTCTCTCCTAACTAAGAACGACTTCTGGGCTTTCTCTCATCACAGTTGCAATGCTGGGGACATGCTCTGGTGTCTCAGGGTCCCCTGAGAAGTGTGGTGACTGGGTCTGTAGTGGGGTACACGGTCATCCCAGTGCACAGAAGGGCTTCTGCTGTCCCTGAATTGCTACTCTACTTCTCTCCTTGTGGCCAAGACAAGCAGGGACATCAATGGCTAAGAGAGCCAGGGTTGTGCACTGGAGCAGGTAACAAGGACTCTGGGGTCAGACTGACCAGGTTCTAATAACCACTTTGTCAGTTATTACCTATGTGACCTTGAACAACTTATAGATTCTTTCTAGTCCCGATACATCATGTGTGAAATTGGGATAATAATGCCTTCCTTATCAGGTCATTGTGAAATTATGTGAAGTACTGCACGTAAAGAGCATTGCACAAATTAAGAGAACAGTTATTGGGAGCTATTATTGTTGTTAGTACTTGTAGTGTCCACGGGCCAGATTGGACTGGGGGGAAAAAGGTCTATGTTGCTTTTTATGGTTTGCTATTGGCCCTTCTTTCCAGCAGAGTCCTAGCCATCTGGATTTAAAGCTGTTCTCCCTGTTCCCCTGCTGGTGAGAAGGGAAAATAAACACAGTTACCCTGGTGTGTTAGATTTACATCCTTGGGAGAGCTCAGTTCCTGCCAGGAATGGGTCTCCTTCTCTGCAAGTTGGAGATCTTCTCTGTCTATACCAGGATCCCAGTTGCATTCACAAGGACGAGTGGGGTTCAGACATGATGCAGAGCATAGTGGGACCAACCCTCAATGTTTCACCTTCTGCTGCTCCATATCTGCATGGCCCCCATGTGTCCTATTCATCGATGAGGTCACATCACAGCTTATCCCACTGGTACCTGTGGAATTCCCATTTCTCACCTTTAGCTACTTAGACCTAGTCCTCTAATTGGTCAGAAGTGATGCTACAAATTGTTTCCTGAAATTGATGGATGTCACTGAGACACTGGGAAACATCACAGTTAGATATCTCCCTTGTTCTGAAGTGACCCATTCCCTGAGACTTTGGGCTCCCCTGAATTTGGGGCAAGATGTAACAGGGCCAAGAAACATAAGAATTCCTGCAAGGCCCTTGTATCTATTCATCAATCACCTATGGATCTATCATCTATCTATCTAGTCACCCCAGTAGAAAATTGCTATTATGCACGTCAGTCACTGGGGAAGAGGGGGTTACTGGAAAGAGGTCATTGGTTGTCTTCAGGAGGACTGGCCTCTTTTTCGCTCTGGGTCTCCTGTCAAATCCAGACGTTGTGGAGTTGAGGTGATTGACTCCGTGTCCCTGGCAGGCAACCATATCTTGTACACTGGACTCTCTGATTGCATATCCCCATATATTTACTTCCCTTTTGCTTCTCCCTGGCTTCATTAAATCTTCGCTTGGATCTGGCCTGGTTTGTTAAAGAAAGGCACATTTGTGCCACACCCCTGGCCTGAGAACCTACTGGAGGTGGTCATAATCCCCAGAAGGGTTTTGCCACCAAAGATTCAGGTTTTGTTTAGAAGTGACAGCCCTTCCTCATGGTTTCTTCCACTTTCTTTCCTCATCTCTTCTCTAACTCATCTAAAACTTCAGTTTGGGGATGAGGGATAGCGTTTACTCATTCCACACCTTTTGGTTTCTTATGAATAAATTATTTTGGAGGAAATTTTCATCCTTGGGGGGTGGGGAGTGATTGCCAGGTTTCCCTTCCTTTGCCCTGGAACAAGCCCTGAGCCTCTCTTCCCCTCCACGGCCTGCCTCTCTGTCCTCTCTCTGCCTCAGGTCAGGACTTTGTATTTCCCACTCGGCTTTCCGCTAAGCCTCCTAACACCATTCAGCTCTAGCTCCCCTCCACCTCTGTCCTAGGCATACCAATCCACTGCCCATCCCACTCAGGAGGCTGATGCCAGAGGGGTCCATGTCGACAACCAAATAAAGTCCACGTGCCTTCCCAAGACACACGAGGCCCTTTGTGCAAAGCTCCAGCAGTGCCTCTCATTTTCCGAACGCACACTGCTTTCTCTCTCCTGCTGTTGAAACTGGCTTTCCAAAGGCTGCCACTCGACTATGCCAACAGGCAACTCAGTCCTGCCCTAACTAAAAAAGCCCAGGGTTTGGGGGCTCTCACCAAGTCTGCAACTCACCTTTCCTTGATGGGATTCAGTGGCCTAACTCAGGATACGGAAACTCAGCCACACGTGGCCCGTGTTTCCTGGCTCCCCATTTCCCACAAAAGGTCCACTCTCCTCCCCCGCATCTACTCTGGCCTCCTGCCTATGGTTGATCTTGGCCCCATCTGTGATTGTCTCCATCAGAAGAACAAATGGGTGCAAGGCTAAGGATAAAAAAGAGGGAAGAAAGGGCTTCCCTGGTGGCGCAGTGGTTGAGAGTCCGCCTGCCGATGCAGGGGACACGGGTTCGTGCCCCGGTCCGGGAGGATCCCGCATACTGCGGAGCAGCTAGGCCCGTGAGCCATGGCCGCTGAGCCTGCGCGTCCGGAGCCTGTGCTCCGCAACGGGAGAGGCCACAGCAGTGAGAGGCCCGCGTACCAAAAAAAAAAAAAAAAAAAAAAAAAGAGGGAAGAAAAAGAAAGAGAAGAGAAGAAAAGAAAAAAGAAGCAATGTTTTCCCTTAAAAAGACAAAGGAGATCAGATGTTATTTCTGAAGTGCTTCCTACTTTGAAGACCAGTACACATCACCAAGGGTGCCAACAGAACCCCAGGCCCTAGGAGCTCAGATGAAGAGGAGAGTTTTCAGGATTATAAACCAGACTGCCTGGACCACAATCTTTCTGCACCATGAAATAAGGGTGCTTGCTTCTCATGACCATTTGCGTTTTCCATAAACCTGAGCAATCAGTATTTCAGTGTTTTAGGCTCCGGTGGGTGCTTTGATTCTACGCACCCTCACCTGGACTCACCAGGCTCTCAATTTCTCCCCACCCCTTCTCCCCAGATCACTTGGCCGCGTCTCATACCTCCATTGTGCTTCATCCTGGGATAATACAGATCTTCACAATCCCATCCAAAACCCTGGTCGAATCGCATCCCAGTACATTAGACCTCTGCCAGTCTTCCCTAAGCCATATTTTTAATCAGAAAACACAACTACAGATGCCAACCCCTGATGGTGGCCATCAGGCTGGCATCAAAGCCTGGCAGAGGCAAGCAGCCAGTGGGCGAGGATTTGAGAATTGGCTTGCCTGAGACCCAGGACAGGAAGGGGAAGGGCTTTTATGTTTTCTCTTACTAAATTTCAGTTTCTTTTAACAAGGGAAGATATTAAACTAAATGATATCTAATTACCCCTCCTCTCTGTTCCCCTAGTGGGCACACACACACTGAAGCACATAAAAAGGAAGGAATTCATTTAAATATTGTGCACTATATATGTGCAGGCTGTGTAGAGGTAAAGACCTCTAATCCAGGGACTCTGCAGGAGCAGATTGCAGACATGAGGCCCTGAGAGCATATTTTGCACCCTCAGGAAATAGCTACAACAGTCCCACCACCATGTCCACCTGCCATGCTTCCCTTCTCCCCACGCTGAGGGGCCCAGGTTCTTATCACAACCCTCTTCCTAAACAGGGGTCAACTCAGTCCACCCCACTCACACCTGTTTGAAGAAGGTGACCAGTGCTGACCTCTAGGGCAGCTTCTCTCACCTCCTCTGCTTCCAGTTGCTTCCACTTTCAACAACAGTTCCTGATTGGACCAGGCACCCTCCTTTCTTAGGTTTCTTAAGGCCTAGTCTTGTCCTTGAGCTGGTGGATTCTTTTAGCCCAGAGACATATCTGACCATGACCATGGGATAACTAGAATTTGCAAAATCTCTACAAGAATTCCCACTTACATCCAGCCAGGGATAGCCTTCAGTCTCAGTGCATTCTCAAGGATATTCAAGGTCAGACACTCCAACCTCATCCATGATACCGTCCCCAGAGAAAGCTGACATCCAGCAGACCTGATATTTTCATCAGCATCTCCAAGAACAATAACAACTTCTTCCGCTGGAAAATTGCTCCTTGACCCACATTCGGTGTCTTTCTGCTGCAACTACATTTCAACACAAATATTTTCTTGGCTTTTCAAGAGATTTTGCTTTTAACTCACTGGAATTCCCCCCAATAACTGACCCCAGCCTCTTGCAAAAGAAAAAAGCAAGGAGTTACTGAACAGAGTAAATTAAATCTCAATTAGGTCACCTTTATCAGGAAGTAAGAATCACTAGAAGCCACTTCCTCCTTCACACTGTCAAAAAAACATTCTCTAGTTGCACAGACATTGTAGTAAAGAACATTGATGTTCTTTACTCCTCCATTAGCATTGTCCTTAGCATTGTCAAAAAAACATTCTCTAGTTGCACAGACATTGTAGTAAAGAACATTGAAAAGATAAAAAATAAAATCACCTACATTCCCATCACCATCACTAAGTTTTTATTTTCATTTTCTAATCCCTGCCTATACATGAAAATAAATGCTGCCCAGTTGGATGTAGCTTTCATACAATATTTGTAGGTTTTCTTTCATTTTAGGTTATAAACATTTTTTTCCACTATTGTTACAAAGTCTTCAATTATAACTCCTAATGGTTATAGAGCAGTCCATCGATCTGTTGAGCTTATTCCATGCTTTCCTAATATTGGACTTTTAGGCAATTTTCAGATTTTCTCCAAGACAGACAATACTGCAACGCATATCATGGCGCATAAAGCTTTGTCCCTTTATCGGATTACTTCTTTAAGAGCAATTTCCAGGAGAGAAATCCCTGTATCAAAGCATAAACCTTTCATGGCTCTTAAAATATTTTGTCACATCCCTTTCCAATCAGGCAATATTCTTGTCCCCTGCCATTGCAATTTATGAGCACAGAGTGGGGGAAATGTCTGAGTGTGAACTCTTAAAACAGATGAAAAAACTATTTCTCAAAAAAAGTAACCAAAGGTTCATACCCAAGCCCCAAACCAAGAAGGCAGTTTCAATCAATTTCCTTCCGTTTCCTTCCTATCCTTACTGAGGCCAGATAATGTCTTTCTAACATTATACTTCATGGGTCATTCCTACACTCTCCCTCCAGGATCCAACATCAGGAAAATGACACCCACTTGCTCCTGCCACAGGCTGGATGACTCTGACCAGCACTCTGAGGGCAGTTTTTTCTAAGTCTGGGTCTTTTACGTCCTGACTTTTCAGGACTGATTACTTCCTACTACTGATTACTTCCTGCTAGGATTAGTAGATTCCTCTCCTTTCGGTCCAGACCCAGCTTCTCTTTCCAGTTGCCCGGACAACTCCATCACCTCACTGAGCCCCTGATGTCCTAAAATGGAACCGCTCTCTTTCTAGCTTCTCTAGTTTCTTCAAGTCCCAATGCCTCCCCATCACCATTATTTCATAGTTTTAAGACTTAGCGGGGGAAAAAACGACCTTTCCCAAAGGAAAGAGAGGAGGAGACTGAAAGTATTATTCAAACTCTCAATAAAAGCATAAAGCAAGAAAGGTCTGAGAGGAACAATAACAAGACGCATACCCTCCCAAAGCCCCAGCCAGGAAAAAGGAATGTTTCCTTCCTTCAACAAAATTATTAAGTTTAAAGGTTAGGTTTCTGTTTAATAAATAGAAGTTCACGCAGCAGAGGCAACTCCAAGCTAGTGATGTTTGCCAGATGCCAGAAGTCCCAGATACTGGACAGCCCTGGAGAATTAGCTCTAAGCATCAAGGTCACCTGAACTGAGACACCCCACAAATATTCGACCATCATACCCTAGCTGATGGACACACACAAAATCAAAAGCTTGCTGACATAGGAGAAGAGGTGTGGCATAAGTCAGTGCTTAGGCAGTACTCAGGTTGGGGCAAAAGTCAAAGTAGACTTCTAGATGATTCTATATCATTGAGAAGACAGTGCCTAAGCTTCAAACCTCTAGACTGCAGCTATCCAGGCTTGTTTTAAAAAGGGAAAAAAAAAACAGAAAACAGTGGTTATCTATTTTTTCTTTTCTTTTCTTTTTTTTTTTTTTTTTGCGATATGCGGGCCTCTCACTGTTGTGGCCTGTCCCGTTGCGGAGCACAGGCTCTGGACGCGCAGGTTCAGCGGCCATGGCTCATGGGCCCAGCCACTCCGTGGCATGTGGGATCTTCCCGGACCGGGGCACAAACCCGTGTCCCCCGCATCGGCAGGCGGACTCTCAACCACTGCGCCACCAGGGAAGCCCCTATTTTTTCTTTTCAATTCATCTATGTTAAAAATAATGTCTTGTCTTCTTTGGTAGGATTTGACTAGAATGTGGATAAAACACACAGAAATTCATGTTCTAGGACTTGAGAGGAAGAGTAAGAAGATGCAGATGCAGATTTACAAAAAAAGGCAATTCCCAGTTAAGCATTTACTACTCTCCTCTAGCACTCAGCTCAGAATCACAACTCACTGGACAAAGACACACGATCAAGGTCAAATCTCTGCCCTCTCTGAGCAACAAGTTCAGTTTCCCTGATGCTATAGATAAACATTGATCTCTTTAATTGAAGACTATGGAATTTCTACTTAAAGTCTAGAAACCTGCAGCTCTATTTGAGGAATTTCAGAAATATGGAAGTCAGTTTAATAGAGAAAAGTGAGGAAGTAAAGAAAAAGGAATGGGGGTGGGGGAAGGCAGCATTATTCCCTACCATGGCTCAAGCATTTCACCTTTATTATTTCACTACTAGGAAGCTGTTATTTTCACCATCAGAAAATAAGGAAAGCAAAACAGAAAGGATAAGTGAGTTGTTAAAACCATGCAAAAATAAGTGGCGGAGCCACATTTGTACTTGGACCCAGTTTCTCCCCACCCCACGCAGCTGGATTCACATACAGAAGTCCACTGAAGTCAACACTTGAGGTAACTGCAGAAATTCTAGAACATAAGCTCCACAGAAAAATATAAGCATCAAAAGAGTATGGGTCACACACATGCTCAATAAATGTTAGCTATCCATTATTAGCCCAATATGTTCATTTAGTAAATAAATAAATTTGGATTCCCAATTAGTTTCACTCCATTGTAATAATAGCTACTATTTATTTTGTGTTTACTCTGTGTCAGGCACCACGGTTAAGCGCTTGAAATGATTTATTTCATTTAATTTCACAACATTTCTCTGAAGTAAAATTTATTATCCACATTTTACAAATGAAGAAACGGAGACTCAGAAAGAGGAAAAACTTGACTAAGGTTAGAAAATCACCATGTGACAGAATTAGGTTTCAAACACAGATCTCGACCCCCATGGTCTGGGCTCTTAATCATTTCATTGTCCTGCCCTTCACCTCCCCACCCCCAGTCGCCAATGAAACTCAGTTGATTTATAATCCATAAATCAGAACAGGTGATGTAAATAAAGAGAAGGGGGGATGGGGTGAACTTCTTCATATAAAGTGGATCTCACCATGCAGTTGCTCGGTGCAAGGTCTTAGAGATGGAAAGGGAACATAGACTTTCAACGCAGGCAGACCACCTAGCACAGCCTGGGGTTCAGGTATGTCATTACTGTCTACCGTGCAAACCCTGGTGCACTGGCATCAGGCATCCTCTGTAATGTAAGGCAATGTAAGCTCAGAAAGTTTGCAGCCCATGTAGTCAGACATAAACAGGAATTTGCCAAGTCGGAAGGCAGAAAGCAGAATGATTTCAAAAGCATGATGCTCTCACAGGAGTTTTCAGATCCAGGTAGATGGTGAACGCTTAGTCTCAAAGAAATGAAGTCTGAGTCCTGATGACAAATTGAAATTATACCAGAGTAACCACAGTTCAGGTATAAACAAATGGAATCAGGCAGCCATTGAGGATCTGGTCCCAGACATATCCCTGTACTACTGAAAACTTGAAATTCCTCTGAGCTGTACCAGACCCAAGGACACCATTGGCAGTATTCAGAACAACATCCGCCAGCAGCAACCTTATGGTCTCAAGGTCTCCCCTTGTTCAGACCCCCACCAATCCTTACTTAATAAGCACCCTTACTTCTTGCCAGCTCCAATTATAATTCTTGATAAAAAAATTCACGCAAATAACTGTAACCTTGCAGTTTTTTGCCTTTGTAAGCCTCTCCCATTTTGTAGTGCAGTGGAACACAATTCAAGTGCCCTTGAATCTGTGTCTCCCGGGTTGCAGTCCTAACAAACCGCAAATAACGCCCTTTTTAAAATTTCAATGAGTTGTCCATTTCTGAAATGTTGGTTAACAATCCCATTGGCCAGACAGTTTCAGAACAGATGCCCTTAAAGGCATAAGAATACCAAGTTCCCAGAAAAGCGGGCTTC
Source organism: Monodon monoceros (assembly GCF_005190385.1). Lineage (NCBI taxonomy): Eukaryota > Metazoa > Chordata > Mammalia > Artiodactyla > Monodontidae > Monodon > Monodon monoceros. The sequence goes on from NW_021703782.1 coordinate 38,400,510, forward strand.
CATTCAGGGCAGAAGGCAGGAGGGAAGGACTGGAGGAGAGGCGTTCTGCCTTCTCAGTGAGAGAGGGACCACCTATACCTGTGCCATGGTCTGCATGTCAAATACAAACAACCTGTCTCCCCAGCCAACACGTGAGCTAGTAGAACAGAAAGATTCCAAAAGTGACAAGGTGTAGAGTAAATATGCCGTGCAACAGGGCAACACTAAAGGGTTTGCTGGAATCACTGCAAGCGAGCACACAGCCAGCCTAGCCAGGGCAGGGAAACTGCGTTGAGGGATAGACGTGATGGCAGTGTCACGATCTTCGGGCAAGTGAGGGACTGGAAAAGCCTATTAGACAAAGGACAGAGCGATGTCACAGAAGTGCCTCTGACAGGTGGAGTCCTTGAGGAAGAGGGACAAGCCAAAGTACAAAGGAGAAAATGTTACGGCTTCTTGCCACTCTCCCTCCTACCCCAAAATCACATCATCACACCGAAGAATGATATAAACGCATGAAGCTCGGTACAGTTGTTTAAAAGCAAGCTGAGGCATTTGACTGAGATATATAGAGATATATGCTAAAAAATGTAGCATGCCACGACATTTAAATTTATTAGCTGACAAACATTGTGCTGTACCATCTGTTCTGTGCTAAACTTCCTGTAACTAAAGATGCACAAACCCTAGAGAATAAGCATTAGGTAAAATAGATTCATTTTATATAATTGAACATAATTGTGCATGTAATGTTTTAACGTAATATTACTGAACAGCTGTGCAAATAATAGAGGGGTTATTCCCCATAGACCATATGCTGGCAATGAAATATGAAGGCAGCACTCTAACCGACCAGTGAACCCGCAACCTCACTGGGATGACGTGATGGCATGCTTTAGGAAAAAAAAAAAAAAAAAAGTGCAGGTGTAAAGCAGAAACAGAAGCAGAGCACCAGAGAACTCAGAAGCAAAGGGGAAACGTTATCCCCCGATTCCCAGTGCAGAGAAAGGGCAGTGGCTTTGCATTTGCCATCCTTAGCTCCTGTCACCCTCTGTTCTTCCCAAGGTTAACTTTGTCTGCATGGCCTCTCTTCCTTCTCCATAATTTTTATGATGTTTTCAATATTCTCCTTTTACAACCACATGCTGACTAATCACAAGGAGACACATCTCCTAGGGCTTTACATTCTGTTTTAAAATAATATGGCAGGGCTTCCCTGGTGGTGCAGTGGTTGAGAATCTGCCTGCCAATGCAGGGGACACAGGTTCGAGCCCTGGTCTGGGACGATCCCACATGCTGTGGAGCAGCCTGCCCCGTGAGCCACAATTACTGAGCCTGCGTGTCTGGAGCCTGTGCTCCGCAACAAGAGAGGCTTCAATAGTGAGAGGCCCGCGCACTGCGATGAAGAGTGGCCCCTGCTCGCCGCAACTAGAGAGAGCCCTCGCACAGAAACGAAGAGCCAACACAGGCATAAATAAATAAATAAATAAATAAAACTTAAAAAAAAAAAAAAGCAAAATCCCTTTAAAAAAAATAATAATATGGCAAGTGAGCTCTTGTTTGCCTTCTCAATAAACTTTTTCAGGGATCTTCATGTAAATCATAATTTTTCTCCATTATATGGGTAGAACTTATTATTCCCACTTTAAAGATGAGAAAACTGAGGCTTAGTGTTTTAGTCAATCAACAAGTGTTTACTTAGTACCTAGTATGGGCCAAGTTCGTATAAGTCATTTGCCTATAGCGGGACAAGTACGTAACGGCAAAGCTAAGGATTAAGATGTAATGCTTTGTTCTTTATGTTAGTTCCTTTAGTGGTTCACTGCTAAATGACTTTGGACAAGCTGCTTAGTATGTCTACGACTCATGTTCAACATTTATGAAAGAGGAACAAAAAAAATCACCTAATTGAAATGTATCCACACGTACCCATTTGATCAGATATAAAAATTTTTAACATCTGACCAAAATAAGTCCATAAACATCAAGTCAATGTAGTCCACCTCAGCCCTTGATTATTCTATTCATTCTATTCCACCCTTTCCTATAAAGCTTGTTACTATTTCTTTTCAAACCTGCTTCGCTATAGTGGCCATTTCGAGTCTGTGAAATAAGACAAGATATATATTTTTTCTGATGTATTATGCTAAGAAGTGTCTTACCTGCAGGTTAACTATTGTAAATTGTCTCAGTATTCACTATATTATACATTTCACATTGTTCTGCCTATAATATTAAAGATTGGTCTCTTGGAAAATATTATAAAGGAATTTAACTATACATAAATATTAATAGGTGCAATAAAATAAGAACAGCATAAAAGTATTTCAGTACTGAAAGTTAAATGTGTTGGAGCCTAGGGAGAGTCTTTTACTCTTTTTCCTTTTGTAAATGACTTTAAACTCACTTAAGATGATGAAATTATTTAAAGAATGAAAATAACAAAATATAAAAATATATTTATTACAATATATTAAGGAGAGGAGTTAGTGGCTTAGAAATTCCCCAAATGACAAAAGTATAATACTCTAGAATTGAAACAAGTCATCACAGTTACTGAAATACCGTTCTCCACAACAGTGTAATGACTTTTTTACTAACACTCCAACAAATATAATAATCTCAAAGTATTTAAAGGTTGAATGAAGGTTATGAGGAAAGAGTTACTGAAGCCAATAAATATCAAACTTGGAGCTGACATTTGGTCTCAAATCCCCAGTGTTTGCAAGAATTTCAGCACAGGTGGTAAGTACAATCACCGTATGTTCAAACTAGAGACATCTGCAGAATCAGGACCAAGAAATTGTCAACTTAAATGCATGTTCTTTTTGGGAGGTAGAGTAGTTATTTAAAAGTACAGTGAGAATAATTCAGCTTAATCCCAATTTGCTTGCAAAGCTAAAGATTAACCCAATCTGTCAAGTGGAGTTCTGATCAATGAGTCTCTTTTCTAAACACATTCCAAAAGGATCTATGCAATTTGGATGAGGGATTGTGGTTAAAAATATAATTAAATGTAAAAGATTTTGTAATCTCAGTATCTCTGATCTCTTTTCACAAATTCAGGAAGTGGAAGTTGGGTTATATCTCTACAGAAATTCTACAATTATCTGAAAACCATGAAAATCCAGATAGAATGTAACCCTTCCAAGGTAGTTTTCATTTTCACATCCACTTGGAAATAAATACATTGGCTTAAAAAGTAAAATGTCAACCCCCTTGTCTGATCAGTTTCAGGAGACTCAGCCTCAGGGGAAAAAAGTAGCAAAGCCTGTCAACTTTCAGAAATGTCCAAAATCTGACCACCTCTCTCCACCTCCAACACTACTGCACTGGCCCAAATTACAGAAATGAGTGGATGCAAGCATGTCCTCCCCATTTCTGTTACCACTTCCTGCTATTCACTATTTACATAGGGCCAGAACCATCCCAGTCATAACATACTTTTGGAGGAGGCTGCCCACCCATGACCCTCTGTGTCTTCATTCTACTCCTCCCTAGTCACAGTTGATTGGACCCTTGATCCAAGCGGGGTCAATGAGATTCTGTATCCTGGAATCTGTGTTAGGATTCATAGCATCAAGTCATTCTCTGTTGATCACTTGATGTAAGATCTATACATTTGATAGCTATAGAAGTGTCTGCCTTCTACCATATGCACAAAAGAGAAAAACAAAAGTCAACCTTGGGAAAGAGAAGATGCAGCAAATGCTCAGAAGGAAATGGAGACAAAAGTCTGTGCCGAGAGAGTGAAGGAGACAGACAGAGAACCAACCAGCACCTCGATTCATGATGCCTTGCCAGTTGCTGATTGTAGGCACTTATTGGGGCCCATAGTTCCATAAAATACCTCTATGCCCTTTTAACAAATTCTCAGGACTTATCAACAGTGACTTCAAACCTACCACTAGAGATGCAGGGCCAATGGCTTCCTTAGACTTCACCAGCTCCCACAATTCAGAAAGATTTAATCCCTATAATAAATTTTACTTATAGCTACTCTGCTTCCCTGATAAAACACTAACTGATACACAAAGAGCCTGCAATTAGACCACCTGTTTTCCTGCACTGACTAGCTAGTGAAGTCATGGAATTCACTTCTCTAAGCTTCAGTTCTGTCATCTGTAAAATGGGGGTAATAATTCCCTCCTTATAGGCCTCTTTAGAGTATTGAAGGAGGAGTTATATGTTAAATGCTTATCTTATAACCTTGTAAGTATCTTCATCCTCCTCCTCATTATTATTATTAAAACAAGCCTATATTATAAATCTACTATGTGTTACAAGCTGAACTTATTTTTTTTTTTTAAACATCTTTATTGGGGTATAATTGCTTTACAATGTTGTGTTAGTTTCTGCTTTATAACAAAGTGAATCAGTTATACATATACATATGTCAAGCTGAACTTATTGATGAGAAGTTTTAACTGCTGGTATGTTCTTCCAGAGGACATATTAGAAAACAGAATTTTAAGAGCTATTGTTTTTGCTTTATCCTAATTCAGAGTTAGCTCTGTGCTCGCAGGAGGTGATACAACCTTCTAACACAGGACCTATTTTTAACCTAATGGTAATTATGCTATACATAATTATCTCCAGCCTGTTCATTTATTTTTGCTTCTTTTTCTCTTATCGGGATAGTACTGTGGCATCTGAACCAAAGGAGGCCAATACAATAACAACAGAAAGTGCTGATAGGACACTCGAGTCTAAAGCAACAGCAGCTTTAGACTGTGTTTAGAGGGTTCAGCCAAAGGGCAATGTTCAGCCCAGGAAATGTGCTAATGGGTGGTCAAGACTCCGGTGTCAGTGCCAGATGGACCAGTGGTCTTAGACATCACCTCTAAGGGAGTCAACAACACGTCCTGTGTTGCTCCAGCCAGCTAGGCAGTGTTTGTGCGTTCCCTTTTTGAACAAAGTGTAACTCTGGCATGGCTGCAACTCCACTGAGGATGTCCTCTATTTTTAAACTCTTGAATTTCACTTTCCTAACCTGACAAAATGTTCTGTGTTAGATGACACATGGATGCAGGACAATTCCACAGGAACCTTCAGAGAGAAAAGACTGTCTGCTCTTATTAGATCTGACGGCTAGGCAATACATATGCTGCTGACCTATAAAAGCTGTGAGGACAAGAAAGCTTTAAATTGGGTTAAGGTGACTTAAGGCAGAATTTGAGATGCCAGTTGCTTCAGAAATGAAACTGGGCCGACATTTCCTCCAAAGTCCCCTCCAGGGAAAGAAGGGGGGAAGGTACTCAAACCACAGAGACACACAAGAGCATCATAGCTGAAGACCATGCAGCGAACAGAATCCAATGTAAAGAGAAGGGGCAGGAATGCAGAGGGAGAAGGGTGAGGAAAAAGTGAAGGCTGGCTCCCCTAAGAGAAAGGGAGCCTAAAGGGGCATGACAGTCACCCCTGCCATGGTCAAGCCACCAAGACACTTCAGACACAACCGCAGTGGAGGAGCGTCAACACGCAGCTGCTATGGAGACAGGAAGAAAGAAATCAACCTTTATTTATTTCATTTAACAAACAGGTACTGAACTCCTAGTACAAGTCAGCCTTGTTGGGACCAACAAGATTAAGACTCCCATATATAAGTGTGTCTCAGAGGGATCAAAAATAAAGATCGAAGTTCTGCTCAAAGAGGGCATTCTGAATCCGCTCTGGCAAGAAATAAGTTGAGATTCTAGAGTTTTGTGCCATGTAACATAAAAGGGCTAATTTAGATCTGAAAGCATAAAGGGAAAGTTTTATAAATAGACCATTTCTCTAAGAACGGAGTCTGGCCATCATCATCATTATTATTACTATACAAATAACCTATATTATAAATCTATTATGTGTTATAAGTCGGACTTATTAGTGAGAAGTTTTAACTGCTGGTATGCTCTTCTGGAAGATATATTAGAAAAAAGGAATTTAGATGGTTTTGTGTTTGTTTTATCCTAATGCAGAGTCAGCCATATCCTGGAAAGAGATGATACAACATCCCAACACAGCATCTTGTTAACACTTGGAAAGTGTTACTGACTGACTTTAGGCAGACTTGTATCCCTGAGGATTTCTAATGCTAGTGGGTACTTTGGCTGGAGAAGTTTATTCCTAGCTACCTTCTCTGCAATTCACATCAGCTAGTCATAGTGCTGACTGAGCTCTGTCTGTGTCAATAACGGGATGTCTCCGCGAGCAGTCGGCTCTGTGTGCTCTCCTTAACCTGCCTCCAATGAGCCACGGATCCCAGGTTGAACTGTGAGACCTCGAACCCGCTAAGACTAGAACGGTTTCAGAACACTCTCAGAAAACACTTTGGTATTATAAGCACCCATCAAATGGAAACAACAGTTCACCATGATTAGGAGCTAAAGTATTTCTCCATCATCTACGACAAAATGTCTAAAGCTAAGTAAACAGATCTTCTCTCACCTCCTTGGCGCCATCTTGAAGGGGATCCATTTCCCTGCAAGGCAGTCTCTCCTAAATGTCAACTCTATCTTTAAAAAATAAAGTTTATGTTTTTATAGTTAAAATATGTTGTTGAAATTTTTTTAAAAATTGTTTCTCCACCCTAAAGCAATTGTGATTAATGAATCTATTTCTGTGTAGTATGTTACTACATACTCTGTTGTATGTGTTTACCATGGTTGCTACGGTTTTTCATAAATATTTTCAGAATCTGGCTTTATTTCACTTAACATTAGATCAGAAGTAATTGACCTTGATTTCGCATAACCTTCATCTGTATCATTTTTTCAAGTTCTGTATAATGTTCTATCACTGCTGTCCATTTGGAGCAGGGCTCCCCAACCCCCAGGCCGCGGACTGCTACGGGTCCGCAGCCTGTTAGGAACCCGGCCGCACAGCAGGAGGTGAGTGGTGGGCGAGTGAGCGAAGCTTCATCTGCCGCTCCCCGTCACTCGCATTAGCGCCTGAGCCATCCCCCCTCCCCCGCCAACCCTGTCCGCGGAAAAACTGTCTTCCACGAAACCGAAACCGGTCCCTGGTGCCAAAAAGGTTGGGGACCACTGATTTAGAGAACTCCTCAAGTCACAACAAAGCGGGTTTTCTCTCCCTTTCCCTCACTTTCCTCTTTTTTTTATTTTAACAACTCACATTATTCTGTGGAGAAAACAACCACTGTTGTGAGCATCTGGGACAGATCTGTTGAAGCTCAGACTAAAGAGCTCTGTGATTAAAAACATCAAAGCTTTTCAAACTTTCATGATGTTGAGGAAATAAACATGGATAGCTCCAATACTAAATGTTTCCTTTAGCCTAGGTGTCACAGTGAGGTGACAGATGTCATTTACACTTGAAACTTGGCAACATACATTGTAGGGGCACAGAGATAATTCTCGTTATGAAGTTTATCATTATTACTTTAAGAGAGAAGTAATCTTTCCCTCCTGAATATTTTCTCTATACTTTGGTTTTAGCCATCAAACATTCACCTTACTCCACTTAGTTCTACCATTATTTGTATAGATGTTTCTTCCATGGATAATAATGACCTTGAATAGACCTATAGACTTCATCTATAGAAGTATGGGGCACTGACTATACTGACTTTATGAGTAAGACGTGGCGCCTGGTCAAAGTAAGCAACCAATACATTTTTAAATAAACTGTCAATAAACAAATGTTCACTGGGTGCTCATTGGGTGTCTACTATATACCAGGTACTAGGTTAGGTATAGGAATTAAATCACATTTTATTCTTTCTCAAGGAAAATATAGACTTGGTTCTTGCCAAATGCAAGGTAACAGATATGAGCCTAAAAATCCACTTATTAGTGTAATTTAACCAAAAAACACCTACTTCAAAGCTTTCTCTAACTTGGTATCCGTGTCTAATAGAGCCAATAAATTAAGCCCTGTTGGTAAGGTAAAGTATCTTGAGCAAAATTCAGACTGGGGAGGTCCTATTAAACAGCAAGCCATAAAATAACTGTACACCTGTTTAGGAACTACCTTGAAAGTAATTTCAGGATAGGAGATAAACAACTGATTACCAGGAACAATAGCTGCTGGGATCTCTTACATCAGTTCCTTATAAATGGGAGTCACCTTAGCAATTTTCAGCAGCCTCCCACTAGGAAGGAAAGTAACTTGTAGTTAAAGTTTCATAATAAGTACTCAAAGGTGACCTGATGCAGAATTCGCTATTTTTTTTTAACATCCAACTTCTCTACTGTGACACAGAGAATTCTACCAGCTAATCTTAAATTGCCTTACAGACTGTATCAATAAATGGTCTTTCAGTTCTCAAGACCTGTTCCAGTCAAAATCCCATTGCCCCCTGCCTTTGACTATTAAGAAGGTTTAGAGAGTATCTAAGACACACCCCAAGCCCTACGGGTTTAGTTCACCATTTCGGAGTTAAGATGAAGGTGTCTCAGTTGCATATAAACCAGTTCGGTGGGTCCGATGGCTAATAAATTGTTGTACATTCCTCACAATGGCAGTAGGATGGCACTCTGCTATGGAGGGGACTTCTCCATAGGGGTAAGCTTCTGGCCAAGGTGAGTATCAGCGGCCCCTTCTCAATCTCTCTAACTATAGAAAGGGAGGAGGACAAAGTCCTCTGGTGTCATCCATAGCTACCCTTTCCAAGACCTCTCCAGGTGGAAAAATATTCTCCAACATTCAGAAGGTTTACAGCCAACAGCCCTTTACAGCTAATTATTTTGTTTCCTCCAGGTTCAACAAGATATACTATTCAATTAGATGCCTTATTGATTGGGTTTTCTTTTTGTTTATAATCATGGAAGAAAAATTGAAAATACCTGTATGGGAAATTATCTAAGATAAATACACTATGATCATGCCATGATACACAGCAAAACACTGGGACTCCTTTACCTAGTCAAACTTCCGTGTTAAAGCAGACAAAGGACAGTTTTCTGAGGAAGATTCTAGTCCTGATTGCAGGTGCTCTGAGGCTGGTTTCTAAACCTATGGGATGTGAGCACCCATTCAAGTGCATACCTTAGATTCCTGTTTTGGGGGAGTTTTTTTTTTTTTTTTTCTTTCTGTAGGACCTTGATTCTGTCTGCTGCATCACTGATTGTCCAAGCACAGGGATCTGCCCTCCACAGTAGTCACCATACCCAGGTGCTTGGTAGCAACGATGACTTTGAACTACCCTCTTCTATTCTTCCCAAAATCTCAGCTGCCCAAATTCATGTTTGTGAAAAGATGCTAAAATACATTCATGTATCCATTCTTCAAATATTCTAAAATTTGTCCTAAAGCCACTAGTTCTCTCTCTCATTAAAATGCATTTCAGAGTTGTTTCCTAAATAAATAAAAGATGGGAAATGAAGATTGAATGGAGCCTGTGACTACTAACTATGGACATCTGGTGACTTTAACCTCCAGGGATCACTCCAGGCTACTCTGGCATTACACAAACCCCAATTAACAGGAATAGCCCTAGTGGGTAAGCAGTAAAAACAAAAACCCACACCACGATTAGATTTTACGGTAGCATAATTTGGTATGTTTATGTGACTTCTCTGAGTCTCACATTCTCCATCTGCAAAATGGATATAATAAAACCTTCCTCACTGGTTTCTGCTGAGAATTCTTCTGATGAGAATTAGAATATTGAGCAACAAGTACAGTACTTCTTACACTTCATACTATGTCTAAGCCTAATCACTAATCTTAGGCTAGATTATCTATAATCAAAACACACGATTTTTCTTATCAAAATTTTCAATTATACATTAATTTGTTTGTATATTTGTTTATTATCTACTGTCAAATTAGATTTTAAGCTCTGGGAGGGCATGCACCATGTCCATTTCATTAACCACTATAGACCTAGCAGCTATAATGTCCTCAATGATACTTAAATGATTGACTGAATAACCGAATAAAAGAATAAATGAATAAGTGAATGAGTTAGGGTATTAACATTTAACAGAAACATTAAATAATGAAAACTGCCTTAATTATTTTAGCATTAAAAAATTATGACCATTTCGCATATTGTCTTGTGAAAATTCTAGTGGTTTTGTTACTTGCTAAAATTTTAGGCAGATCATTTGGAACATGATGATCAAATTCACCCATGTAATAACTATGCATTTCAGAACTCTTCAGACTATCTTAGACTACTGTAGTCTTTTGCATTAATAACACTTATATATAAAAAATAACTTATGTTTACAAGACCAAGTTAAGTGATAAAATCAGGCTAAAAAAACATAAAACAGCTCGCTGGTTTTATATATATATTTATACTGTACAGATAATCTAGTTATTTAAAACATCACATGTCTACAACAAAATATTTCCACTGCTTATCTCCATCTCATCTTTGTGGGGTTTTTTCCTATTTTATTTATCTTCACTGCCTTTTCTCCTATAACTATCAGGATTATTTATATATTTAAATTTCAAAAATCCTAAGTAAAAGGCATATATTAATTTAATTTTAAAATTGTTCAAATGAACACATTTTAGCATGCATTTAAAATTAATCAAATATGGGACTTCCTGGTGGTCCAGTGGTTAAGAATCCACCTTCCAATGTAGGGGACGCGGGTTCAATCCCTGCTCGGGGAACTAAGATCCCACGTGCTGAGGGGCAACTAAGCCCATGTGCCACAATTACTGAGCCTGCATGCTCTACAGTCCGTGCTCCACAACTAAAGAGCCCATGTGCCACAACTAGAGAGCCTGCGTGCTACAACTACTGAGCCCGTGTGCTCTGGAGCCCACACACCACAAGAGAGCTCATGCGCCACAACTAGAAAGCCCGCATGCTGCAACTACTGAGCCTGCGTGCTCTAGAACCTGTGCACCACAACTAGAGAGAAGCCCACGTGCCGCAACAAAGAGCCCACGCCACACCGAAAGATCCCACATGCTGCAACAAAGATCCCACGTGCCGCAACTAAGACCTGACACAGCCAGATAAATAAATAAATATTGTAAAAAATTAATAAAATATGCCTTTGTCAGTGCATCTGTCTTTCTCTTAATTTGTTTGGAAAATAAGGTTAACACAACCAGAGAGCCTCGTTTACTCTATTTCCTCTACCCTGTCCTCTGTATACCTCTTAAAAGGCAAAAGCCAGTTGAAAATATTTCATTTTGATGAAGATGCTGAATACATGGGAATAGAGTCTATTCACTTGGATCTCAGGAGTATAAGACATTCTGTGCGACTTTGTTTTATGCAACACCTCAAGTCAGTGGTAGTCAACTGGGCTGGGGAAGACCAGAGGCATTTTATCTAAATCACCTGGGGCAAACTTCACACCACACTTGTGCCTGAAGTCCTGCTCCCACCATACTATTCTTCTCAAATGTACTGGTATTCGAATAAAAAGTGCTTCCTAGAAACAGGCTCAGCACACTGACTAGAGATAACCATTTAGTAGTAGGAGTAGGGCAGATAACCTTTTATTGAGTACTTACCATGTGCCAGAGAAAATGGACTAGCTCATTTAATCCTCAAAAAAAATCCCTATTTGGTAGATACAATTGTTATCTACATTTACAGATGAGGAAAACTGAGGGGCCCAGAAGACATGACCTCCCCTCCCACTTACACAATTAGTAAGTGGTGGAGTCAGGATTAGAATGCAGGGGGTTGAGTCCATAACACGCACCCTTCTCTGCTACTCTCTGCTGTGGCCCAACTTCACTGAAAATGCAAATTACCTATGAAAGCTTTCCAAAGTTTCTGTATACCACTAAAGGTTTCCCTTTTGCTTGGAAATGTGCACGTTATATACGCTCAATACAGTTATTTCAACTGGGTAATATCATGAAATCTTAACATGTGACTGTTTCCCCCTGGATTTTTCCCTTTCTCTTTCAAACTGGTAACAGTTCTACTTCCTCACTTCAGGAGGATAAAGGGTGTGAGTTTTTCAAAGATTAAGCCCTTGGAAGAGCTGCAGATAAAACAACAGATACCCTGTTCTATCTGAATTTCAGATAAATGACAAATCATTTTTACTATAAGCATATCCCATGCAAAATCTGGAACATATTTATATTTAAAAATTATTCGTTGTTTATCTGAAATTTAACTGCATATCCTTTATTTTTAATTGCTGAACCTGGCAACCCTATCCTTGGGAAAACTTGGATAGTTTATGGAGGAAGTAAAAGGTATAGGGAAATTCACACAAAAGGCAAAGCATCCTAGAAAAAGCAGGAGGGAGAGTGTCTAGGCAGATGAAACCATAAGCAGCCTGGCAAAAGACCCCAGGGTCCAAGGTAGCAAGGAGAGAGCAGAGGGCTGCCAGCCCTGAGGGCAGTGAGGACAGATGACCCTTGACCAGCTGTTCCCTACTCTCCCGTTGATGTTGGAGCTATGTTACAACTCCAATTTATAAAACTAAGATACAACCTAAAAGCCCAATTCAAAAGACTGGGCCAAATGAAGGATTGTGGATAAAGAGGAAAGCTATTAAGTTGGAAAAATATGGATACCCACTGGTTTTAACTGAAGAAAATTAATACTAATCTTCAACTTACAAGGACTAAGAAAGCTTAAAATACTCTTCAGGCTTGACTATCCCAGAAGCTGAAGCAGAATTACAACTGCAGGTAAAGGCTTTTATCAGACCAAATTCTGAGCAATAAATCTGAAATGCTGAGTGCCATGTGGCTTGCTGTACTACAAACCAGAGATACTGAGGTGAGAAACACATAACGCTGCTTTTTAGGCAATAACCATCTGGTGGGTGAAAGCAACAGGTAACAAAGCAATTTCACCACTAGAGTCTTCCATACACAATGAAAGTCATCAGAATAGGGTAGGATTGACTCTCTAGAAAGTGATAGGGAACACCTGACAGAGGAAATTACTCCAGAGAGAGATCTTTACAGAACAGTTGGTATTTGCCAAGAGGACAGTGTTGAGAAGGTCCCTGTGAGGTATGTTTGATACTTCTGGAACACACAATGGCCAGAAGAAGAAAGAAAGAAAAGTAGGCTGAAGCCAGATCATAAGAGCTCTATGACACACAAGTGCTTCCCAAACTTTATTATATGCACCAATAATCTAGGGATCTTGTTAAAATGCAGTTTCTGGTTGAAGCAGTATGAAATAGAGCCTCGGAGATTCTGTGTTTCTAACCAGCTGCCAGATGAGGCAAATGCAGCTAGTCTGAAAATCGTCTTGGAATAATAAGGCTGTGTGCCATGCTTTAGGTCTTAAACCTTTTCCTGTAGACAATGGGGAGCCACCTTCCGGTTTCTCTAGCCTGAGAGTGACTAGAATTCAAAAAAGCTAGAAGCCGGCACAAGACTCTTCCTATGGTCCAAGTAAGAAATGCCAAAACTAAAGACACTGAAGATAAAGTGAAGATGAATTGAGTCATATTGCAAAGTAAATAACCAATATTTTATAATAACTTTAAATGGAGTATAAGCTATGAAAATATCAAATCACTATATTGTACACCTGAAACTAATATAGCATTTAACTCAACTATACTTCAAAAAATTTTTAAAAAGGTAAAATTGACGAGTTGGTATTCAATGGAAGCACAGATAAGGGAAACAGGTGATGATAATGTTTTTCACAATATGATATGATTTGTGGTATGTAACACTCATTTAGCATTTAGGATGTCCTACAATGATTAACTGTAACATCGTTTAACCACAAGATATGACTTTAAATGAGGAGTTAGGTTTTAAATGTATTTGGAGGATTCTATCACATTATTTTAGGGTCACTCCTGATACATATCCAGTCTTTCCAGACAGACTGTAAATTCTCTCAGGCAGGGATGGGCTTCAGTGTGTCCCCAGCCCCGTGCACGTGCCTGGTACAGGAGGCTTCCTCTCTGATTGCAGTTCTGTTAATATGCAGACATGCCATTCCTGATCAGGCACTGCTTCACCAATATGAAAGCACGGGAAAATTCCAAAGCATCAGTCTCCACAGAGTTTCCTCATTTATTTTCCCTCTTCTCATTTTAAAAATCTGAACTAGTAAGAGACTTCAATGCCAATACTGAAACTGAGAGCTCATTCATTTCTCACGTTCCGGAATAACATCTTGAGGTACAGATCCCATCGGCCCTTCTTAATGACTGATTAGAGCTCTTTTCTTTACCTCCTATGGAAGATTACTTGTTTTAATATCACAGATCGCTTAGCGGGTTGACTTAGCACCTGTTCTAATTGCTTTATCCTGTTAGAATCTGATTTTCAATGCGTCCAAATGTTAACTTAAGCCAGTGGTTCTCAGGCCTGGCTACACGTGAGAATCACCTAGGATCCTTTTAAAATGTGCAGGCTCCATTCCCTAGGGATTGTAATTTAACTGGACTGAAGTGGGTCAAGTATCAGTAGGGCTTAAAAAAACCTTCCCAGGTGAATCTAACACACAGCCAAGGCTGAGAAACACTGACTTAAGCAAACTCATATGGGAATTTTGTTTCCCTTATTTAGCATCTGAAGCTGCCTCTCCACACCACAGTCCAAGAAAAAGTAAATGAATACTTTGATAATATTCGTCCAAGTCTATCTAAAGCAATCTCACCTATCAGGAGCACCGATAGGATGCTCCAAACCATTAAATGAGATGGTACGAAATCTATACAGAAAGGCACTAAATTAGAAGGAGCTGAGATTTGATGGTTAAAAACAAAACAAAAACCAGCTCTATTACTTTACTGGTTACATAATCCTTAACAAGCTATTCTCTGCACCTCAATTTTCTCATCTATCCACATAAATCGTTCTCATAAAGTCGTTAAGTAGATTTAATAAAATAATATGGTTATGAAACAGTTTGCTCTCATGTTTCAACTTCTTTTGAGATTTTTTACATCACTCCAGGCATGCTATTTTTCTTTTTTGCCACATTCTTGGCATTTGAAAGATTATTTTAACCAGTTAATCTAAGAGCATTTGCAACTTAATTTTATGTTTCTGAGTATTTATCAAATGTGTAGCACGATATGAATGATGGCATTGTTCTGTACCTTTGTATCTTAATCTCACGTGTAGATTTTTAAAATTTTTTTGCAAGGTCTATACATCAACAAGGAAGTGTTAACCAACAAAAGAACCTGACACATCCAACATTAGTGCCCAATGTTATGGGCCACCGAACACCAAGAGGCAGTGGGCAGGCCGATCATTTGGCAAAGTGGTCTGATCCCATGGTTTTATCCTTAAGGAAGCCAGCACCTGGCTAGAGGCCCGCCCACCACAGGAAGCCAGGGGCTAAATGCCTGAGCCGCAGAGGCTGACCACATAGGGGCAGCTGGGTAGGTACAGCCCAATATCCAATGGCCCAGGTTCTCAAGAGGCCAAGCAGGGTTCTAATTGGGTAAGGGCACACACTAATTCCTCACCAACCACCACAACAAAGTTGTAAAACAGCATGGCTTTGTGTTTTTTCTATAAAATCCTTAAATCCCATTCTTTGAAACTTTTGTTCAGTTCAGTCCTCTTGCAGAAATGTGAGGTGTGCCTGATTTTCATAGCCACAGGCTCAGATCTGCAAATATTAGAGCTTTTTCTTTATAACTGAAATAATTTCAATCACAAGCCCTGTGTGTTTCCTGATAGAAAACTGAATCAGGTCACTTCTAAGTAAATTCAACCACTTCAGTAAATTCTTAGTTATATCTGTATTATACTCAGTCAAATTATGGAGCTTCTCCTTTCTCTCTGGGTTTGATTGTAACTCAACTGTTTACACAGTAATGTAATATCTATGAGAGAGTGTCTCTGTAGTTATGCAGAGTTGACTTCCATTCATATACATATATATATATATATATGAAATCATATCTGGTTCTTCATGTTGCCACCCTCCAACAGGCTTCCACACAGCTGGTCTCAGACTGCACGGCCAATGCCGCCACTTCTAGTTGCATCCCCTGTCTTGACCTTGAGACCTCTTTGGATACCTGGATTTCTCTCTCCACTAAAATATACATCCTTATTCCAGACCTGAGGAAGGTTCAGTTGTTACCCCACATCTCCCCAGGGCAATGGGACAACTAGGGCCTGTCTTCAAGCCCTCTCTACCTCTGACACCCCATGCTGAATGGCATGAGAATCTTTGTGATTTCTCTTCCAGCCATTCAGATGGGAAACTGAACACTTACTCTACTCACGACAGGGTAGATTACGCTATAGTAAAAAATGCCCAAAGATCAAAATTTCATTCCTCACTCAAAAGAATACTCTCCCTGACAACTGTCTTCCACACGTTGGCTCAGCCTTCCAGATTAGGAAGAGAGGAGCAGACTGGAAAATCTAGCACCAGCAATTAGATGTTTCAACACAAAAGTGACCAATGTTGGGCTTCCCTGGTGGCGCAGTGGTTGAGAGTCCACCTGCCGATGCAGAGGACACGGGTTCGTGCCCCGGTCCGGGAAGATCCCACATGCCGCGGAGCAGCTGGGTTCATGAGCCATGGCCACTGAGCCTGCGCGTCCGGAGCCTGTGCTCCACAACGGGAGAGGCCACAACAGTGAGAGGCCCGCATACCGCAAAAAAAAAAAAAAAAAGTGACCAATGTCACTTCCAGTAACAATGTATTGTCCAAAGCAAGCCACAGGGTCATGCCTAGCTCCAAGGTAGAGGGGAAGTACGATGTCCATATGCCTAGAGTAAGAGTGGGCCCAAATCTTAGTGCACTGTAGCAGTGTCTTCTGCAGCTCTGGTTCCCTCTGCCCTTACACTTACTGGGGGTCTTACAGTCTCTTTGCCCACTACTTAGCTCATTAAGTGGGACTTGGCTCAAAATGGAGATTCAGCCCTAAACTCAGTGTCTATCTCTCTTTATTAGTTTCCAACCTTCTTCCCCCTCTTCAGTTGGGAGCATCTTTATCTAGTGAGGGAGGGGGGACAGAAAGGAAAGATCAAGGAAAAATATGGAAAGATGATTTGAGACTCGTAATTTTAAAACTCAGAAATTTGACATCTATTTCTCTGTCCTCTTGACAAACCCCCTCAAACACGCCATCCTATGTACTCCCTGACTGCCCTCTCTATGTGGAATGTCAGCCTCCCATGCTTTCTCACATAATGAAATGGGGCAGGGTCACAGGATTAAAAGTAGGTAGAAGTAGGTGATATTCCATATTGTCTTTCCACCCAATGACCATGTACTGCTCTCCCCTTTTGTAGACCACGGTGAGTGGGTCTACAGAGGCTGGACAGAGAAATCAAATATGTTAACTTATCAATACATAGATCAGAGAACAAGTCTGGGGAAAAAAAAGCTTTCCATTTCTTAGTCTCTCTCACTGAGGACTCAGGACCTGGTCCCTACTTTAAATTCTATTCGGCATTTTGCTAGGGCCCAGGCCCATCAGTGCTTCAGCCCTGCCCAGGCATTCTCCATAGACAGAGTCTTAGGTGTGGTAAATAGCAGGACTTGACTTGGACTCTTCATGTCTCCTTACATCCATTCTTTGTCCTGACTCCAGGTTTAGTATTGTGACTTGCTTTGGCCCATGGGATAGAGCCCCGAAAACTGTTGTGTGACTGGGCTGTTAATGCTGTGTGAACATGCCCAGGTTGGACTGCAGGTCCCAGAAGGAGGAAGAGTGACATGTGGGCTAGAGTGGAATGTTACAGTCACCCCAGTTGAGGCCAACCTTTATCAGCCAACTACCAGCTGACCTCAGATATGTAAACTTCCCTGCCAAGATCAGTAGAGCAGATGCCACCGAGATGCCATTCTCTGGCCACCAAGAATGTGAACATAAACATTTATTGTTGTACGCCCCTGAAGTTTTGTGGTCGTTGTACATTTTAATTGTAGCCGTAGAAAATGGATACAGTAGATGTCATAACCACCTGACTTTAAACCCTGTCTTTAAGAACACTAGTTTCAGAGTTTATAATCCTGAAAAGTACCATGATAGGCAAAACTGAAGTTTCATAAATAATAGAGGTCTAGGGAAGTAATGACTAAAATGCTATTAAATATATATTTTTTTCTTCTATAATAAAATCTTTTGTTTGAAATAACTTTAAACTTACAGAAAAGTTGCAAATATATAGCACTGAGAGTTCACCCATACCCTTCACTCAGATTCCCGTAAAGTTTATAATTTTCAAAACCACAGTACAATGATCAAACCAGGAAATTAATATTAGTATGCTCCTATCAGCTGAACGAAAGACTTCTTCAGATATCAGTTTCCCCCTTATATCCCTTTGCAGTTCCACAATCCAGTTAGGATCCCACATTACATATAGCTGCTGTGTCCTTCGTCTTCTCCAAGCTGTGACAGTTCCTGAGTCTTTCCATATCTTTTGCTACTTGATAATCTTCATACTCGTGGTCTTAAATGTATTTTTAAATGCACAGATTTTTCAGCATGAAGAGCCTTCTCTGGTGGGTAACCCATCTCTTGAATCACCTTCAGTCATTAAGGAGAAGTGACTGTGGCATTGTGATTTGCGGAAGCAGAGCCTCCTACAAGTGTTAGGCTATTCAGAATGCATCACTTTTTTTTTTTTTTTTTTTTGCGGTACGTGGGCCTCTCACTGTTGTGGCCTCTCCCGTTGCGGAGCACAGGCTCCGGACGCGCAGGCTCAGCGGCCATGGCTCACGGGCCCAGCCGCTCTGCGGCATGTGGGATCTTCCCGGACCGGGGCACAAACCCGTGTCCCCTGCATCGGCAGGCGGACTCTCAACCACTGCGCCACCAGAGAAGCCCCAGAATGCATCACTTTTAAAAGTTTTGTATGGAACTCCTTAGTCTGAAATTGAATATATTTTTACTTCTATTTTCCCTCTTTTCCTTTTCAGCAAGTGCCAGCAAAATGCTTGTATAACTACTGGCTTCTTCACAAATTATCGTGAAGAAATGGGATACGGCATTGAGACTTATGAGCAGAAACAGGAATTCAAAATCCTATAATTAGAGAATTAAAAGACTTATTAGCATAAGTGAGAATGACCAGAGTATATACAGTAATTCCTAGCATTACTTTGCCTGTAAACACGGTACCTTCTATTTTACGGAGGGCTGTGTGATTTACAGTGTTTCACGCTGTTCATCTCAATCGGTCCTATCGATAGTCCCTGTGCAGTGCAAGGTGGGCATTGCTACCCCATGTTAAATGTGGGGACATTGAGACTGCAGAAGTAAAGTGAGGTGCCCAATGGAACAAAAGTAGTAAGTGCTCCAGTCTTACTAGTGCTGAAGTCTAGTTCTTTTTTCCAGTATATAATGAAAACTTTTGTAAAGCAAGCCTTGAAACAGTAATATTTAAAACACCTTCCCCATAATACTCTAGTATAAAGGCTGAAGAGCCAAGTGTCATCCAACTCAGAAAAGGATAAGCAAATCGGTGATTGCTATGGAGGCACTTACAACTTCCTTGCTTGTGAAGTTGGGGGTGATGCTGAAAGCTACTGAAAGTTAAAGGTAATCATAAGCCAACACTTAACAGATTTTCTAAGTAGTAACAAAAACATAACACGATTCACATCAAATTGGGGAAAAAAAATGGTTCAAAATGCTGTTAGAAAAGGTAGGGGGAGAGGAAGTTCAATGGGAGAATCAGACTCAATCAGCCTTTGATCGGAAAAGGTCACTTTGAAAAATGGGGCAAAATAAAACATAAAAATCATGAATATAACACTTGTTAATAAGGAGGAAAATCAGAGATGACAAATGTAGGTAGGAGACCTAAAAGATTAAAAATAGTACAAAGATGTAGTTTATTACCAATCACAAAGAAGAAAAAAAAAATTCAGTTTAACACCTGCAGAAAAATCTAAAGCCACTGATCATTTTTCTTCCAGAATTGAAAATACGTATACTTGAAGGGATCTTCTGCTATCTCTAGATGCAGCCAATATTGCAAATTTGTTGGAAAATAAACAGGAAGACTTGAATCTGTCCCACACTTAATAACAGAGTTCTGTTTTTCTTTAAAGTGACCTGAAAACTTGGGGGAAGAAATTGGGGCTGATAGTACACAGGAGCCTGGTTTCTAAGAAATGACTGGGGAATTAGTGGGAAGATGGGATATACTTCAAAAGAGTTACAAGAAGAAAACAACTCCCGGTTAATCAGAAGGCCTTTGATGGAAGGGCCTGTGGAACGCTCATACTCTAAAGAATGCTAGAGTAACACCCTACTGCGAGACAAAATCTCATGTACAAAACGTGGCGACTGGACTCTCAGAAATATAGAATCAGAGATGTAGCAAGACTGCCATTGGTTGAGAACAACAGATTATCTAGACATTAATACTCTTGCTCTCCCGAGGAGCAATCTGAGGAGAAAAATAAATGCAAAGGAGACAAAGGCTGGTAAACCATTTTCATAGCCATTACCCTCCCCTGGGTAAGCCCTCATTTTCAGCAGTCATCTCAATAAAGATCAAGAGATAATGCTCATCAGATTATTTTTAAAATAGCAAATATGTTAACAGAAGTGTGATAATGAAAAGAAATGGCCTTGGGACAGATGGAACTACTGAGAGGAAATTCTGCAGAGATAAGTGTACCATGCTAAAGGTAGACCCAGGAAACCGGTTTTACAAGTTAACAGGAAGATAAGTAAGAGTGGTATATCATATAGGAAAATGAACTTGGCTACAAGCTCAATGTCACTCTACCTTTATTTAACACAATGATTCTTAGCTTTTTGGGGTCGAGGATTCCTTTGAGAGCATGATAAAAATTAAATACCTCACCTTAGAAACAAGTACACTTTGCACTTAGTTGGGAAGCTCACAGAGGGCCTATACGTCATCAGGGTATAGTTGGTGGTTTAGAACATGCGACTTGCTCTAAATGAATCTGAAGTCAGTCCAGGATCCAATTCTGTCTCCACTACTCACTTTCTTATTATGCCTTTCAAAAAGTAACATTATCACTGCTTGAAAGATGAAAGTTTCCTCATCTTTCAACCGGTGATAACAACAGCATTACCTACCCCCCTCCAGGGTTACTGTAAGTGATTCACAAGATAAAGCACCAGGAACTTTTTCGTATCTTTGTTATATTTTTATTACATTGAAAATATGGTAATATATTTTGTTATATGTATGTTTTATTGTATGTTTTATATTGGCAAAGTCAGTTGCTACCTTATGCAACTTTTCAGTAACTTTTAAGTTTAGTATACAAGGCAGAAGAGGGGGTTGTTCCCCTGGGATCAGTTGCCACTTGGAATAATTCCTGGAACCTTGAGTTCTGATCTGGGCATCTCATGTTACAAGGGACAGCGAGAACACAAGCATGGGAGGCCAGGCAGGATGGTGAGGGAATGTGCAATCTAGGCATAGGAAGACACATGCAAGAACTAATCATAGTTAGCTTAGATGGAAGAGCTAAGTATATTTAGCCTAAAGAACAGACGATTTAACCGAATTCAAATACTTAAAAAGTTGTGGTGGAAGAAAAGGAATTGTCCTGAATAATCCCAGGGGTCAAAATTTGGGCCAGTAGAGAAAGAACTTTCAGGTGAATATAAAGAAGAATTCTTAGCAACTAAAAGCTGATATTTCTTTATCACTGAAAGGTCAACATATTCATTTACTCAGCAAACATTTATCAAGCATCTACTCTGCCCCAGAGACCATGCAAGGTACTGGGAATATGAAGATGAGTAACACACAGACCTTGTTCCTTTAACAGGCTCCCAGTTTGGAGGAAGAAACTAAGAAAATACGTAATTGCAATATAAACAGAGGCAATTGTATCATCTGGAGAACAAGGCAGGGCACCTCCCTAGCCTGAGGGAAGTGGCCTGATGGAGGTGGCACTAGAGTTGAGACATAATGGATGAAGAGAAACAAGCCAGGTGGTCAAGCAGGCTAGGCAGAGGGCACAGGCACAGAGGTCAGAAACTGCATGCTGTGTCCAAGGAGTGTTGGGCGCGAAGGACAAGGCAAAGAGGAGAGGGAGAAAAGAACTTCGATGTGATCCTTTGGACAAAGCCGTTAAAGGATTTTAAGCAGAGAAGTACCCTGGTCAGATCTGTGCTTTAGATAAAGACGTATCATTACTGAAATGTTTGAGGTGAGAGCTGGTGGCCCATATCCCATACTCGTGATAGTTCTGTATCTCCTCCAGTAAGTAAAGAACTTCATAACAGTTCAACATTTTTTGCAATGGGTTAGTCATGTGTAATACAAGAATGTCTCAAACAGGATACTTGGTTGGGATGTTGAAGGAAGACTGGAAATCTAAAGGAAAACTAAGAGACTGCAGTAAGAATCCAAGAGATATGAGGGCCTGCATTAGGTATGGGAGATGGAATTGAGGCTCTCAAGGGCCTTTCCAAAGCTCAAACTCTACGCAGTGTGGCCTTGAAACCATCACAGAATCCTATGGTTGTAAAGGACAGGGAGACCGTGTCATCCAGCTTTTCCATTGTAGAAAGTATACCCCAGGAAGAGATGGTGGCTTTCTGACTTCCCCAAATAGCCAGTTGATGAAAGAGTTGAGGACAGGACACAAAACCCTGAAAAGCACCATCTATCAAACTTGATCCAGTGAGTGACCTTTTGTTCTACCATACAATCCAAATTTTATTAAATCATTTTTTTCAGCAAATATACTTTCTACCAAAATAGGGTTCCGAGAAGTAAGCTGTTTATCAAAAGGAAATGAGCATAGAATTTAAATGTTGCCGTGGATCACAGATATCTTATGAAACAAGAAGGGTCTCCTGTTTAAGCCTTCCAAGGTGGCAGGAAGAGCACAAACTGATCCAAAGCTGAGCTCCACACTTGCCAACAGAGTGACATTGAGAAGAGCACTTAACCCTCTGAAGTCCGGTTTCCTCATCCGTAAAGTGAAGAAGTAATGCTTATCTTAAGGAGTTTTAGGTATATAAAGTGCCTTCATGGTCCTTGGAGTTCAACAAACGCTAGACAGGTCCTATGTCTTTCTGTTCTCTTTCCTGTCCCCTCCCCACCAAGACCCATAAGGAGAAGTTACCCACCAGCTCCAGCTGACCAGAGACAGTAAAGTGGTTAGAATTTGGCCACTGGTACCAGGCCAACTAAGTGATAACACTTGGCCTTGTGTGAACTTGGACACATTCTTTAATCTCTCTGAGACTATTTATAAATCTATGATAGTCTGAAGAAAACTATTCCTACCCTGTAGGCTTGTTGTGAGGATTAAATAAGCGAAACACATGAAAGTTGTTTAGAGCTGAGCCTGACGTACAGTAAACATACGAGCAATTGCTGTGATTATGTTGATTTTACATGCAGAGAACCAGGTTACATTGACTGCAATTTCCTTTGTCTCCTTAACCTCCTTGTTAATGATCTCCTCATTCATGCACAACTTCATCTTCAAGAAAATAGTTGCGGGCTTCCCTGGTGGCGCAGTGGTTGAGAGTCCGCCTGCCGATGCAGGGGATACGGGTTTGTGCCCCGGTCTGGGAAGATCCCACATGCCGCGGAGCGGCTGGGCCTGTGAGCCATGGCCGCTGAGCCTGCGTGTCCGGAGCCTATGCTCCACAACGGGAGAGGCCACAACAGTGAGAAGCCCGCGTACCGCAAAAAAAAAAAAAAAAAATAGTTGCACACATTTCTCTTCAGACATGGAAGAAACTGAAAAGCTTTCTCCTAAAAGTCCCAAAGGTAAATGTGATCAGTGGATCCAACTGACCATCAGAAATGGAGTAGTGGAAACGTAATATCATCAATTCAAGGTATTGGACGCCCACCCATTGATTTGTTCCCTGTCTCTGATTACAAGTCAATATCTCCTTGTCCCTCATTCTACAGGCCAGGGGGACTTCAAAACACTTCCTATGGACTATGTGGCTTGATATGCTCCCATGCAGACAGTCAGGTGAGGGTTAGAATTGGCCTTTGAATCATCCTCAATGCCAAGAACAACATAGGCACTCAAAACATCCACTGACAAACCAATCAGTGTAACTCCCTTCATTAGGCGCCGGGTCCTACAGGATTAACTCTAGGGACCACCTCACATTGCATTTGAGAGCACAGTACTGAAGTGGATGGCAAATGTAGTGAATAAAAGATTGGGCTCCAGAGTGAGAATATTTGAGTCCTGGAGCCATCGTCTTTGTAGCTTTAGGCATGTCACTTAACCTCTCTACATCTCAGTTTCTTCCTCTATAAAATGAGGATCATAACAGATGAACCTAACTAGTAGGGTTCGCATGAGATAAAGTAAGATAATGCTTGTAAACAATTTAGCACCAAGCAAGCGTTCAATAAATGTGGTGATGATGATGATTACTATTGCAATTTAAAATATGACTAAGGGCTTCCCCGGTGGCGCAGTGGTTGAGAGTCCGCCTGCCGATGCAGGGGACACAGGTTCGTGCCCCGGTCCGGGAAGATCCCACATGCCGCAGAGCGGCTGGGCCCGTGAGCCATGGCCACTGAGCCTGCGTGTCCGGAGCCTGTGCTCCGCAACGGGAGAGGCCACAACAGTGAGAGGCCTGCGTACCGCAAAAAAAAAATAAATTAAAAAAAAATAAAATATGACTAAGTGCCATTCAATGTTATACTGTTTATAATGCACAAATAAGAATTCATAAAAGGGGAGAGCAATGTGGCCCCAGAGTATTCACTTAACCACAGGGGAGCTATTCTTAGAGATATGTCCTAGTTCTAAGAGAAAGAATAGGTTTAGATCTGCAAAGGGCATCTGCTACAGGCAAACAGCCGGAAGGATACGGATCCCTGAATTCACGGAAGACACAGGAATGAATAAATGAACAGCTAGAATTTTTTTTTTCAATTCTTCACAAGTTTATTGTTTCTTTGTCTAAAAACGCATAAAAGCTTCCTGCTTTGGTCATTTCTTTGAGCCTCATTTTTATGCAGCTCGTGTATGTAAGAAATTTTAATTTGTTTTTGTCCTTTTAATCTGTTTCATGTCAGTTTGTTTACTGGACCAGACAAAAAGCCTAGAAAGGAAGAAGGGAAAAATTTTCTGCCCCTACAACTCCATGGGTGGATGTTTCAGTCTGCTACTGAGGGACTCTTATTTCCAGTCTTTAGCTTTTAGTTCTGCAGTTAATAACTTTGTGTATATAACCTTTTATATTTTTTGTCAGTGTGTCTTTGAGATAAATTCTAGAAGTAGGATTATGGCATCCAAGGATAAATGCACATGTGATTTTACTAGATGATGTCAAATTCCCATGGGACATCCCCAGCAGCGATGTATGAGGGTGACTGTCACCTCGAAGCTTCTCTAGTAGACTGCATTATCAAATGTTTCACAGCTAGAATTTTGAGTAAGTGCCCAAGGAGGCAGAAAAGGGGACATTTCAAAGTCTAGTAAGGAAGTGGCAGGTCATTTCAGAAAAGACAGGCTACCTGGTGATAATAACTGGCTGATCAAAAACCATGGTGTGGGAGGTGAATGTAGACTTTAGTGGCAGACAGACCTAGGTGTGAATCCTCAGACAAATTACCTAATATTTTTAAGCCTCACTAGTCTCATCTTTGGAATGGGAACACTTTCACCTTCCTTGCAGAATTATGAGGAGAATTAAGTGAGTTATTGAAGTTAAAATGGTCATCTCAGCATCTGACTCAGTGTCAGCTACTGTGATTATTTGGTGATATTCTAAGAAAAATAAACATTAAAAGGAGTTGTATAAATTTACCCAGACAAACACCTAACTTCAGGTGAATCAGGAAAGGCTTTTGTTTAGTGTCCTAAGTCTGATTACTGATTTCCGTAGGAACTGCAATGCCTACAATAAATGCCAGGTATTATCATTATCGTGGGTTACATAGAGCTATCATGATCTCATTTAATCCTCACACAACCCTGGAACAGGATCATTTTATTTGTCCATTTTACAAATTTTCTTTTAAAAAGAGGTTTGGAGGGATTTAGTCACTTGTCCAAGCTCACTGACAGTAAGTGATGGAACAGGGATTTGAACCAGGGCAGTGTGGCTCCAAAGGCTGTGCGCTTTGTGTACCTCTACAGAAAGCCAGCTGACCTCCCTGAGACCTGAGGACTTGTTCTCCCTGACCCAGACCTGACGTGACAGCGTGGGCCTGCCACCTGGATTCAAGAAAGAAAAACAGCCCTGCAGGGAAAAGTGGACATGATTAGGTACCGGGCTGGATAGAGTAGGCTTGTGCAATTTTCATTTCACTCTTTCTCTGTAATTTCTCATTTTAATTCATAGCAAACAAACCCCTTAGACTGAAGTGTGCTGAAGATCTGGCCTCTAGTGTCAGAAGTGCTTGTTGGAGCTATTGTCCTAAACTGGCAGAAACACAGAACGCCTTCAAAAAACAGAATCCTTAAGAGACAGGTCTGGTTGTGCCAGGGGACATTAATTGCACAACCCAGACTAGCACTATCAATGGCAATCTTGTCTGTAAGCAGAAGAGCTTGCCCCCATAGGTACTACTTGGAGACAATTTGCTTCTTCTCTGGGCCAAAATAATTGAACATCAAATTCTAGAATGTTACAGAAAATCTGAAGAGGATTTGCTAAAGAATGAGAAAAAGATTAAAATATTCAACTACTGGTTCTCAATTTTATTTTCTTCTCAACTATCTCCACCCATTCTCCCCAGATCTCCTAACATAACCAATCTAACCTTCCTGTTTCTAATTTCTCAAAGGGAGGGCAGGAAGACGGAGGGAGGGAGAAGAGGTAAAAGGAGAAGAGTGGGAGAGCAGGAAGGCACAGAGCAAGAAAGGAAAGAAGAATCAGGGAGGTAGGTGTCTACAGATTTGAGGTCTTTGTGAGGTCAAAGAAGAGATGTAGCTGGGATAACGGAGGGAGCATGAAATAAACAAAGTTCTCAGGGTTTTAGCAGAGGAATATCCTTGTATATCGATAAGACCCAAGAGAGTGAGTAGGTTTCAAGTGGGTTGAAATATAGTAATCAGAAACAAAGAAGTGAAGAAATGTGGAGATGAAATCATCCACTCTGTTAGTAGCTAAACATTCCCCAAGAAACCTTGTCCAACCTTACCAGGCACACAGGGCATCTTGTGCTCTGGGCTCCCCTGATGTTTGCAATGGTGTCACGTAAGGGGAAGGCAGACCTACATAGTACTGATCACAGTGAAGCAGGTATCTATTTAGATGCTGGACTGAACGCCTTTGGAGCAGAGACTGTATTCTATTCATGTTGCGTATAGTTGGTGCCTAATAAATGTTTGCTGGAAAGGAGGGAAGAAAACGAGGAGGAAGGGAGGGGAAAGAGAAAAGAATGACAAGCAAGAGACATTCAGGAAGCAACTCCTCATCTCAATCACCTTGAGTCAGATGGTAATTTTGCTCTCAAATCAGCCATTTCATCCTTTCAAATCTCGTATATACTTGCCCTGACAATTAGGAAAGAGAAAAAGAGGCAGAGTGATTCATACTGTTCCTTTTCACTAGAATGTTTAAAAATTAGCAGTAGCCAAGACTGTGAATAACTGAAACTCAAGGGCAGATATTATGAACTTAATAAACCATTATCTCTAAAATAATTGTTTTTTTAAAATGAGCTTCTAAAAATGGTTTCATGCCTTTTATGTCCCCATCTGTCCCATAATAAAATACTCTCAGCTCTTTTAACATTTTGTCTTTGAAAGCTTAACTAAAATATTCAGATCAATTACTAAAAAATAGAAAATGCAGTAGTAAAAATACCTTATATTTTAGCCATGTTCTTTCTTTTTTGAACTACTTATCTTTGGCCTCCTTTGATTCTGAGCAAGTAGTATCTCTCCAGCCCACAGATGTGAAAACTGAGGAAAGTATCAGTATACAGTATGTTCATGTCTGATAAAAACTGAAAACCTAGAATCTTGAGTCGGCATTTAGCTCTCTCCCTGCAGCTACACTGTTCTTTGGGTGTGTCTTTTGAAGCAGAGAAAGGAGTAAAATATTTCCCAATTTTTTACATATCAGACATATTCTTACACACACTAATGTCTTTATAAGATAGATTTTTACTTTTCTCATGCAGTTGTGGTTTATCAAACTTCTTTTAGAAGCAGAATCTTTTAATCAAAATTTTTGATAAATGTCATGCCAAAGCTCTCTATACAGGAACAGATAAAAGTGTGAGAGGGTGTGGAGAAAAGGGAATCCTCCTGCACTGTTGGTGGGAATATAAATTGGTTCAGCCACTATGGAGAACAATCTGGAGGTTCCTTAAAAAACTAAAAATAGAACTACCATATGACCCAGCAATCCCACTACTGGGTATATACCCTGAGAAAACCATAATTCAAAACGACACATGCACCCCATGTTTATTGCAGCAATATTTACAATAGCCAGGACATGGAAGCAACCTAAATGTCCATCAACAGTGGGATGGATAAAGAAGATGTGGTACATATATACAATGGAATATTACTCAGCCATAAAAAGGAACAAAATTGGATCATCTGTAGAGATATGGATGGACCTAGAGACTGTTACACAGAGTAAAGTAAGTCAGAAAGAGAAAAACAAATATATATTAACACATATATGTGGAATCTAGAAAAATGGTATAGATGATCATACTTGCAAAGCAGAAATAGAGACACAAACATAGAGAACAAACATATGGATACCAAGGGGGAAGGGGAGGTGGGATGAATTGGGAGACTGGGATTGACATATATACACTATTGATACTATATATATAATAGATAACTAATGAGAACCTACTATATAGCACAGGGAACTCTACTCAATGCTCTGTGGTGACCTAAGTGGGAAGGATATTCAAAAAAGAGGGGATACGTGCATACGTATAGCTGATTCTCTTTGCTGTACAGTAGAAACTAACACAACATTGTAAAGCAACTATACTCCAATTTTTAAAAAAACCTAAAAATAGAGCTACCATATTATCCAACAATCCCACTCCTGGGCACATATCTGGACAAAACTCTAATTTAAAAAGATACACACACCCCTATCTTCATGCAGCACTATTCACAATAGCAAAGACATGGAAACAACCTAAATGTCCATCGACAGATGAATGGATGAAGAAGATGTAGCATATATATATATATATATATATATATATATATATATAGTGGAATATTAGTCATAAAAAAGAATAAAATAATGCCATTTGCGGCATGGATGGACTTAGAGATTATTCTACTAAGCGAAGTTAAGTCAGACAGAGAAAGACAAATATCATGACATCACTTATATGTGGAATCTAAAAAACACGATACAAATTAACTTATTTACAAAATAGAAATAGATTCACAGACATCGAAATCAAACTTAAGGTTACCAAAGGGGAAATGTGGGGGGAGGGATAAATTAGGAATTTGGGTTTAACAGATACACACTACTATATATAAAACTAGATAACCAACAAGGACCTACTGTATAGCACAGGGAACTATACTCAGTATCTTGTAGTGACCTATAATGGAAAAGAATCTGAAAAAGAATATATACACACACACACACACATATATATATATAACTGTATCACTTTTGCTGTACACCTGAAACAGTGTAAATCAACTACACTTCAATTAAAAAATAATAAAATGAAAAATAGATCAAAGTGCAGCTGCACTGCTTGGAGCACAGCTGAGAGAGCTGTTAGGTTTGGGGATAGGGGCCACTGGCATCAGTCTCAACGTCAAACATGAAGAGTGTCAGGATGCCACTGACTGAAGACCCTGTCACAGAGTATGTCTGACTTTGGGTGGAGTAAGAAGGGCAAGGACTTCACAGTCCAACTGATTCCAATTTCGAGTCTACCACTTGCTCACTTCATGCACTGAGGATGTTATCAACCTTTCTGAGCCTCGTTTCTTCATCCGTACAAGAGTGATCGCAACACCTGCCAGGTGAGTCAGTTCTGAGGGTCAACTCAGGCACCATCAGGGAATCATGGGTCACGGTGCTCAGCACCCAGCAGGTACTCAAGCAGTTTCCTTCCCGAAGGCCCTTGCCAAACCTATGTGCTTTTCTGATACAACAGATGTGTTCTTGTTTTCTCTGAGGGTACAAATTCCATTTGTTTCCTTAAGTCCATCTCATGCATGCCTTTAGCGCTTGAGGGTTTGTGTTACTCCCTCAATCACTTAGCATTTTCTATTCAGTTAGCACAGCATCGAGACTTTAAAAGCAGCTTGAAAATAAACTTGATTCCAAATATGATTTATAACGTCCCAAGCAACAGCTCATTTACCCGAGAAAGCGCCATCAATTATTGACAGATGTACCCTCGGAGGAGAAGTAGTCTTAGGACTAGGAGATGGAGCGAAAATCATGCTTCAACTCCTTAAGCCAATTATCCAAGGTGATTTTGAACATTAAATCCTT
The DNA here is from genome assembly GCF_005190385.1 of Monodon monoceros. Lineage (NCBI taxonomy): Eukaryota > Metazoa > Chordata > Mammalia > Artiodactyla > Monodontidae > Monodon > Monodon monoceros. The sequence goes on from NW_021703782.1 coordinate 38,430,746, forward strand.
AGATATGCTTAATTTACTGTCCTTGCCCACAAGCACATACAGAAGTGTGAAGAGGGGAAAAAAAGCTAAGCAATTTAGGACTGCCATTAAAAACAAAGAGAAAGAATAGCATAGATGGGAAAAATACATAGGAGGCAGCATGTGGGCATTGGACGCGTGTGGGCTTATCGACAGAGCATCCCCAGGCCTCACCCACCTTGCCTTCTCGTGGTACAGCCAGCTACTCCCCACCTGTCTTTGTTCAGTACAGAAATAATTGCACTTACCTGCTTCTGACCTAATAATCACAGCAGTGCCTGATTTTATTCTCGGCATGTTTATTGTGGTTGAATTTCCTCAGCTTTCAGTGCACAGGCCTTACTAAGGATGCTGGCATTCTTTGCTTCAACAACAAGCTAGTGACAAGGCTATGTAAGGTTCTGTAAAATGCCAAGAAGCCAGTGTGAATCCAGCCCCTGGGGGCTTGTAATCTGCATCTGACAGGCAGATAGTAGAAAACCTTGGCAAGACTACAAGGCTTACAGGCGAGGGAAGAAAGGGAATGCATGAGGCCAGTGAATTTGAGGATGCTAATATGTTTCTCCATAGTTTTCTCAAAAGGAGAAAAATAGAAGAGAGAGGATTTTTTTTTAATCCAAATTATAAGGCAAAAGGTGACCAATTATGCCTGCTGAGCTTTAGTTTGTAAGTACTGAGGAGTGTGTGTGTGTGCGTGTGTGTGTGCCTGTGTGCATGCGCGTGTGTATGAACGTCCACGCACATGTGCATTGCATGTATACTGTGGATGAGTGTGAGTGGATGGAAGCAAGGAAACTTGGGGGCACGGAGAAGAGGTCTAACCTATACACACATTTTTGCATGATGAATTTAACACTTCTATATTGAGAAAAATAAATCCTGCCATAGGAGACCTGAAAAATTACTACTCTGACTTAATGCAATCTACAGTTTAAAGTACAATTACAGAGTATTCTAAAATTACCTCCTTATACCTCATAACCTGGCAGAATAATTATAGGCTAGATTCTTTCACCTTTTTACACTTTTTAAATTAAGAGATCCACTGTATTGGGTTATTAAAAACCCGACCCCTTATGGCACATATTTTTATCCCATTATTAAACTGTGTATATAAAATATAGTAAGCTTTGACTTTTATACCTTTTACTTCTAAATTTCAGATTCATAAATCAACATTTGAGGGCCAGCTGGGTGTCAGATACTGTGCAAGTGCTTTCAAAGGCACCGCCTCGTTTGATCAATACCTGGATTCCTAACCTGGTCTTCTGATTCCAACCTAGTATGCATCCCACCAATCACAACCTTTTGTCATTGCCTTGTCATCAAGTCTCTGAGGGTTAGATGGAAGTACAGGAGCAGTGGCAGCCTCGCTGGAATGTAGAATGGCTTGTCACTGGCTTGCTATTAAAGGCATATGCTTTTATGCCTTTTATTAAAGGAATCCCATTTCTCTAAATGTGAAACTGAGCAAGAATAGAGAATAATCCATAGTCAACTCACGAAAATATGGTCAAGGATCTTAAGTACTTTGCACCCTTTTGAGATTTCTTCTACATCCAAGGTGTGACTCAGCAAAACAAACCATCGATGAACATGTATCCTTGGACAAAGGATGAGTTTTTAATGACTAGATATTTTAACAAAGCTGCAATTGCTTCAAATCTTGTGTTAGGGGAGATGGGCAGTCTGGGGCAGGGAGAGTCCTCTTTGGAATTACCATCACCCTTGGGACACATTCTTAACATCCTCGAGGGTTTATTTTAAAGGAAAATTTTACCTTTAAAATCATATCTGAAGTAGCCAAAAGTTAATCAGAGCCAAGGATGATAAATAAAATGAGGGATCAAACTGGATAATATCCTTTACTACCAACATATAAGATATGACGATAAAGTAAAGTACCTTAGGGACTTCACTGGTGGTCCAGTAGTTAACAATCCACCTTACAATGCAGGGGACGCGGGTTTGATCCCTGGTTGGGGAACTAAGATCCTACATGCCACAGGGCAACTAAGCCCGCACACCGCAAATATTGAGCACATGAGCCACAACTAAGAGAGCCCGCGTGCCACAACTACAAAGCCCACATGGTCTGGAGCCCACGCACTACAACTATAGTAGGGCCCACGTTCTCTGGAGCCCGCCCGCCGCAACTACGGAGCCCACACGCTACAACCAGAGAGAAGCCTATGCACTGCAATGAAGATCCTGGGTGCCACAACTAGACCCGACGCAGTCAAAAATAAAATAAAATAAAATAAAGTACATTATTATCTTGAGTAACTTGTAAGCCATTTATGAACACAATGGCAAAAGAGAATTCCAAAATATTTTAGATAACTGTACACACACATTCACAAGGTTCCTTCCGCAAAATGTGTAGATGTTTAAAACAGAGCAAATTTTAAGAACACATTTCTTCCATTAAATAGATGAGGAAACTGATTTGCAAAATAAGCCACTGGTCTAGACTACATATGTGCTCATGTGTGTGTATGTGCACACGTGTGTGCCTACACATATGTACACGTGTGTGGACCCACCCACAAACAGGAATTGCCTTCATTCTGTAAGAGCTGTTACTTACCGAGTCTGTTCATCTGGGTGCCTGAATCTTGCGTACGGTTGTAATGCTTCCCTACAGCAAGTTTATAGCTTCACATTCTGGGAAGGATGCTATTATTCCTGACTTAAAAAAAAAAAAAAAAAAACAACTAAACTAAAGGAATTATGTGACAACTACAACTTGTTAGTTAGAACTATAAACTTTCTAAAACAGTGAAGTGTGAATATACACAAAAAACTTTCCCAATCTTAACTTCCAAACAAACTTACTAGATAAAGAGTATTTTTGAAATTTTTAGGAAATGAAGAAGGTGAAGCACCCTGTAGTTTGTGTGGGAATACTTTTTGCAAAGGTTTTTCTCCCTTGAAAAAAAAACAGAAGCCAAATATCATAACAATGATTACTATTCAGATAGTGAGTATGATTTAACACAAAACGTATTAGGAATTTTTTTTAAATTATGAACTAATACTGTACTCTAGTCAGTAAATTTGTTTCTCAGAGATATGGGCTATCAATTCTGAAACCACTTTATCTTTTACTAGAGTTGAACAAAATAGGTAAATACATTATCAATAATAAGGACCAAGTTTCTCATGCTCAGAAAAGAAGTTACAAATAAGGAAAGAAAGAAGAAAAATGATATCCTAGTAGCAATGAGCACAGTCATTACCCACATTTTAGTTTCTAAAAGCCATTCTCTGATGAAAGAAACAAGAGGGTTTCTTTGGAGAAGTGGTTAATTCCAAGGATGAGGCAGGAAAAATACCAGATGAGTCTGGAGCATCTTATAATTCTTAAAAGTAAACAAGTGTTCAAAAAAGGATGGCAGGATGTGGAAAGGGCACAGGAGCCAACTGGAAAGAGCTCACAATGGCCAAACAATGAAACAATTTGAGCAAGAAAAATAATGATAGCATTGTATTATGACCCACAGAATAAAGTAATTTAATATATATGGGTCTGTACTGATATAAATATATAATTGAATAAATAAGTAAATGGAAGGGAAGAGATAGCTCTTTCTTCAGATGAATTCCAATTCATAAATGTGAAAAAAAAAATGAAGGAATAGAAAGTCACTCTTAAAACACCACAAATTGTTGTAGGCAATATCCACAGATGTTTTTGTTTTGTTTATTTTTTTGCAGTACGCGGGCCTCTCACTGTTGTGGCCTCTCCCATTGCGGAGCAACTGGCTCCGGACGCGCAGGCTCCGCAGCCATGGCTCACGGGCCCAGCCGCTCCACGGCATGTGGGATCTTCCCGGACCGGGGCACGAACCCGTGTCCCCTGCATCGGCAGGCGGACTCTCAACCACTGGGCCACCAGGGAAGCCCAATATCCACAGATGAATGCTAAAATTAGTAGATGAAAGTATGAGGAATATCTACCCCAACAGGGTAGAAAGGACAGAGAACAGAACTTACAAGGGTTTGGTGGAGGCATACCCTACAGGAAGAGAGGAGTGAGGACATTATTAACTACTTGGAAAGAAAGGGTGGAAAAAAGATGATGTGAATTACTGAATACCGCTACCTCAACCAACTTCCTCTGCTTCAAAGAGAACCACGGCAGAAGGAAGTTGAGATTGAATCAAGAATGGAAAGGCTTAGATGTAGCCGTCATTATCACCTATATCATAGAGATCTCTCTGAGGATATTAACATGGAGAATAATTATGACACAGAGTCAATTTAGCCATAAACCTTATTCTTGTACTGTTTTTTCTTGCTAGTAATTTTAGGATCACTATGCAGCAGCTTGGGAAAGCTACTTTATGCTAGGACAGACTGTGTGCCAATATTTTGATAACCTATGATATAAGTTCTAAGATGTCTTTTCTCTTGCATCTCTTTTCTACCTCAGTACAGGTAACTTATAAAGAATATGTGTAGTTTGGATTTGAATGACTTGAATACACTTAGTTCCACTTTTTGATTTGGCCAAAAGAAGCACTAATAGGTCTCAAGGACTGCCTGTTTCAGAAGCCTGAATTTAGGAAGATGAAACCCAATATCAAGAATTTGAAGCAAATTAACTTGTATGGAAGGAATGTAAAGAAAACATTGGGTATTTTGGCCAATAATTAGAACAGGATGTATTAACTATATTCTCTGGTTTTCAAAAATTTGAATTGTAATAAAATTTTTGATGTGCTATTTCAATTTTCAGTAGCAAATAAATGTGTGTATAGAGGATCTAATCAAAATTCAAGGCATATTTGAGTATCTTTAAAAAAAACAAAGAAAAAATACTAGTATCCCCTATTTATCTCCAGTATTCTAGTCACCTTATGAGAGAAAATGTGTTAAGAAAAAAAATACCTGCCCTTGGCCTGGAAGAACCCTCTCCTGCTGGACTAGTCCACACTCAGAAAATGAGTAATTACTGGTTATCAAGCTGTACGTTCATTCCTGGGAGAATGGAATTTGGCACATGTTTTCCCAGGTTCCTCTATGTCTGTTCCAGTTGTGATAATAACCATGCTTCACATTTGTATAGCACTTTTGGTTTATAAACTTTACTCACATACTGTACCCGATCTTCAAAACCATTCTTGGAGATTAGTTCATACTAATGAACTAATACTTATGAGGAATCAATACTTATGAGGAACTTGCTCTGTGTTAGGCCCTAGGAAAGAAATGGTGCAGAAAAGAAGAAGTAAAGCTGTCACTGTTTGCAGATGACATGATACTATACATAGAGAATCCTAAAGATGCTACCAGAAAACTACTAGAGCTAATCAATGAATTTGGTAAAGTAGCAGGATACAAAATTAATGCACAGAAATCTCTGGCATTCCTATATAATAATGATGAAAAATCTGAAATTGAAATCAAGAAAACACTCCCATTTACCATTGCAACAAAAAGAATAAAATATCTCGAATAAACCTACCTAAGGAGACAAAAGACCTGTACGCAGAAAATTATAAGACACTGATGAAAGAAATTAAAGATGATACAAACAGGTGGAGAGATATACCATGTTCTTGGATTGGAAGAATCAACATCGTGAAAATGACCATACTACCCAAAGCTATCTACAGATTCAATGCAATCCCTATCAAATTTCCAAAGGCATTTTTCACAGAACTAGAACAAAAAATTTTACAATTTGTATGAGAACACAAAAGACCCCGTATAGCCAAAGCAATATTGAGAAAGAAAAATGGAGCTGGAGGAATCAGGCTCCCAGACTTCAGACTATACTACAAAGCTACAGTAATCAAGACAGTATGGTACTGGCACAAAAACAGAAAGATAGATCAATGGAACAGGATAGAAAGCCCAGAGATAAACCCACGCACATATGGACACCTTATCTTTGATAAAGGTGGCAGGAATGTACAGTGGAGAAAGGACAGCCTCTTCAATAAGTGGTGCCGGGAAAACTGGACAGCTACATGTGAAAGTATGAGATTAGATCACTCCCTAACACCATACACAAAAATAAGCTCAAAATGGATTAAAGACCTAAATGTAAGGCCAGAAACTATCAAACTCTTAGAGGAAAACATAGGCAGAACACTCTATGACATAAATCACAGCAAGACCCTTTCTGACCCACCTCCTAGAGTAATGGAAATAAAAACAAAAATAAACAAATGAGACCTAATGAAACTTCAAAGCTTTTGCACAGCAAAGGAAACCATAAACAAGACCAAAAGACAACCCTCAGAATGGGAGAAAATATTTGCAAATGAAGCAACTGACAAAGGATTAACCTCCAAAATTTACAAGCAGCTCATGCAGCTCAATAACAAAAAAACAAACAACCCAATCCAAAAATGGGCAGAAGACCTAAATAGACATTTCTCCAAAGAAGATATACAGACTGCCAACAAACACATGAAAGAATGCTCAACATCATTAATCATTAGAGAAATGCAAATCAAAACTACAATGAGTTATCATCTCACACCAGTCAGAATGGCCATCATCAAAAAATCTACAAACAATAAATGCTGGAGAGGGTGTGGAGAAAAGGGAACCCTCTTGCACTGCTGGTGGGAATGTGAATTGGTTCAGCCACTATGGAGAACAGTATGGAGGTTCTTTAAAAAACTACAAATAAAACTACCATATGACCCAGCAATTCCACTACTGGGCATATACCCTGAGAAAACCAAAATTCAAGAAGAGTCATGTACCAAAATGTTCATTGCAGCTCTATTTACAATAGCCCAGAGATGGAAACAACCTAAGTGTCCATCATCGGATGAATGGATAAAGAAGATGTGGCACATATATACAATGGAATATTACTCAGCCATAAAAAGAAATGAAATTGAGCTATTTGTAATGAGGTGGATAGACCTAGAGTCTGTCATACAGAGTGAAGTAAGTCAGAAAGAAAAAGACAAATACCGTATGCTAACACATATATATGGAATTTAAGAAGAGAAAAAAATGTCATGAAGAACCTAGGGGTAAGGCAGGAATAAAGACACAGACCTACTGGAGAACAGACTTGAGGATATGGGGAGGGGGAAGGGTGAGCTGTGACAGGGCGAGAGAGAGTCATGGACATATACACACTAACAAATGTAAGGTAGATAGCTAGTGGGAAGCAGCCGCATGGCACAGGGACATCGGCCCGGTGCTTTGTGACTGCCTGGAGGGGTGGGATAGGGAGGGTGGGAGGGAGGGAGACGCAAGAGGGAAGAGATATGGGAACATATGTATATGTATAACTGATTCACTTTGTTATAAAGCAGAAACTAACACACCATTGTAAAGCAATTATACCCCAATAAAGATGTTAAAAAAAAAAGAAATGGTGAACAAGATGAATGTGATCTTTGCCACCCACCTAAAGTTGACATTACAGTGGGAAATACAACCAAAAAAAAAAGTAAACAAATACTTTAAATACAGAGTACCATATAAAGGGGAAGAAAGCAAGAGTACTATAAAGCAAAAAAATAAGCAGACAGACATAGAGAGACCTACTCTAGAGAGGAGGTGTTGTCTGATGAGAAGCAGGCAGCCCAGCAAAGGCTGGGGTAGCACCTCCCATTCAGAGGAATCAGCAAGTGCAAAGGTGGTGTGTGCAAGGGGGCTGTGAGGGGTGGACAAACAGCTTGGCACATTCTGGAAACTCTCAGAAAGTAAATTCCTCTGAAAAAATTGGGAAGGAGGGAGATAGAGGCCTGAAATGAGGTCACAGAGGAAAGGAGAGGGCAGACAGTGTTTAAGCCTGGGACTAACTGGCCATGTATGAAGGGTTTTATTTTAAGTTCAATGAAAGGGTTGAAAATATTACTGTCACTTTACAAGTAAGTAAAATTAAGCTAAGAGAGGTTACATGTCTTCTCAGAATTCTTATACCTGGCAAGCATACAACTTCATACCAGATCTTTCTATTTCTTCCTCCTTTCCACAAATATGTGTTAAGTGCATGCTAGATGCCAAGCACGTTACTACTTGCTAGATACGATACAGCCTTAATCTCAGTTAGATTAGGTCTAGAACTGGGAAATGGCCATGTGAACAAATACAAAAAACTATGGCAGGCACTGTGTCCAGAGGTCTCTACAGAATGTAGGGGAGACTTGAAGTGGGGAGAAGGCAGGTCTATGTGGGCGGGACAGGGAGAGTCAGAGAGCTAGTATTGAGCCCAGTCTAGAAGATGAAGGTTTATAAGGAAAATCGGGGTATGGGAGGTTAATCAAAACAGAATGAGCAAAGATACAGAGAATTAAACAGCCTGATAGATGCTGGAAATGAAAAGCTGGGGGTGGGGATGGGAGTGGGGGGCTTGAGGGTAGGGTTGAAAAAACAGAAATGGCCAAAGGCCAGACCGTGAGCCCTTGACAGAGCAAAGCAAGAAGTTTGGACTTCATTCTCTAAGCAATAGAAACCAGTAAGCTTTCAAGTAGGAGAGCAACCTGAGCTGATTCATTTCAGATAGATCACATCAACAGAACTACAGAGGTGAATGGTGGTGATGGCAGGAAGGGGCAGGGGTAACATTGAAAACAGGGAAACCAGTTAGAAGACTTGCAAGGTCTAGGCAGGAGGAAATGGAGGGGGCATGGGGTTGGAGAGATGAAAAGAGATTGAATAGGGCTTCCCTGGTGGCCCAGTGGTTAAGAATCTGCCTGCCAATGCAGAGGACATGGGTTCGAGCCCTGGCCCGGGAAGATCCCACAGGCCACGGAGCAACCAAGCCCCTGCGCCACAACTACTAAGCCTGCGCTCTAGAGTCCTCAAGCCGCAACTGCTGAGTCCACGTGCCACAACTACTGAAGCCTGCGTGCCTAGAGCCCGTGCTCCGCAACAAGGGAAGCCACCGCAATGAGAAGCCCGCGCACTGCAACAAAGAGTAGCCCCCGTTCGCCGCAACTAGGGAAAGCCTGTGCACAGCAACGAAGACCCAACACAGCCAAAAATAAATGAATTTATGAAAAAAAGAAAAAAGATTGAATAGATGGGAAGAAGGAAAAAGGTGTAGAACTTAACGATGCTGAGTGTTTGGGGTAAGCGAGATAGGGGATTTAGGGTGAATTCTGGGTTCTTATGACTTTTGACTGTAGAGTCAGTACTTCTGATATGGAAAGGTTTTCCACCTCATATAAAAGAATGTCTTTTATTTATTACAAACAGTTTAACATATCTTCTCTGCCAGCTAATAAAAACTCACCTGATTCATATTTTAAGTTATTTTTAAAGAGAAAATAATACGCTTTATTTTTTTCTAACAAACTATTGTTTAAAAGACTAGGAAGGTTTTTTGGGGGGGGGTTTGTTTGTTTGTTTGTTTTACCTAAAATGATCAGCATAATGTCCTCTACTAAGATAAAGAAGAAATTCCCACATGGCCGCTGGCAGGATATCTAAGCAGAGAAAGAAAGTAGGTTTTAACAAACGGAATTTTTTTGCAATTTAAGTTTCTATCAAAGGAAAAATATTAGTACTCTATTTAAGAAGATAGTTCTCTGGGATCCTCAGAAAATGTGAAATAATAATTCCTTTTATGTTCAGACTTGTCTTGACATGCCCTACTACCATCATAAACACAGCACATAGAAGCTCAATTTCTATTTTCAGATGCTCAAGAAATAACTTCAGATTCAAGTCTGACATTTGACTTGAAAGATATGATGTTAACATATCATACATGGTGCCTGAAAAACAAAACATTTAAAAAATATATTTAAAGACTTTTCAAAATAATTTGGCTCTAGGGGACAAATATCAGTGATATTTAAACATTAATTGTTCCAAGAGCTTATATAGGATAGTATCCATATACGGCCTGTCCTCATCATGCTCCTTTCCTTCCCTATGTCCTCTCTTTCTTGTCCATTTCATTTTGTCATCCTTATTCTTTTTGAGAGGTATAGAAAACCTTTAACCATGCTTAGGGGGAGAAATGAGCTGAGATTTCCATTTGATTAAAGTTTTACATAGAATGCGCTGTGTGTGGAGAACTAGCAAAGAAAAGGCCCTCGAATTGATGGTCATTTGAGAGAACTATACCAAGTACTTTAAAGGTTCAAGATATATGTCATTATCTCCATGGCAAAAATGAGAAAACTGAAGATTGGAGAAGCTAAGTAACTCACTCAACATCACACAGTCAGCAAGTGATGGAACTGGGGGTTCAATCCCAGCTCTGTGGCTCCAAAGCCAAGGAAATGAGTAGCCATTCCTAATTCGACTGAACCTCCCAACACTCCCCATTTTGTGGGAAATTTTACAAATGCCCTCTAGAGCTTTTTTTTTCTGCAAGCGCAAAGGTGGAAAAGAATTCTTTGATTCATATGCATGTATCCTTAATTAGCTGTCCTGCTTATTTATTTCAGAATGCAAAGGCACATTCATTTATTAGACCTCTGAGTGTTTTCAAAATTTGGCAAAGGAAACAGAAATAATGGCCATAACACACTTCCTGCAATAGCCAGCAATTAATGGAAAGGGCTCTCATAGCTGTGTGAACTCAGCTGTAAACTCATATTCTTCCCATCTAACTCCAGAAGCAAATTTCTGAGTAAACAAATGAGTTAATTTGCTCTCTGAGCTAAAGTGGACCAAGGAGAGGCAATTCTCTGTTGAGTAAGTAGTATTCGAGTTTGTTAATGACAACCTTGAAGTAGCCCAACATTATGGTCTCATATGATAAATTTCAGTTTTCTAAATCTAAATTACATACCACTAAAAATCAATTGCTTAGAGGGAAAGAGGCTGTCAGCAGAAAGTATGAAGGTGGGAAAGAGATAGTTAGCATGTTTTAAAAATAGATTTTGACATAATTCAGTCATTTTTCCAGAGATACAGGTTACTTGGATCAGATGAGTGCTTTCCCCAGCCATGCTTCCTATCTTTGTAGACTCATTTTGTGCATGTCATAGAAGTTATAGGCTGTTACAGGTGTTATAGGAATCTTGTATGTATCACAGAAGTTACAGGATACTAATGGATGTTATACCGAATTACAGGATTGTTATAGGAAGTTGTAGGATGGACCAGGAGCTACAAGAATTGAATTTAAATGGTGAGGAATACATCACCAGGGCAGTAGATGAAATCTGACCAGTGGAAATACCAGACCTATATCTGCGGATCTCTCAGGGGTGGACACTGTATTAGTTTCCTATTGATGCTATAACAATCTATCACAAATTTAATGGCTTGAAACAATGCAAATGTATTATCCTACAGTTTCTGAAGGTCAAAAGTCTAGGTAGACTGGGCTGGATGCTCCCCTGAGGGTCTCACACTACCAAAATCAATGTGCTGGTGGGGCTGCATTCCTTCCTCAAGGCGCTGGGGAAGAATCTGGCCCCAAGCCCATTCAGGCTGTTGCAGGGCTGACGTTCCCATTCCCTTGCTGCTGTAACCCTGCGTACATAGGGAAAGGGGATAGTTTTTGCTCCTAACAGCTGCCCACATCCTTTCTCATGCTTTCCATGTGGCCTCCTCCAGCAATGACAGTAGAGTCCCTATAATGCTTTAAATCGGTCCGATTTCTTCTTCTGCCATCTCTCTCTCTGACTCCAGCAAGCTCTCCAGAAAGTTTTCCACATTTCAAGCCTCATGTGATTAGATTGAACCTGCCTGGATAATCGAGACTAACCTTCCTATCTCGAGATCCTAACCTTAACTACATCTGCAGAGTCCCTTTTGCCATTTAACATAACGTCACCACAGCATGCCATCAGAGGGCAGAGTTCATGGGGGACAAAATTCTGCCTTCCACCGGTATCATTGTTTCCTGGGGGACCTGGGCTCACAAAAGCTCTATAAAAAAATGTGGCTGCCAAAACCATCAGGCGACCTTCCAAATTTTGAGTACGAAAAGAACCCTATGCAGAAGTGCCTCTTTCTTCAGAAGGTAACCAATCAACTTGTTTTACACCAAGCTGTTTCGAGCTGCGAAAGAGTACTTAATAATGCACAAGTTAACAAAAAACACATCTTATTTTTAAGGCAAAGTCATCAAAAAACATTGATAGTAGGTTTAGTAATAATAATAGCTACTGTTTTGTGCTCAGTAGTAAATAGCCTTTAATACAGGCAGTTGTGAGCATCCCCTTTCTCAGTTCTTTGATAGAATGGGATACAACTGTTCCTTCTGGACAATGGAGAAATACATTTCAGTGCTATCAGGACTGTAATGCAACATGCAGTACCAACACATAAACCCCTGCTAATATTTCCTATGCCCACGAAAGCTCTCCACACATGACTACGTAAACTGAACTTACGTATGCAAAACGTGGAATGAGGTTGTGCGTGGCGTGGTTCGTTGCTGCCGCAGAATTGTAGAGCAGCGCAATCGCCAGCTGTTGTCACAAATCTTAAATCTGCTTTGACATCACAGTCTGTAGACTATAGTTCATCAGCGGACGCAGCTCACCGGTCTCTGCACATTCGGTTTCTCATGTGATAAAATCATTTCCCAGCAAGAATACACTTTCCTGAGAGCCACTTCGCAGCGAGAACCATCCAGCACGATAGCTAAACGCCAGGGGGTTATACAGATACAAATAACGCCAGAATGTTTGAAATTCCTTGAGCTGCTATTTCAAGAACAAGGGTATTTAACATCTCTGGACAATCAAAATACTCACTTGATAAGTACAGAAGTTCTTTAATCCTAAGGGTATTTAGTATTGATCTTAATGACAATGATCTGTATTTTAGATCTAGATCAATCCTAATGACAATGATTCAAATCATTAACAAATGTACTTATTCCCCTCTGGAAATAAATTCAAAGCATACTGAATTAAAGCCAGTTGTTAACTAAAAACACTCAAGTTGTATGGTCTGAGTTCTATTTTGAAGTTACTACTTAATTTTAGTATAGACACCACCCCTGACATAATAGTCCACCTTCTGTTTAGCTAAATTATTAGAGAGTAGAAAATAGTATCCATTCTGTACTTCCCATGCTTTCTATTCTGTTCCTTGTGATTGACAATTGCTTTGGAGACTAATACTCACTGAACTTTAGAATGAATTTTGAATGCCTGTAACTTTTATTAACATCCTTCAGAACATTTCTCTGTGCTACACTGTTCCTTAAAAAAGAAATAATTGATTAGACAATTTAGGAAATCAAATACTAATGCAGCTTTCACATTGATTAAAATTAGGAAAAAAATAGGGTTTTCATGATTTTCAGCATGCCACACTACAGATATAAATATAAGACAAGCTTATTGCCTAACCAACTTAGATTTTTTTTTTTTTTTTTTTCGGTACGCGGGCCTCTCACTGCTGTGGCCTCTCCCGTTGCGGAGCACAGGTTCCAGACGCGCAGGCTCAGCAGCCATGGCTCACGGGCCCAGCCGCTCCACGGCAGGTGGGATCTTCCCGGACCGGGGCATGAACCCGTGTCCCCTGCATCGGCAGGCAGACTCTCAACCACTGCGCCACCAGGGAAGCCCCAAACTTAGATTTAAATAGTAGACAAAGCATGCCATTTTCATATCAACAAAACAAAAACAGAGTTTTAATCAATTTGAATTTTGGTCACTTTACTCTCTGAGTAAAAAAATGAATTCAGTAAAAATACAATCAAATTTTATATAAAAATCTGCCAAATGGAAGCTCTTTACTGTGTGACCTTTAGCACAGTTTAACAACCTACAATAAAATCTTACTTTCATTTTCTGTTCTATACATTACTTCATGCATTATCAGCCCCAGAAAATTTTCAGTGACAATAATTTCATTGAAAGTGTCTTAATATAAACTCTATTCAAATTCACTGAATGTCATGTATCATTTGTACAGCCTCTTTCTTGACATTATTTTCAAAATATTGCTTGCACCCAATTCTTCTTTTCTGCACACACTCACATTCATACTACGGCTGTTATAGAAATAGCTAATTTACATATAGATTAAAAATTACCTTGAAGCCCGTTTACACCCTGATGAGTTAAAGACAAAGTAACTCAAAGCTGATAGCTGGCTTCCATTAAATCCAAGTATTATGACACATTACACTAGCCAAAATACAGGTTTCAGGTTCATGGCTTGGACCCTAAACTGTTAGATGGGATGATGGTAGTTCAGCAAATATAACAAAATTCAGATATTTTCTTCAATGCCATTGCAGATTCTGAGACGCTATCCCACAAAGCACCTCTTTGCTTATTCTTCACGTTTTATCCAATATGCATTAACGGTAGTCGTTTTAAGTCAAGTCAGTTAGCAGGCCACTGGCAATCTAGCCAATTTTGATTCGACTTGAGGAAAGAATGTTCTTTCAAAATGACTAAGAAGTTTAAAGTATGACTAACTGTCTAGTTTGATAGTGCTGGCTGCCTGTCCATTTACTGGACTTCAGAGAAGCATTAGGTGATTGCTGCCTAGTAGGACAATTCTTCTACCACTTCCGGTAAGAATTTAAACTCTTAAACACATAGATTATTGTCAGGAAAAGCTGAAAGGCCGTGTAGAGTTGAGATCAGAACTGGTATCAAGGAAAGCCACCGTAATAAGCCTATCCATCAGCAGATTAAACCATCCAGTAGAGGAGAGAATGAAGGAGACTTGCAGGGAATGGTAGAGTTGAAAGAACACACCGTGCGGTAGACACCGGGCAAGGGAGAAGTAAAGACAGAGTGAGATTCAGAGAATGGCAGAGTCCAAGAGAGAACTCCTGAGTTTCCACTGGCTTTCCATCTCTTGGACCAGTGCCCATGAAAGTTGGCCATATTTCCTACCCTGAATTTAGTGATCTAACCTTATATTTTTTCCGTGTACTTCTTTTATTCTTGAACTGATATGAGTGTGCCCTTTGAGAAAACAAGTGTTCATTACAACACCATGTTAAAAGATGCTTTCAAGATACAGCAGTAAATCAACTAGCTTATATCTGGAACTAATATAAGGAAAGAAAAAAATGTGTTTTGTAGAAAAAAGAACAACTTCTGAGCATCCTGATATGGAAGAATTCTCTAACACCCAACATAATGTGCTATCAAAAAACAAACACTAGAGAGTGGTTGAATAAGCTGTGACATGTCCCTATTTCTAGAATATTACGTAACTATTCAAAAGGAGGAGTTTGATTTACATGTAGTGACCTGTGGGAAAAGCCACCAGTTGAAGAGAAGTGTGCGTGGCGTGACCCATTTTTGTAAAATCAGAGAAAAACCTTTTATTGGTGTGAAGATTTTCATTTGGGTGCATTGCTATGAACATGGAGAAGAATGGGGACATTAAGCTGTTAACATTTATCCTCTTCAGGGTGAGGTGGTGGTGGGAGTGAGGGTCATAGGGAAGGCAAATATTGTTGGGTTTCTCTTTGATACTTTTAGGATTTGGGGGGACTTGTAATAAAAGGCAATAAAAGTATGTATCGCTTTTTAGTTTGCGAGAAAAATCCAATAAAGTAAATAAGAAAGATAACTCAAAAAATAAATCAAAAACAAACACCCTATGTCTGCTTTCTTTTTGTGAGAAAGAATTATATACCTAAAAGTTTTCACCTCTGAGAGCTTCTAAAGAACCCAGGGTAAAGTGACATGTTGGTATTTTAAAAAGATGGAAAGGTCTTGAAGATGGATGATGGTGAAGTTTGTTCCATGCTCAGCATTTACACTTTGGTGTTTATTCAAGAGATTTGTCTCCTTCCTCTGTGCTCATCTTGCTCCTCTGGCCCAACCATGTATTTCCACCCAATTCATATGCTGATGATTCTGGCAGTCAACTGTCCCCGTCTCCAGTTCTTGTCTTTCGAAATTTTACCACAGAGAGTATTTCTTTTTTTCCCCTTATAAACTAAGACATGTTTTCAGTTTCCCGAAATAAAGGCAACACTACAAAAGAAATTGCAGTGGATCTGGACTACTTCCAGAGCCTAACAAGTTAAACAACTAAGATAAAAAGAAAATTAGACAATGGCTCTTTTCTATCAGAAGAACTTTGATCAAATGGCTGTAATACAAATAAGGAGGTATTTATTAGAGGCTAAAATAGACCAAATCACAAAATATGCAAGCAAAATAAACAAAATACAAAGAAATTTTTAAAAAATGTACCCAGCAATTCCACTTCCATGTATTTATCCAAGAGAAATAAAAACATATGTCCATACAAAGACTTATACAAGAATATTCGTGGAAGCTTTATGCATAATAGCCAAAAACTGGAAACAACCCAGAAGTCCATCAGTAACAGAATATAAAAACAAACTGTGGCATATCCACACAATGGATAATACTCAAGCAGTAAAAAGGAATGAAGTTCTGATTTATGCAACAACGAATGAATAATAATATTATGCTGAAAGAAGCCAGACATACTATATGATTCAGCCTATCTAGAGAAAGCAAATTCTAGATAGGCTGAAATTCTAGAAAAAGCAAAACTAACCTATAGTAACAGAAAGCAGACCAGTAGTTGACTGAGGCTAGGGTCAGGGGTAGTGGGGAGAGCTGACCAGAAAAAGGCATGAGGTGGCTTCTTGCGATAATGCGAAGGTCTTGATTAAGACGGCAGTCGCATAGTTGTGTACATTTGCAAAAGGTCACTGGACTGAACACTTTTAAAACTGGTGCATTTTATTGCATATTAATTATACTGCAACAATGTTAATTTTAAAACAATATGTTTATCATAAAGCTGGGCCCCTCCCAACGCATATCATTATAGAGACATCATTGGCCTTCAGTGAAATCACCATTTACATAAGTGTTCAAACTATTTTTTTTTTTTGCGGTATGCGGGCCTCTCACTGTTGTGGCCTCTCCCGTTGCAGAGCACAGGCTCTGGATGCGCAGGCTCAGTGGCCATGGCTCATGGGCCCAGCCGCTTCACGGCATGTGGGATCCTCCCAGACCGGGGCGCGAACCCGTGTCCCCTGCATCGGCAGGCGGACTCTCAACCACTGCGCCACCAGGGAAGCCCTCAAACTATTTTTTATTTAACATTATATAACATAGATTCTCCATGCAGCTACCTAAATTAACTTAGTCATCATCTAATGGAATCTAGTAATTTATTATACTCATATGTCATAGTTAGTTGTATTAGGAAAACATTTACTATCTTCATCTTTATAAAAGACTCATCATTTTTATATAGTTCTCAAGAAAGAAGGATAAAAGTTTGAGAGACCTTGAAGAGAGAAAAAAAGGCATAACTTGCTAGTTATTTTTCTTCTCTAATTTAAACTATTAAGCGGTTCACAGGTGTACATATACTTTAGATACGTTTTATTGTTTATGACTTAGCTTCTCTGGATGCTTAGTTATGTCTACTTGAAAGCCAAGGACTCATTTTTAAAAAAAGTAAAAGAATGCCCTTGGGGCCGTATCAGCCCATTCTCTCTCCCAGATAGAAATCACTGATGTACATAAGGGTAGAAGCAATCCCATATTCCATCACAGGAATCTCTTCCTGGTCTCCAGGAAACTTCCAAGAAACTACGATGGCTCAATGATTCATCACCTGATGATAACAGGCATCTATGAATGCCCTACCCCACCATCCACACCACCTAATATGTTAACGAGTCCACCAGGACAAAAATGACCCAAGGTAGCTCTAGTGAAAGAAACTCTTATTTGTGTCAGAAAGCTGCATTCTTCCAAAGTCAAAAGCTTTGGGTCCTTTCTGTTCTGATGCAAATCTTCTGACCTTCTCATGATCTCTCTCATAGCACAAGGATTTTTCTCTATATTTTGTGAGGATGTTATTTTTCATCAACCCCAGGTAATTGTCTCAACTGATCTATGATGTTAATAAAACACTTCAGGAACACAGTATGATTATTGATTTTTGGTGGCTGGTATAAAGAACATGGTGGACCACCTGCAGCCAGGACACTGCTGTCTTCAGAATGGCTGAATTCACCTATGGGCCAGGGATTGGCATGTCGGTCACTGAACCACCTCCTCAAGAGTCCAGGTATGATAACAGCTCCTGCAGTGAAATAATACTGCCCATGTTTTGTATGGTACCTGACAGGTTTTAATTGTCCTGAGTGAACATCTAACAACACCCAGTTCAGAGAATTGTGCTCCTCCAGTACAGTGGCTTCCCCTAAGATAGATTAAAAAACACAGGCCAGTGTTCATAAAATATAAGGCCCAAGAATCTTCTGCCTTAATAGACCTAGCCAGTATAATGCGAAGAACTTAGCCTTCCCTTCAACCTACCCCATTATTATTTCTGATATTCTCCAAAGAAGTCTTTCAAATGTACTCCAAGTTAGGACAGGCCCTACTCAGAGCCCCGACTCTCCTTTTTCTGATCCAGTCCCCACCAACCATATCAGGTTTCCAGAGTCAGCTAGAAAAACCTCATTAGCCGACTAATTACCCACATTAGCCATTCTGAGAACAGCACTGTCCACACAAAGGATGTCTCTGGATACTCCCAGAGTTTCCAATTAAAGGCAGCTAGAATGAGAAAAGGTGGCTTTCTTCCTTGTCTGTGGTACACTTTGTCACAGAGCTCTGCAGGGCTTACTGTGCTCAGAATCTCACGAAGTGAGCTCCTGACATTACCTCATTCTTCCATAGTGTTTGAAAACCAGTTCAAGGAGCCTGGTCCTGGAAAGGTACCATCCATTCACAGGACCCTCCTAACCCCTCCACCCACTGCCACCTATAGGGTGACGTCTGAATGGTGGTAGGCATGAGGGTTTCAGCACTAGCAACAAGCCAACAGGACTGTAAATAGGTACAATATCAAGGGAGAGACCAGACTGTTTTTCTCAGCGTGTGGTCCCCAGAAGACCTACAAAGAACGCTTAGGTGCTTATTGACAATACATATTCTTCCTCTGGATTTCACTCCTCAAACACTAAATCAATCATCTGAATAGGTGAACAGTCTTTTTTTTTTTTTTTTTTGGCGGTACGCGGGCCTCTCACTGCTGTGGCCTCTCCCGTCGCGGAGCACAGGCTCCGGACGCGCAGGCTCATTGGCCATGGCTCACACGGGCCCAGCCGCTCCGCGGCATGTGGGATCCTCCCGGACCGGGGCACGAACCCGCGTCCCCTGCATCGGCAGGCGGACTCGCAACCACTGCGCCACCAGGGAAGCCCCAGATTCTTAATTTTTAAACAAGAGCATGAGACGATTTTTACACGGATCTAGGACTAAGAACCATTGCTAGGTAAGCTGAGATAATCACTGGTACAATTTAAACTCCTTGATATGCAAAATGTGGGTATTCTCCTGTATCCTGGAGGTTCTTCCTTAGTAAATAGAATGTGCCAAATCAGCATTATTGACATTTATCTGAAATGGGGGTTGTCAAAGGATGCAGACATTGGAGACCATTAGAAATACCCTCTAGATATCCACAGCCTTCATATAGGTACTTCCCATGAAAGAAGTGAAAGTGCTAGAAATTTTTGAAATGATGATGAGGACAGGGGTATTTAATTTCTGCTTTTAAGGGAAAAATATAAAAATGGCAGAAAAAAATGAGATATATGCTTAATCCTAATTTTTAAATCACTCTGTTGACATAAAGACATGTTGGCTGTTTAGGAAGATAAAGAATATATTTAATTTGCTTTGCTCTTAGAATGATCGTATTTGGAATATTAAAGAGTACAGTTTATGTAAAGAATAATTATTAATTTACTCAGTGAATTTACCTTCAGTTGATTTAGCGATACCAATATCATATCTCCATCTCTTTTGGTTAATGATAAGAAAAACTACTATTTACTGAGTCATTACTACCCACCAGTTCTGTATTAAGCAGTATATAGGCCATGTGTGAGAAAAGAGCGTGAAAAGTATTTTTTTAAATACATAAGAAAAAGTTATGTTTTCAAAACTTAGTAGCTTCCATGGTGTTAAGAGCTATAGAAACCATTCATGTCCTGAAAAGCAAATAAGAGGGGGGGGGGACAAAGACAATCTATTGAATGCAACATTTGTCAATTGTAGCTTAATCTAATCCAGTGATTCTCAAACCTGATATGATTTCTGGCCCTCATCCCTGGAGTTCCTGATTCTGGGGATCTGAGGTGAGGCTAGAGCATTTGCATTTCTAAATTCCCAGGTGATACTGACACACAATTTGAGAACTATTGGTCTAATTAGTTTCATTTCCTCAGCTCTAGCTGATCCCTTACCCTTGTCCCAACGTTGCAGGAGGTGTATGATGGGCACAACACCAGATGCATCCTGGAACTAAGCCCAAATGTCTTTCTGTTTCTGTAACTGCTTTTGTCTGTTTGTGACGAGAAAGGGAAAGGATTCTGATTTCAAAAGTATATTTTGTGCATGTTAGAAATATTGGAGAAAAACAGAAAAAATGATCTTGTAAAAACTGAAAGTACCTTTCCAAAACTGTCTTCAATGTGCACCTGGCTCTGTAATCCAATCAAATGCAGAGCTTGCTTTGCTTATATTTCTGCTGCTGAAATTAGCTACAAAAGATTAGCAGAATCATAAAATGGCTGACAATAAAATGTGTCTTGTTTCTTAATTTTTTTGCTTTCCTTTGCACTTTTCAACAAAAGATGTACCTTGAATCTCCAATATACTTTCCCCCCAGGGTATCTGGTAAAACGTTATCTTATTCAGCTGCAGTGTCTCTTGAAGAAATTGGCTTTACAACCACAAGGAGTTCTGTAGGATTCATCACCCTCAAGTATCAGTCCTTACACTTCTGAAGACTTAACGATCCCCAGTTACTAATTATCTTAAACAGCTTCACTGTTTTCTAGTAAAAAAGTTTATTACCATTTCACAAACAAAGAATTTCAATCCAAACTTTATGTCGGTCTATTGTTTCTTGCATCCTTTCCTTCTGGAAGGCAGCTGCTACAAGAAAAAGACTCCTTATCTTTTGTAATATTTGTTCTCTTCTCTAGATATTTTCAAAAGGGATTAGCACCATGACATCAAGAAGCAGATGTGAACGTGGAATGCACAACTCATTAAAGTCATGGAATACTTGTCTATCATGATTTCTCTTGTTGTATTCATTTTATTTACATCATTAATCAACAAATATAGCTGATCCTTAATAATCAAGGGGTGTTATAATCATATTGGTGGCTGTTTCCATAAGGAAAAAAAAAATCTGTCACTTTGTGTTAAAGAACTGCAACAATTAATAGGAACAAAAGCTTGATTAAAACAAACACCTGATTTTAGTTTTCAGAGCCCAAGCAGAGTAAGGAAGATCAGCACAGTGGTGTGGCTCAGACTGGACTGTTGAAGCATGAGGAAGTTGATGAGGGTGCCCATGGTTTGGGCAGGGGAAGGGGTGGTGGGTAACGGCAGCCCAGCTAGGGATGTCAGAGCCTGTGTTGGGTAAGAAGGGTATCTTCATGGGATACTGCAGCAACAATGGGAGACTGGTCAGATATAGGATAACTGATCAAACAATATAGAAGGCTAACGGGAGCCAGTTTCTCACTGTTGAAGAAGGGAGTTACAAATATGTAAAGGGAAAAACTAAAAGTTTGTAGTATTGGATTGAAATTGGAGGTATAGGTGCAAACTCATGATTTTCAATATAGAAACGGAAACATAGATGTAAATGTGAGGACAGATAGACAGAAAGACAAATATTCCCTAGCTCTGACCACTGAGAGGGCCTCAGAGCAACAATCCCCAATACCAAGGAGAAAAACTAGCTTCCAGATCTGGGTTTCCATATACCTTTCTCTGTTGGTCCAGGGCTCCTTGGAGTAATGGGTGATTTCAGCACTGGGGCAAGGAAAGTACTTGAGCCAGAGTTACCTGTTCCCAAAAGTAATGAAGCACTCAAAGAATGACGGAGATATGTCAAAAGAACACAGAAGCCATTTCGAAGGGATTTCCAATGGTTAAGTATGGGATAATTTAAGCATCGAAATAAATAAGTATAGTAATGGATTATAATCTATTGAATTTAATCAGAAACCGTAAGTCCATACTGAATAAATTTGTTGACTGAAGTGTGAAGAGTAATGGGATAGTTTTCAAGTAACTCTCCACAAAACACTTATTAATTTCAAAAAGACTAACTTTACAGCAGAGAAGCCCTAGCAGATTATCTTTTAATTCGAATGACCAAAGTGAACATAAGTAATGGGGCAAATTGAAATCATGAGCTGCCAGACACAATGCAATCAGAACAATTCAAAATCATACCTGTAATATCGTGGAAAAATATTCTTAACTTTATTATAATCATGATGAAATATCAAACAAACCCAAATTGAGGAGTATTCTACAAAGTAATCTTCAAAAGCATCAAGGTCCTTGTGGCAGACAGACCCTAAAGTGAACACCAATAATCTCTGCTTCTTGGTGTTTATGCCTTTGTGCAATCCTATCCCTTGCGTTCGAGCAAAACCAGTAGGATACAGCAAAGATGATGGGATGTCCCTCCCATGATTACATTACAGTACGTATAAGACTCCATCACACTAGCAGAGTCTCAGCTTCACTGTCCTTGAAAGAGGAAGCTGCCATGAAGTGGTCATGCTGAAAAAACCCACATGGCAAGAAACTGCAGGAGCTAAGGGTGGCCTCCATCAATAATGGAAGTCCTGCAGCAGCAAGGAAATGAATTCTTCCAGCAATGTGAAGGAGCTTTGAAGCAGATCTTCCCCCAGTCAAGCCTCGGATGAGACCACAGCACTGGCTGACATGTGAATTGCAGCCTGGTGAGACTCTGAAGCTAAGTCCTTTCTGGACTCCTGACCTCTAGAGACTGAGATAATAAATGTGTGTTGCTTAAAGCTGCTAATTTGTGTTAATTTTTTAGGCAGCATAGAAAACTAAGACAGTAATTAAAGTCAATAAAAGACCGAGAAACTCTTCCAGACTACAGGAGACAAAAGAACTATTATTACAACAAAATGCAATGCATGATTCTGAACTGGATCCTTCTGGGCATTACTGGGACAACTGGGAAAACTTGAACATCGCTTGAGAATCAGATGGTAGAAGTATATCAGTGTTATTTTCCTAATTTTGATGAATGTTTTACAGTTATTTAGGAGACTATCCTTGTTAGTGAAAATACTAATAGTAAACAAACAGGACTTCCCCGGTGGCGCAGTGATTGAGAATCCGCCTGCCAATGCAGCGGACACAGGTTCAATCCCTGGTCGGGGAAGATCCCACATGCCGCAGAGCAACTAAGCCTATGCACCACAAGTACTGAGCCCTCATGCCACAACTACTGAAGCCCACATGCCTAGAGCCCGTGCTCTGCAACAGGAGAAGCCACCACTATGAGAAGCCCGCCCACCGCAATGAAGAGTAGCCCCTGCTCGCCGCAACTAGAGAAAGCCTGTGCAGCAACGAAGACCCAGCGCGGCCAAAAAATAAATAAATAAATTTATTAAAAAAAAAATAGTAAACACTTTGAGTATAAATACTTTGCATACTTTTTTTTTTTTTTTTTTTGCGGTACGCGGGCCCCTCACTGTTGCGGCCTCTCCCGTTGCGGAGCACAGGCTCCGGACGCGCAGGCTCAGCGGCCGTGGCTCACGGGCCCAGCCGCTCCGCGGCATGTGGGATCCTCCCGGACCGGGGCACGAACCCGTGTCCCCTGCACCGGCAGGCGGACTCTCAACCACTGCGCCACCAGGGCAGCCCCTGCATACTTTGAATTACTAAATAACTTGAACACTAAAGTATACTCAAGTATTCAAAGATGATGATGCGGCATCAGGTTGGCAACTTACAAATGGTTCAGGGAAAAAAGTTACTTATATTCACAACCATTTTTTAAATTTAAGATGGTTACAAAAAATATTTCAAAAACAAGCAAAAAAAACGCTCCTACCTAGTCTTCTCCATCCCAACAAATGACATTTCTATTTTCCCATTTGCTCGGGTCCAGAACCCACATCTTTTGCCTGTTTTGTTTCAACAGACTCTTAACTGTTCTCCCTGTTCACTCTTGCTCTACAACTCCCCTCCTCCCACCTCCATGTCAATTCTCTACACAGTAGCCAGAACGATGTTTCAAAATTTAATTCAGATCCTGTCAAGCCCCTGCTCAAAATCTCCAATGGCTGTCGATGGCACTCCTTTTCATGGACTACACCTCTTCCTGATCTGGCCTCTGCTCACCTCTGACGCACCTCTTACCACTCTCCTTCATCACTCCACTTCCATCCTTAACAGCCTTCTTGTTGCTTCTTGAGCTCAAGTTTCTGCCCTTCCTGTTCTCTCTGTTTTGGTTCCCTCAGGCAGCAACATGGCTTACTCCTTCCCATCAATCTGGTTTTTATCCAATGCCACATCCTCAGAGAACTCTTCTTTGACCATCATATTAAAAATGCACCCTCCTCAGTGGTTAAGAATCCTCCTGCCAATTCAGGGGACACGGGTTTGAGCCTTGGTCCGGGAATATCCCACATGTCACGGAACAGCTAAGCCCTTGCGCCACAACTACTGAGCCTGTGCTCTAGAGCCCGCGAGCCACAACTACTAAGCCCACGTGCCACAACTCCTGAAGCCTTCACACTTAGAGCCCATGCTCTGCAACAAGAGAAGCCACTGCAATGAGAAGACCGTGCACCGCAACAAAGAGTAGCCCCTGCTCACCGAAACTGGAGAAAGCCTGCACAGCAATGAGGACCCAATGCAGCCAAAAATAAATAAATTAAAAAAAAAAATTTTTTTTAAATGCACCCTCCTTCCCATCATAACGTACAATTATCCCTCATCCCACTTTATATTTCTTTGTGGTACTTATCACTACCTGAGATTAAATTATTTGTTTACTTGTTTATTATGTCTCCTCTGTGAGGGCAAGGTCTCTTAATCTCTGAACTCCAGGATTAGACTGTTCCCTGATGAATGAATGAACACAGCAATACCAATATTCAGATGCTGAGTTGTCAGCTAGGTTTACTCACTAGTTGCATGCTTTTGCCCACAAGCCTCGCCGCAGTACTTATGGCTCAAGTTCCTGTCTCAGAAAAATAAATTACTTCATGTGCAGAAACTCTAGGATCATCCAAAGTAGGCAGAACTATAACCCTTAAATTACAAGAACCCATTCAACTTCACCTTTGTCTATCCTAGAGAAAGCCACCCACGTAACCCTGATGTATTTTGTAGCAGGTCTGTCTCTCCTGTTTTATGTGATAAATCAGAGTTTCTAAACCTTGGCATTTCTGACACTTTGGGCCAGATCACTGTTGTAGAGGGCTGTCCTATGCATTATAGAATATTTAGCAGCAGTCCTGGCCTCTACTCACTGGATGCCAGTAGCACCCTCCCAGTCGTGACAACCAAAAATGTCTCCAGACATTGCCAAATGTCCCCTGGAAGGCAAAAATCACCCCTAGTTGACAGCCACTGATCTGGAATAGAAGAGTGGTATTTAAACCTGGTAGAACATTAGAAGAACCTGAGAGTCTTTTAAAACCACTGATTCCCTGGCCCCATCTGCAAAGAGGATGCTTTAATTGGTCTGGGGTGGAGCTTAGGCACTAGTATTTTGTAAAAGCTTTTTATCTGTTTTTCAGATGCAGCTAGGGCTGAGAACCATTGAGCTAGACTTGGGGAGAAAAAGACAAATACTATCAATCTATTCAAAAGGATCACTCTTAAAACATGGGACAGGGCTCAGGGTTGAGTTCACAGAGGTGGATCAAATGTCCTCAACTGTTGAAAAGCCTAGGCGACTAGGTTTGGCAGATCACATCCACTCACCCCAGTATAACGTGTTTTAGCTGCACTTTTTTTTTTTTTGGCAGTCTTAGAATTTTATGCTGTGGTTATATTAATAAGGTTGCAAGACAGAAAAAGGAACAGAAAAAAGAATTGAGAAATTTCAGAACTCCTGATTTTTTTAAAATTTTCTTTTTCATTAAAAAAAAGAGGAAGTTTTCATTTGCTGGTTCCTTTTTCACTTTTTAAAAGCCTTCTCTTATGCTTGTCTTTTGAGATTGCCAATTATTGCTTGGGAACATTAGCAGTTCCTCAAATATTTGAAAATAGTATCATGACTGCCTTTCCTAAATCCTATACAGAGTGGGCAGTAAAGAGTTACAGGTCAGCCTGCTGCCCTGCTCTGGAGTTCCAAGGCAGGCAAGTCTTTGCTTCTGCAAGCTCTTCTGAGAGAGACAACCTAGAGGCAGTCTAAAGAAAGGCTTTTCTTTGCTTACTGAGCCTGGTCTTCCTGGAAAAGTTCCACAAGGCATAACACAACCCTCTGACTGTGCAAATGGAATGTGTGGTCAGACTATGCAAACTGAGTGCAGAGACAGGTCATACCAAGAGGGCCTTTAGCATTAGTGATGCTTACTAATGGCTGAGCTGAGGCCACATTGCTATCTGTCCTACAATATTTGAACAATCCTCGTATTTTTTTATAATGTCACTAAGTTCTGTTGAAATAAATGCTAGGTAATGAACTATGACTTATAATAAGGAGTGATTGCCAATATGCTCACTGGTGTTCAAGGAGCAGTGCTGGTGATTAGCCCTGCTGTATCATTTACACTAAAGCTCTCAGGTGAACGCCTGCACGTGGACGATACTTTCTTTTCTGCTGTAGAAAACCTACAACATCCACCTCCATTCCACCACTGGGAAGAATTCTCAAATGAAAACTTAGTTTGCAAGGATCTTCTTTGGGACTCATTCCCTTGTTTCTCAATGCAATAAAAATAAGCCCAGCAGAATAAGGAAGTAAATGCAGTGAGGTATGAGCCAGACGACATGGAGTGAGGGCAGCCTAGGGCACAGGGAGCTGTCTTGGGGAAAGCTAGGACAGCAGAGATGCCAGAGACCACTGCCAATGCCTGATGTGCAGTCACAGGAGAGATGTGTAGCAGGAGAGAGAAATTAAAGAAAAGAAAGAATGAGTGTATTATGAAAGTCAGGGGACAAATTCAATCATAAGGCTTTGGAGCCAACAGGGCAAAGCCCAAGTAATGAAATACTGGAGATAATCAGTAAAGTAAGTCATACTCACTAGTATGAGGAAACGGGTTTTCTTAAACGCCTACTCTCACTCTTCCTGGAACCTAGCACCTCTGGTACTAAGATAATTAAATGGGGACCATTTGTAATATAACTCAACCCTGAAGGAAACACTCTTTTAGCACAATGAGCTGGAGATTACTCTTCATGGTCTAGAAGAACTTCTGGTTTGTTAGATATTTCAATGCTGCCCTAAAGCCCACAAGAGGTGCCACTCCTCTGTGCCCTGTGCTTTATAGAGCCTGGCATATCACAGACGTAAACAAATACATTTATCAAAGAACACATATGTGCCTCTGTCACTTGGGATCCAATGCTCAGCACTGGCACAGCACAACTGACAACCGCAAGATCTGCTTTCACGACTCACACCATTCAGGCCCCAGAGAGATGCTTCTCCACATATCTTGCCCTATGACTTCAACACCAAAGGCAAATGCACCTGAATTCTGTGAATTGTGCAGGTTGAAATCAAATACAAACATTGATTTAGATGGGGAATGTTTGAATGGCAGAAGCGCTTAAGTAAGGGAAAAGACAAATTAACTTGTCAAATCCTTCCTCTCAGATAATGTGAATGCAATAGATTCCTGCATAATGAAATATAGTTTCCCAAGAGTGACATGCATCTATTTTTTTTTTTTTTTTGCTTCTCTTCATGTTCCGATTCATAGTTCTGGAGGTACTTATGAATTAGATCAGTTTTTGAAAATTAAACATGGTTGCTTAAGAACATTTTGCAATATTGAACATTTCATATTAGTCTTAAATTCGTGTATATGTAAGCTCAGATGTAATGGGATTTAAGTATTAGCAATTAGGTGGAAATTGAACATGAGAAGTGCAAAAACTTTTATTATCATGAAAATACTTAAGATTTTATTAAATTTATAATAAACTAAAAATCCAAAACTTTAATTATATTTAAATTTTTACATTATAATTTGTATGTTTTCTTTTCATGTAAAATTTTGATAGGCTTATCAAATATTTAATAAATATTACTGGAAAGGTTTTTGAAAATGAAATTTTAAAATTTTACTTTAATTTAAATTTTAGATGAAAATGTTTCTAAATTTTTTACAGTTTAAATGTAATTAATTGTGTTTGAGTGTTTGATCCTTTACCATTAGCTTTCTATTGCTACTATAACAAATTACCACAGCTTGGTGGCTTAAAACAATACAAATTTATTATCTTACCCTTTTGTAGGCCAGAAATCCAGCATGGCTTAATTCGAGGACTGCGTTCCTTTCTGGAGGCTCTAGGGGAGAATCCATTTCTTGCCTTTTCCTTGGTTCATGGCAGCCTTCCCCCCATCTTCAAAGTTAGCAATAGCAGAGTGATTCCTCACCACATTTTTCTTTTTCTGACCCTTATTCTGTGTCCTCATTTCTCTCTCTCTCTCTCTTCCTCCCTCTCCTTCTCCCTCCCTCTCCCCTCTCCCCCACACCCTCTCCCTCTTGCTCCCTCTTGCTCCCTCATTCCCTCTCTCTCTGAGAAAGCTGGGAAAGGTTCTCCAATTTTAAGGACGGGAGTGATTAGATTGCGCCCACCTGGATAATACAGGCTACTCTCCCCATCTGAAGACCCTTAACCTTAATCACATATGCAAAGTCCCTTTCACCATGAAAAAGGGTCCGAGGTTTAGACATGGAGATCTTTAGGGGATAATTATTCTACCTACCACAATAACTGAGAACGAGTACAAGATTATAATAGCAATAGAGTATACGAACATGAAGCTCAAAAAGAAAAAAGGTGAAGAGAAAACTGAGAATCTTGAAAGAGACAGCCTGCTTAAATTTTTAAAAACTAAAAACAATGGGAGTGAACAGACATCTGTTGAGCATGACACACTTAAAATTTGTGAACAGGGCATTACAAATTTCTTATGTAATGGAGATTTAATTACTGATCAAAACAATAAAAATAAGCAAGCGAATTATTTACACTGAATTCATAACATGAAAAGGTCAAACGAAATTCCAACAACTTCACATTCTTAACTAAATGAGGACTAATTATCAATCCAAACAATGAGACTAAATGGGAGTCTCCATTTGCACTTTTGCTGGGAGTCTGGAAATATTAGGGGTAGGTCAGCTTCACCTTGAGACCAGACCCTTTCCCTCCCCTCTCCTCCACCCACAGGTCCTGGGGGTCCTGGGCCTCATTAGAACGGGATTCAAAGGAAGACAAAACCTAGAGGTTCCCTAGAGGAGGGAGCAAATAGTTGAAGAAGGAGCTGGTGGGGAGAGGAAAAGAGAGAGGATGCAAGAGAGAGGGTCTTGAGGATAATTCTGCTCTTAATACCAGAGGGTATGTTGTTGCTGAGAATCAGGAACAAGTTGAAGAGACCAGAGAATCCACACCCAAATTGATGCTACTCTGTGGATTCTGGGTTGGTTAAGAAATATCACCCACCAAAAGTTCCCCTAGAACGTTCTCCCTGATTGCATGTAGGTGACTGACCAATAAATGGTAGTGCCATTTTGTCTTAGACTGTACCACCTCCTGCTCCAAAACAAAGGGAGAAATGATGGGTTTATATTGTAAATTTCCTACTTTATTAAATATGGAGAAGAAGAAAGCTAAGCTGAGAGCTGAGACTATTACCTAATCAACCCAGTCCACAGAATGTCTGCTAATTCCTTGTCAAGGGGTGAATGACAAAGCTAGCTCACACTTTGTATAGGATGTCTAGTTAGCTACGCTTTAAAACATAGTGTTTATGAATTCTGTTAATTATTTACTTGTAGTGAAAAATGAGCCGTTCTCAGGCAAATCACATTTTATTACAAATTCTAGATAAGAATCATAAAAGGACATTGTAGCAAAAATAACTACATCTGCACTGGAACTCTAAAAACCAGCTATTGACTAATCAATGCCCAGAGAAGAACAGTTCATCTTTTATTTCAGTCAACATTAAAAAAAGCAGATGAAGCACCTATTCAAATCTTTAGATCATTTTCTATTCAGTTGTTTTCTTTTTGTTGAGTTGTAAAAACTCTTTATATATTCTGAATACAAAGCCTTTATCAGATAAGCATTTTGCAAATATTTTCTCTCAGTCTGTGGCTTATCTTTTCATCTTCTTGATAGTGTCTTTCACAGAGCAGTTTGTAACACTTATGAAGTCCAGTTTAACAATGTTTTTCTTTTGGTTTTGTGGGGGGGGTTTGTTCCAAGGAATCTTTGCTGAGCTTTGCTTAGCTCAAGGTTAAGCAAACTAATCAAAAGGCTTAGTTCTTATATTTTCTTCTAGCCATTTTATACTTTTAGGTTTTGATTTTAGGTCTGTGATCCATTTCAGATGGCAAATAAGCACATAAAAATATGTTCACCATCATCAGGCGTTAGGAAAATGCACATCAAAACCACAAGGAAGTACCACTAAACACTAAAATTAAGAAAAAAAAAAAAACTAACCATACCAAGTGCTGACAAGGATGAAGGACAACTGAAATTCTCATACAGTGCTGGTGGAAATGCAAATGGCACTGCCACTTTGGAAAACACTTTGGAAGCAGCTGTACTGATATGGAATTTTGCGGGGGTTTTTTTGGTTTTTTTTTTTGCGGTCCGCGGGCCTCTCACTGTCGTGGCCTCTCCAGTTGCGGAGCACAGGCTCCGGACGCGCATGCTCAGCGGCGATGGCTCACGGGCCCAGCTGCTCCACGGCATGTGGGATCTTCCCAGACCGGGGCACAAACCCGTGTCCCCTGCATCGGCAGGCGGACTCTCAACCACTGCGCCACCAGGGAAGCCCTGATATGGAATTTTGAGTTGGAAAAATCTTAGGAAAAAAATGTACTTCACCCCCTCCCTGTCTCTCGATGCTGAGGAACTTCCAGATGAGGAAAATGTGGATCAAGGGGGAATTTGCCTGTATCCTCTTAGAGCTTTCCCACAGCAATTATTATCTTAATGATATCATAACCATGACCCTTATTATCAGCTGTCTAGTGTGGGTATTTTTCTCTCTTTATTGCTTTCCTTATTATACAATTAGATGTATTTATTATATATATTTTCCCACTGTAAAGATATAAATAATACAAAGATAATTGAATAAATCATGAAAGTCCCCCTTTATCCTAAGCCTATCCAACTCCTATCTCCTCATGAGAATAATTCATCATATTAGTTTGATAAATGTTCTTCTAGCTGTTTTTCAATGTTTTTACCTATATGCATGCTTGTATATACAGATAAATAGATAGATAGATAGATAGATAGATAGGCTGGCAGACATGTGTGACTTTTTAACATAAATTGAATTTCACTATAAACATTGTTCTTTGACTTGCTCTTTCAATCATGAAAGAGAAAAACATAAACACATAAATATATAAAATGAGGCCTAGGGAATAACTTGTCTATAACCTCCAGTACACCTTCCTCTCTCTCTCTCTCTCTCTCTCTCTCTCTCTCTCTCTCTCTATATATATATATATATATATATATATATAATTCATTCTTTATAAAAGTTGTAGAGTAATCCAAAATATGGATGGGCCATAATTTATTTACTCATTCCCCTACTGACAGACATTTAGGTTTATTCTAATTTTTCATAATAAAAACTATACTTCAATTAACATACAGACATCTTTGTGCAATACGTACGAGAATTTTTTTAGTATGGGTTCCGAGAAGTGCAATTGCAAAGAGGTCAAAGGTTTTGATATTTTTATTTTGATAAGTACAGTTATAATTTAATAACCTACCAAAACCTGTAATAGTTTACATTCACATCAATAGTGTAAGAGTCTGTTTTACCACTTCCTTAATTTCACTGGTTATAATCAATAAATCTTTATTGAAATATAGATGATTTATAATATTATATTAGTTTCAGGTGTACAGCATAGTGATTCAGTATTTTTCTAGATTATACTACATTTAAACTTATTATAAAATATTGGCTATATTCCCTGTGATGTACAATATATCCTTGTAACTTATTTATTTTACACATAATAGCTTGTACCTCTTAATCCCCTATCCATTTCTTGTCCCTCCCTCCCTTCCCTCTTCCAACTGGTAACCACTAGTTTGTTCTCTATGTCTATGAGTCTGTTTCTGTTTTGTTATATTCATTCATGTGTTGTATTTTTTAGATTTCACATATAAGTGATAACACACATTATTTGTCCTTCTCTGACTCATTTCACTAAGCATAATACCCTCCCAGTCCATCCATGTTGTTGCAAATGGCAAAATTTCATTCTTTCTAATGGCTGAGTAGTATTCCGTTGTATTGAATATATATATATATATATATATATATATATATCACTCTTTCTTTAACCATTTATCTGTTGCTGGACACTTAAATTGCTTCCACATCTTGGCTATGGAGAATAATGCTTCTAGAAACATTGGAGGGCATGTATCTTTTCAAATTAGTGGGGTTTTTTTCTTCAGATATATACCCAGGAGTGGAATTGCTGAATCATGTGCAATTCTATTTTTACTTTTTTGAGGAAACTCCATACTGTTTTCCACAGTGGCTGTGGTATATTACCCGGTAAATTATTTTTCCACAGTGGCTGCTACCAACAGTGTACGAGGATGCCCTTTTCTCATCCTTACCAACATTGGTTATTTGTAGTCTTTTCGATGATAACCATTCTGACAAGTGTGAGGTGACAATTCATTGTTTTGATTTGCATTTATCTGATGATTCGCATTGTTGAGATTCTTTTCATGTACCTGATGGCCATCTGTATGTCTTCTTTGTTTCAGATCTTCGGCCCATTTTTTGATTGGGTTAGTTTTGTCTTTTTTTTTTTTTTTTTAGCGGTATGCGGGCCTCTCACTGTTGTGGCCTCTCCCGTTGTGGAGCACAGGCTCCGGACGCACAGGCTCAGTGGCCATGGCTCACGGGTCCAGCCACTCCGTGGCATGTGGGATCCTCCCGGACCAGGGCACAAACCCATGTCCCCTGCATCGGCAGGCGGACTCTCAACCACTGTGCCACCAGGGGAACCCTGTTTTTGTCATTATATTGAGTTACATGAGCTGTTTATATATTTTGGATATTAACCCCTATTGGTCATATCATTTGAAAATATTTCCTCCCATTCAATATGTAGTCTTTTCATTTTTTCGATGATTTCCTTTGCTGTACAAAAGCTTTTACGTTTAATTAGGTTTAATTTTGATTGTTTTTGCTTTTATTTGTTTTGCCTTAGGAGATAAATCCAAAAAGTGTTGCTGTAATTTATGTCCAAGTGTGTTCTACCAATGTTCTCTTCTAGGAGTCTTTTATTACAAATTCATGATTGGTCTGTTCAGATTGTTTCTTTCTAGAAATTTGTCCATTTCTTCTAGGTTGTTCAATCTGTTGGCATATAACTGTTCATAGCATTGTCTTTTTTTTTGTATCTCTGTGGTATCAGTTGTTATTTCTCCTCTTTCATCTCTTAATTTTGTTTGAGTCTTCTATCTTTTCTTGGTGAGTCTGGAAAAAGGTTTACCAATTTTATTTAACTTTTCAAAAAAACCAGCTCTTGGTTTCATTGATCTTTTCTATTTTTTTATCTCCATTTTATTTATTTCCTCTCTGATCTTTATTATTTCCTTCCTTCTGCTGACTTTGGGCTTTATTTGTTCTTCTTTTTCTAATTCCTTTAGGTGGCAGATTAGGTTGTTTATTTAAGATTTTTCTAGTTTCTTGAAGAAGGCCTGTATTGTTATAAACTTCCCTCTTAGACTGCTTTTGCTGAATCCCACAGATTTTGGAGTGTTCTGTTTCCATTTTCATTTGTCTTAAGGTATTTTCTGATTTCCTCTTTGATTTCTTCATTGGCCCATCAGTTTTTTAGTAGCATGTTGTTTATTCTCCACATATTTGTTCTTTTCCCATTTTTCTTTTTGTAGTTGATTTCTAGTTTCACACCACTGTGGTCAGAAAAAATGTTTGATATAATATCTATTTTCTTAAATTTGTTGAGATTTGTTTTGTGGCCCAGCATATGATCTATCCTGGAGAACATTCCATTGCAGTTGAAAAGAATGTATATTCTGCTGTTTTTTGGATGGAATGTCCTGTAGACATCTATTAAATCCAACTGATCTATTGTCTCTTTTTTTTTTTAAGTTTCGTGCTTTTGTTTGTTTTTTTAATTTTTATTTTATTTTTGGCTGTGTTGGGTCTTCATTGCTGTGCACAGGCTTTCTCCAGTTGCAGCTAGTGGGGGCTACTCTTCATTGCAGTGCACAGGATTCTCATTTTGGTGGCTTCTCTTATTGCAGAACATGGGCTGTAGGCATGCGGCTTCAGTAGTTGCAACACATGAACTCAGTAGTTGTGGCTCACAGGCTCTAGCGTGCAGGCTCAGTAGTTGTGGCACACGGACTTAGTTGCTCCACAGCATGTACGATCTTCCTGGACCAGGGATCGAACCAGTGTCTCCTGCACTGGCAGGCGGATTCCCAAACACTGCACCACCAGGGAAGTCCCTATTGTGTCTTTTTTTGTGCGTGTGGTATGCGGGCCTCTCACTGTTGTGGCCTCTCCCGTTGCGGAGCACAGGCTCCGGACGTGCAGGCTCAGCGGCCATGGCTCATGGGCCCAGCCGCTCCACGGCATGTGGGATCTTCCCAGACCGGGGCACAAACCCGCGTCCCCTGCATCGGCAGGTGGACTCTCAACCACTGCGCCACCGGGGAAGACCCCTATTGTGTCTTTTAAGACCACTGTTGCCTTATTGATTTTCTGTCTAGATGATCTGTTCCTTGATGTAAGTGGGGTGTTAAAGTCCCATACTATTATTGTATTATTGTAAATTTCTCCTTTTATGTCTATTAGCATTTGCTTTATATATTTAGGTGCTCCTATATTGGGTGCATATATGTTAACAAGTGTAATGTCCTCTCCTTGCACTGATCCCTTTATCGTTATATAATGTCCTTCTTTGTCTTTTGTTATAGTCTTTGTTTTAAAACCTATTTTGTCTGATATGAGTACTGCTATCCCCACTTTCTTGTTGTTTCTGTTTGCATGAAATATCTTTTTCCATACCCTCACTATTTAGCTCTGAAGTGAGTCTCTTGTAGGTAGCATATAGAAGGGTCTTGTTTTTTATTGGTTTTTATTTATTTATTTTTGGCTGTGTTGGGTCTTCAATGCTGTGCATAGGCTTTCTTTAGTTGCAGTGAACGGGGGCTACTCTTCGTTGCAGTTCACGGGTTTCTTATTGCAATGGCTTCTCTTGTTGCGGGGCATGGGCTCTAGGCGCACGGGTTTCAGTAGTTGCAGCATGCGGGCTCAGTAGTTCTGGCTCGCGGGCTCTAGAGTGCAGGCTCAGTAGCTGTGGCACACAGGCTTAGCTGCTCTGCGGCATGTGGGATCTTCCCAGACCAGGGCTCAAACCTGTGTCCCCTGCATTGGCAGGCGGATTCTTAACCACCGCACCACCAAGGAAGTGAAGGGTCTTGTTTTTTATCCAATCAGCCACTTATCTTTTGATTGGAGCACTTAGTTCATTGACATTTATAGTAATTATTGATAGGTATGTATTTATTGCCATTTTATTACTTGTTTTCCAGTTGTTCTCATAGTTCTTCTTTGTTCATTTCTTCTTTTTGTTTCTTCCCTTGTGGTCTGATGATTTTCTTTAGTAGTATGCTTGTGTTCCTTTCTTTTTGGTTTTTGTGTATCTGTTGTATTTTTTTATTTTTATTTGTGGTTACTGTGGGATTCATATATGTTGACTTATAACTATATCTACTTGTTCTAAACTGGTAGTCATATAAGTTCAAACACAATCTAAAAATATCTACATTTTTAACTCCTCCCCCCCCCACATTTTCATGTTTTTGATGTCATATTTTACATCTCCATGCTTCTTCCTTGTTTATTGTAATTATAGTTGCTTTTACAATTTTTCTTTTGTCTTCTAATCTTCATACTGGCTTATTTTGGTGGTTGATCCTCAGTCCTTAGTACATATTTGCCTTTCCTGGTGGGATTTTCCCTTTCCTACAGACTCTTAGTTCTTCCACTTAGAGAAGGCCCTTTCACATTTCTTTTAGGTATGTTTAGTAATGATGAACTCTTTTAGTTTTTGATTGTCTGAGAATTTCTTTACCTCTCCTTCTATTCTAAATAATAATCTTGCTGGGTAGAGTATCCTATGTTGCAGGTTCTTTCCTTCCGGCACTTTGAAGATATCATGCCACTCCCTTCTGGCCTGCAAAGTTTCTGCAGAGAAATCAGCTGATACTCTTATGGGGATTCCGTTGTCTATGACTCTTTGTTTTTCTCTTCCTGCCTATAGATTTCTCTGTCTTTAACTTCTGCCATTTTAATTATGATATGCCTTGGTGTGGGTCTGTTTGAATTCATCTTGTTTGGGACACTGTGTTTCCTGTACTTGGATGTCTGTTTCTTTCTTCAGATTTGGGAAGTTTTCAGCCATAATTTCCTCAAATACATTTTTTTAAACATCTTTATTGGAGTATAATTGCTTTACAATGGTTGTTAATTTCTGCTTTATAACAAAGTGCTCAAATACATTTTTGATCCCTCTTCTTCTTCTGGGACCCCTATAATGCAAATGTTGGTACATTTAATGTTATTCCAGAGAGCTCTTAAATGGTTTTCATTTTTTTAATTTGTTTTTCTTTTTGCATTTCTGACTGTATGATCTCTGTTATTCTGTCTTCCAGATCACTTGTGCTTTCTTCTGTATCACTTAGTCTGCTATTCATTCCTTCCAGTGTGTTTTTTATTTCAGCTATTGAATTCTTCATTTCTTTCATTTTTTATTTTTATTGTTTTAATTTTTTGGGTGTTGGGTCTTCATTGCTGCATACAGGGTTTCTCTAGTTGTGGCGAGTGGGGGCTACTCTTCATTGCAGAGCATGGGCTCTAGGCGCACGGGCTTCAGTAGTTGTGGCATGTAGGCTCAGTAGTTGTGGTTTGCAGGCTCTAGAGCTCAGGCTCAGTAGTTGTGGCACACAGGCTTAGTTGCTCTGTGGCATGTGATATCTTTCCAGACCAGTGATCAAACCCATGTCCCCCGCATTGTCAGGCAGATTCTTAACCGCTGTGCCACCAGGGAAGTCCTGAATTCTTCATTTCTGATTGGGTCTTTTTTGTATTTTCTAGTTTCATGTTAACATTCTCACTGTATTCATCTATCCTTCTCCCTAGTTCAGTTAGAATTCTTATTACTAATGGCTTTGAACTCTTTATCTGGTAAATTAGCTTTCTCTGTTTCATTAGGTACTTTTTCAGGGTTTTTTTTTTTCTTCTTGTTCTTTGATTTGAAATAAATGCCTCTGTCTTCTCATTTTACTTAACTTTCTCTGTCTCTGTGATATTAGGTGAAACAGTTACCTATCCTGGTCTTGAAGGGGTGTCCTTCTGTGGGAGTATCCCTATACTGTCTGCACATCCCACTGGCTTTGGTGGGAGACCTGGATCTGATGTGAGCATAAATTCTATCTTCCTTCAGGCTGTGCTGGTAGCTATCTCCTTGGTGGGAGGTGGGGCTCGTGGTGGAGGGACTAAAGCCAGAGCCAGGTGTGAGTGCAGGCTTCTCCTCTCCTCAGTGGCCGACACCACCCTATCAGGGGCAGGGGCGTGTCCCAAGGTGCTGAAGCAGAAGCCCTAAGGGTTGGTCCAAGCTGGTTCCATTCCCTCTAAGCATGTGCTCTCTCCCCTTCCAGCATCACACCTTTGTTCCAGAGGGGAGCAATGCTGGAGTCAAGAGAGGTCAGAGTGGGCACTTGGCATGGGTTGAGGCATGTGCTGAGATGGTCCCAGCACACCAGTTAGAGCTCCAGACCACTCCCAATCTGTCACCTCCATTAATGTCAGTAATGGCTGCCCTCACCCCATTTAGATGCTGTGCCAGGTCTGAGCTGGCTTTGTTCCCTACAAATATGCACTCTCCTTGGCAATGGGCACCTTTGCCCTACTGGGGAGTTGCTCCTCGAAGCAAAAGTAGCTGGAGCACATGTTGGGATGGTTGCAGGAAACTGGCTGGAGTCCCAGGCAGTTTGTTTCAATCTGTTTCCTTCAACTTGTTTCGGGAGTAAGCAAGCACTTGCATGCTCTTCACAAATGGAATCTAGGTTTCTTACAGCCCTCCTTTTAGTCCTGCTGGTTTTCAAACCAGCTAAGGGGATTCATCTTCCTGGTGTTGGACCCCAGGGCTAGGGTGCCCAATACATGGTTCAAACTGCTCACACCCCAGGGAGGATCCCTGAGCCCATGTAAACCCTGTCCTTTTCTGTGTCCCTTCCTAGGGGTGCAGGTCCCAACCTGATTGCTTGCCTTTCCCTCCTACCTGACTCTGTGTGGATCCTTCTTTACAGGCTTGGTTATATATGAGTCTTTCTTCCAGTCTCCAGGTTGTTTTCAGTGAGAACTGCTCCACATGTAGATGTATTTTTGATGTGCTCATTGGGGGAGGTAAACTCAACATCCTCCTACTCTGCCATCTTGATCTCTTCCCTCCACAATCAGTACTTTTAACTAATGCCAATCTGAGGGATAAAAACATCACAGTGTTTTAACTTGCATTTTCCAAATTACTAATGAAGTTAAACATTTGTTCTTTTGTTTTATGGGTCATTGGCTTTTCTTCTTCTGTGAATTGCCTATTCATCTCTGGTTTTCTGCTCTTGGGCTGTTATCATTTTCTTTTTTATTTATATGAGCTCTTTATTCAGGGTATTAATAATTTGCCTTTTATATATGTGGCAAATATTTTCTCCCTGACTAATGCTTGTCTGTTTATCTCTGTTTTTGTTATCTTTCATCCTACGAATATTTTAATTTTTATCTTTATGTTGCTTTACTCTTTAATTATTTACATCTTATACCTAAGTTACTTTAATATCCTTAAAGTCAAGTTCTACATACACATATATTTCATCTGCATTCTGAATAGCCCCCGGGAAACACATTTTAAAAAAATTATGAAACTTTATTTAGTCCTTTTTACGTGATAATCACTGCAGAATTTCAGGAAATCATTTTAAAGGAATTTTTCAGGTTAATAACTGGCTTAAAGACGTTTCTTAGGTAAGAGTATGAGTTGGTTAACATACTCAGGAGCAGTGGACTGGGTAGGCAGGCCCTGGGTGGATGTAGAGCTCCAGGTACTGGAAGAGATTCCAGTTGGATATATAAATAGTCCCCGAAAGTCATCAAGGCAGACACCTGAAGGCAAACCAGGGGAAACACTATCTGAGGCAAGATGGCAAAGTACTGAAAGAGCTGAGCCCAATACATCCTCATGGCCAATCTGGGAGTAGGCAGTCCTGAGAAGAACAGATAAGCAGGTGGACTGGCCGCCATCATCAGGGAGGTATGCATCCCAGGGAATGGTTTAAGGCTAGAGGAGGCCACTAGGATAGAAAGAGAAGGAAACGCACTCTATACCAGTACTTCTCAAGCATTAGTGTGTATAGGAGTCACCTGGAAATCTTGTCAAGATGCAGATTTTGATTCAGTGGGTCTGCAGTGGGGCTTAAAGATTCTACATTTCCCAAGAAGCCCACAGCTGATGCTGACACTACTGGTCCCTGAACCATACTTTGAGTAGCAGGGTTCTAGAAGGTTTGTGACACTATGCAAAGAGAAGCTCCACTTTTCAGATCAGTGGCAAAGCGGGATAAGAATTTGAAGAGTAAGGTACTGCAGATGTCAGAGTATGAGGCAGCCACTTATGCCCCTCCTGGCTATATTCAGGATGGCTTCCTAAGATGAGGGTAGGGTTGATACTGTGTCTAGGGGTCCAGGAAGCTTAGGCTATGCAAAGGGTAGGACTACAGAGGCTGGGAGATAGGCAGGAACTGGACCGTGACATCCTGATGATTTTGAATTTGCACAACACAAAGAGCAGTAAACTGCTACACAACATCTGTGTCCTCTGCATCTAAAAGCTCTTTCACGTATCACTACTTCCATTAATAGGGCCCTTTGCTGCTATTTCTACTTTTCCCTCCAGCTATCCACATTTTGGCTTTTCACACCTCCGTCAGAAGGTGGCCAGAGGGAAAAAAATGTACTGGAATGAAAACATGCTCATTTGTCTACTTGTTGCCAAGAGTGGACAGTGAAGAAATTGAATGTATTTTGATGGGAAAGATTTTCAAACATTTTTTCCTTGTGGCTAAAAGACCTGAGATCCACCTACAATTTGGGCTTCCACTTCTGAATAGAGAAAGAACTGTTATTTTTCTTCAATAATTTAATTTAATTTAAAAAGAAAAAAAGGCAAAAATAATGGAGAGGGTACACAGTACCAAATTTTTGTATCTTATAATAACACAGGGATAGATCACAATTAAGTAGCTTTTAGCGACGTACAGGGAAGATTAAAATCTACAGAAATGTGCTTTATGTTCTTATGAAAATGATTACTTCACAACCCATCAGGAGGAAGCCTAAGGCCCACTGGGACCCATGGGTCACATGCTTTGAGGATCCCTGGCCGGTGGTAGAGGCTTCAGAACTTTGAGAAGCCTTGAGGCTCCTTGGAGGTTCCTTGCAGCCTAGAGAAGTAGGAGTTTCCAGCTTCCACCCTCCTTTTAATCAAAGTAGCTCCCCTTTCATCAGGCTAATGCACAGCATCGGGCATGAAAAGAGTTCCCAAGACTGATGCAGAGTTTGAGAATCAATGATTCAGGGTTACATCTGTGTCATTATCTCTGAGTTTGATTTATTCACGCTATCCTGTCACCATAAATACAGATAACCCAGAGTTAACTATTTAAGTTTACAATTGGGGATCGCCTCAAATCCCTCTATGAGATAAGCTTGTGCGGCAAATTACTTGGATCAAAAACTAATACATGGTCGCTGTGAGCAGTGTAATTGGGAATAATAAATACACACTAATGAAGCATCTTGAAAGGGAAGAGGCTCAGGTATTCTGAGAGGTGAGGCGTTGAAGTGTAACGCTCCTGGCTTTGATCATTATTTTTAAATACAATTTCATTGCAGTGCGTCCACTATAAATCAGCATCCAGGAGTATGAAGCGGTGCTATAGTAAGAAGGAGATGCTACAGGTAATGCGACTAAATGGGACACTATAGATAATGACATAGACTTTCACATATTATCGTTCATGGGAAGAGGCCAATAATGTATGGTATAATATACTAGAGCAATGAGAATTATTGAATGTTTTCCAGACTTACTTATATAATCAGCCACAATGTCAAAAAGAGGATAGGTTCTTTCTAATGGTAAAGTGATCAAAGTACAGTAATAACAAAGATGAACCTTGAAGGGCTTTTTCTCCCCTTTTCTCTGCAGTAGAACAGCCTAAATAGTAACTTTTGGCAGAAAGCTAGTGCTTATGAGGCTGCCTTAAAGTATCATTTTCCAATTAAAATTTGTTGCACAAAAGACATCCTTGCCAGGCTTCAGGGAGAACAGTTGATTCAGTCTCCAATCCACCGGCAACAGTAAGTGAGGCTCTCACTCTCAGAAATCAGCTGAGCATTCCTGAGCTAATTTTATTTTGGCTTTACTTGGTGATCATTTGTTTCAGGCCTAGCTCCTGTAAGTGTAAAGAGAATTGGATCAAATCTGTCTTCACCATTATACACTCATTACCAACACAGGGCCTGGCACAAGTCATTGAATAAGTATTTGTTGAGAGAATGAATGTATTATATTTACCAGGAAAACATTTGACCTATAAGGCCAATCTCAAGGTTCCTAAGAGCTTCAGCTGCTTCTCTTTTCAGTCCTCTATTACACATTTCCTTGGTTTGTGTTATTCGTGTCTCCTCCCCAACCTCAAGTTTGTTTGAGGGCAGGGCCCTTTTTTTGTGGTATATAAGCTTCAAAGTACCTAAGATGATACTTTGTACATAAAAGCGCCTCAACAGATGTTTATTAAATAAGCAAATGAGTGAGATTACTAGGTTTTCTAATCTGTTCTGAAGATATTTAACACATTATTTGATGATAAAACTACAGTTAATCATGGAGTCCTGTGTAGAAATGGTTGCAGTTTTGTTATTTTTATTAATACAAATAATAAGCATCCGTGTGTGTTATCAGTATGCACAGTTTGTGATATGAGTCTCTTTTGCTTCCCTGCACATAGACCACAGAAATCCTGAAAAACGAACTGCCACCCCAGAGCCAGTGCCTAACAGAGGCACTTTTTAACCCTTGAGGCTTTTTCGATAGCTAAGCAATGTTTTTTTCAAATGCAGTGACACCGATATGCAGACATATTTATTGTCCATTCACAAAGCCATCCCTCAATATGATTACAATATGCCTCGCTGAGTATCATTAAAACCAGGGTCTTGTTTTTCTGGATGGGTTAGCTGAGGTTCTGCATGAAAGCAGGTAATGGAAAATAGGATTTCTCAAGCCCCCTTTAGACCTTTGATTCTGTGCTACAACCTTGCCCGTCCACTTCCAAAGTCAAGGTATGCTTCTTGTAAAACCACAACATCTTTTGAGTAACTTATTTTGTTCTTAACACATGCTCCCAGGAGCTTAATAAATATTATTTCTGCAACTTGTTCAGTGGCAAAATAATGAGTCCTTGGTGTATGCTTAGCCTCTGCTTTGCTATTAAAGAAGACAGATTTCAATTTAACCAAAACTCAGTTCAAGGGCAGAAAGCAGTCCTAAAAACTGCTAAAACTCAAATATTTGGTAACTGTATGTGCAGTATGTGTGTTCTAGAAAAGGCTATCATTTTAAAAGATAAATTGCACCTTGTTGAGGAATTTCAAATATCAACTGAATATATTAATAACTGAAATGCTCCCAAGTTTACAAAGAGCTCTCAATGAAATCGTGATCTTGTATAGACAAGTATCCACGGAGGAACAATTTTAAAACCCTCTCTCTTTATTTCCTCACAGGATCTACAACAATGCTGGTGCATTAAAGCTAATGAGTGGATCACGCTGCAACTTTTCCAGCCTCTCTTGCCTTTCATTTGTCCATATTTCAAGTTTCATGGAAATGACAGATTTTATGCCTTACCTCATCATCCTCTGATTGCTTCCCATGGTTCCTCCCTTTCCTAGTGAATCTTTGTCTTACTAGGTGGGAAAACCCACATCTTTGTATCCTGATATTTTAATTTCACATTATATCACAGACTTTATTTCAAGTTGCTATAAAGTCATCAATTATCATTTTCAACAACTACATTATAATCGATCATTTGAGTGCATCATCAATTATTTAACCATTCATCTCTTATTGGCTATTGGGTCATTTAAAAATTGTTGCCATTTTGAATAATTGTTCAATGAATAATGCTGTACATGTAACTTTTTTTCTGTTAAGTTATATTTTCCCAGGGATATATCCCAGGAGTGTAATTACTTTAAAAGATAATTACTCAGAAGGGTAATTATTACTCAGCACACAAACTTAATAAGGAAAACCATTTTAAGTGGCCAATCTTCTTAACCCAATAAAATGTTTACATTTGGATTTAGAGACTGCCTGGTGGTTATAGCTTCACCTAACTTTTTAACTAGCTAAGTGACTGCTTAAGTCACCTAATTTCACTGAGCTTTAAGTTCCTTTATATTGGACAAGACTGGATTGTGCGTGC
This sequence comes from Monodon monoceros, assembly GCF_005190385.1. Classification (NCBI taxonomy): domain Eukaryota; kingdom Metazoa; phylum Chordata; class Mammalia; order Artiodactyla; family Monodontidae; genus Monodon; species Monodon monoceros. The sequence continues at coordinate 38,474,314 of NW_021703782.1, forward strand.
CAAGTCTTCAGACTTACATATCAACCACCACACTAGAAAAGTGAATTCACAAGAGGCTTTCTTATTATGAGGTCTAAAAGGACAATCTTCCTTCAAGTGTCCTCATGCATGCAGTGACCAGAGACCAACTTTGATGAGCTGATGGAAGAAGTACAACATATGTTGGAAGTGCCATTGAAAGACCAGAGTCATCTGGCACTAGATAAAAGGATTAATGGAAAAAAAGTTTACCGAAAGAACATGTTAAAACACCCAAATACCTGGTGTCTGCTCAAATAAGGAATCAGTTAGCAGTCAAGATTTGTAAAGGAGATGATGGCCCTGGGAGGGGCTAACATACTAGACTTTTTAATGGCTGGAAGCAAATGGGCTCAAGAAAGAGCCCTTCAGTAGGATGCAGCTAGAATCCAGATTTTTGGTCCAAAAGTAAATAACAACTCAGGAATAATTAAGGATAAAAATGAGAAAGTATCAGTGAGAATTGATATTACATAAGTCTGAGGAAAATTAATATTAAAGAAGTCTTACAGAAAACTAATATTTATACCCAACTCAAGGGCTTTAGACTATAAGGCAAGACACTCTGGTCTTGGCCTCTCCCTTCTTTCTCTTTTTTGGTTCTTAGGTCCACAAGGTTCAATGTTAATCTTAAAATATTGGGCACCTAGAAAATTAGAATAGTTGAAGATATTCAAATCCAAATAAATATACGGGCAGTACTGTTTATTATGGAATATAACATACAAATAAAGATTCCTACCCTCTCCCAGCCAAACTTTCCTGAGGACCTTACTATAGGAGATGGAATGTAATGGTAATGAGAAAGGATAGAATTTTGAGGAGACTGGGGAAGATAATGTATGAGATCATCTGGAAAGACTTTGCATAAGTCACTTGTGCTCAGACTTAAGATCTAGCTTGCTCCTGCACTGTCACTAGTCATCATAAAGTCAATAAAATCTTCCAAGATCCTTCAAGCCTGACAGACCTCTGTTTTCTCTATGCTGTCCTGGGATTGTAAGCTCTTCCAACTTTCATACTAGTATTTTATTATATACAATACTATACACTTATTATTTCAAGTATGATGACTTATCTCCCAAAGATACTGCAAAATTCATGAGTTCAAGTTTGGGGATTTTATTTTTTACATGACTTAATCAGATTTTACAGAGTTAGACTCCCTGATTTCTCTAACAGTACTGCTTATCCTTTTGTATACTGAGGAATCTTGATCAAAGACAGTATGAGGTAGATCAAAAGAGAACTTGACCTCAAAATATCTAGAATGGAGAATGATGGCCACAGCAGCATTTGGAGACCCCAGAGGAGGTGGCCAATACACATGTCTTATTAAAGGTACTGATGATATAATTTACAATACAAAATCAAATGCCTGTATTACCATTTACTCTTTGGAATGGCAAATTAAGAGCAGAGCACACTTTGTAGATCTCTTCATAGAAACTACTGAAATAAGCTTGTATCTGTTTCAACTATGTCTCTTCAGTGGTCTTATTTCCTACTACCTTGGAAGAAATAAAACTGCTTAAAATATTAACAAAGACTACACTTTACACTTCTGTGGAAGAGACAATACTATGTATTCACCAAAACATTTCCTTTCCTTCCTGGATAGTTAGGAAGATTTCTCTGCTCCCCTTCACCTAATTGAGGTGTTATGTCTACTTCTAGACAGGCAATGTGAGAGGAAAGAATACATGACACTTGCAGGTCTGATCTTAAAAAAAAATATCCCTCAGGCACGATCCTCCTCTTTTTTCCCCTTCAAGGGCAAGTTAGAGGCCATGTGCTAAGGATGGCTGGGTACCAAGTTTAAAGAGCCTGGATTTCTGATTCACTGTTTTGAGAAGTATTCACCAGGAGAACAGCTGACCAGGAACATCTGCACTGGATGCCACAAGAGCAAGAAATAAAGTTGTATTATATTGAGCCATTGAGATGTGAGTGTTCTGGTTATAGCATCTAGCATTATTCTTCTGGCTAGTACAACTTCTTTGTATTCATCATGTGGAGAACAAAGTACTGAATAAATGCTTTGTTACATTTTTCATATTCTAATAGTTGCTGATCTCTCTTTACCTCATTTCAAGGGATGACTAAGGGCTAAAGTAGTGCTACCCAACTCAAGCCAAGCATCAAAATCACCTTTTGAAGATACAACTTCAGAGATGCCGCCCACCGGGATGTTGACTCAGTGGGTTTTCAGGTGGAGCCCAGGAACCTATACTTTGTATTATAAAGCTTCCCATGCTATTCTGATGTACAGCAGCCAAGTTTGGAGGAACCGCTGGCCTAGAGCTTTAGCAAGAGGAAAAGGCAGTACCAAGGACAATGCCTTGAATATAGAACACATTCCACATTCAATAAAAGCTTGCAGAATGGTCGATTTGCTAATAGATGCAGGGGCTAGCCTCAGGCAAAATAATGAGGGCAGCCATGTTTCTCATTGAAACAATTACTCTCTCTTCTTTATTCCCTCCAGGGCTCTGTGTCACCTTTCTCCTGTCCCGTATCAAAATCTACTCTCAGGGCGAAAAAAAAAATCTCATGTCACCTCTACACACTAAAGAATAAAATCAGTGTTTCTCAAATTCTCTATGACCAAGAAGAAGACCAGTACTTTGGTAAAACACAATAAAAACAAATTACTAGAAAATGAAATTTAAAAATCAAAGACGTACAAAATACGAGTCCTAAATTTTTATTATTGGCTTTAAGAAACTTAAAATTACATTTCAAGCAGTAAGATCGAAGCAAACATAATGTAGAAAAAGATAATCACCACAGGGCTCAGTCTGCAGACTATGCTTTACCAAACACGGGCATAAATTACTACGAAGCCAAATCTTTCACCTGTGGGCATTTCCACTGCCATTGACAAAATAAGTAAGTGAAAGGACAGCTGCCTTTGATTTGGAGTGCCGGGCATCATGTGGCTAGTATGTATGCGCTGAGACGGGGGTGTTTCCCAGGCCCCTCAGAAGTCAGCATACACACGTCCAGGCCTGTTCTCTGGATTAGAGAGTCGTCCCGGCCATGGGCAGCATGCTCAGTTCGGGGAGAAAAATGTCAGCAACAGAAGCTTGACAGTCACAGTAAACTCCCAAGCCCCTGATTTGAAGCCATGTGGGTCCTGACTTGTACCTCTGCTTTCATGGAATTGGCTGTGATAGTAAGACCTTATTGTCAAAGTTCTACTAACATGTGAAGGTACCAAAGGTATGAAATGTGGAAAAATTTAAAATGTAAAATTAAGCCCAGCTAAGCAATTCTGTCCAGTAGCAGATACATTTGCTGTCATATGCAGAGAAATTCAACAGGGAACTAAGATTGATATTACCAATAAGAAACAGAAACAAGACTTTAGAATTAAATAACTAGGTCATGTAGGAACCAATTGACAGATTCTTAATAAAGATTGTAAGACGTGTTAACCATTAGACTGCGTGGAGATAACGTTTGTAACTTTAATATGACAATTTTATGTGATGAGAAAAATCATGGGCTTTGATTTATTGCTTATTGGCACAGTTCTAGAGTTATAATTCCAGCATTCTATCTTTGAGACCTTTGCCTTGAATTAAACTGATAAGAGGTCTAGAAATAATACACAACAGTACATTGTTCATAAAATCGTGGAATAGGTAAGGTGTGTCATCTCCTGCTGCTGCCCCCCATCTTAGCATCCCTGACAGAGTTTGGAACCGTCCTCATCCTGTCCTCTACTTCAGATCCCCCATCTGTCCCTGGTACTCTCTAGGGTTTCCATCTCTTCCCCACAACCTTCCCTCCCTGCAATTTTACAAGCTACTTCCATCCTGGTGATTTGGTTTCAGCCTGTAAAACTGTGTCTTTGCCATCATGTAACCAAACTGGAGAGCCTCTGCGTCCTGGCTGGGTCCCGTGACCAGGAGGCTCTTGTGAGTCTTTGGCCAGTCTCTGCTAGGAAAGTAAAACAGAACAATGGGGGCAATAATTCCATTGATTTCAGCTCTAAATCCTATTTTGCCTGAGTTGTCGGAATGATGAGTATTCTGTGAAAATGCTGCTCTCTACTGCAATAGAACTGCAAAAAATGCACATCTATTTCTTATAATCCCATCCAACATACCCCCAAAGCTTCAAATCTAACAAAACAGAGGTAATATGATAATAGAATCATGTATATATAGGAAAGAGGAAGGAAATTTCAAGCATGATGACATTGTAGTGGAAGTAAGTTTTACTTTAACAGGGGTCAAAGATAAGAATAATATTATCAATCCATCAATAGGCAATTACTAACAGCTTACAGTCCACTCAGGAATGAAGTATGAAGGCAGAGGAAGTATAAAATGTGGCCTCCAACTCCAAGGAGTTGTTTGCAATTTGGTCCAGGTGAAAAGACATGAAATAAGGAGGTACATGTTTGAGAGCTGGAGAACATAGTACAGACTCTAAAACCTGCACGGCTCAAGACAGTAGTCACTCACCACCCTGAGTACCTGAAACGCGGCTAGTCCAAACTGGGATGTGCTACAAGAATAAAATATAAACCAGATTTCTAAGACAGGAAAAAAAGTGAAGATGTCTCATTTATAATCTTAAATGGATTACAGACTGAAATGAAAATATTTTGGAAATATTAAATAAATTGTATTACTAAAATTCATTTAAATTTCCAGAAAGTGTAAAATGACACATAGGGTTTGTATTTTATTTCTATTAGATAACGTGGCTTTAAAAGCTGTATTTCAAAGGAATGGGAACTTATAGAGGATGGAGTAATCTGGGTCCCCTGGCAGAAATGGACCTTGAATACGTCTTGCTGAATTTGGAGAGGCAGAGAGAGTAGAAGGCAAGTCAAATCTGGGAAATGGCTTGCTGGAATGAAAGTGGAGAGGGAAGGAAGAAAGGGAACACGAGGAGGAGAAGAGATGCACTTTGGGGAAGATTACAGAGAAAGCCTGATGAGGACGGAGGAGGAGAAAGACAGAGGGGATGCAAGGAGATTGAATCTTTAAAGCCAGGCAGAGTTCCTCAGAAATAAGGCAACCCCTTGAAAGAGTTTGAGTAAAGAAGATTTTGGATGAAAGTTGAAGTTAAGGAAGAAAATTCCAATAGTGAGTTACTTAAACCTCTCATCATGTTAGAACATTCTCACATAGTCATTAAATTCAGATTCCCAAATAATACCACAAAACTATACAGCTCAGCCACTCAATTCAATAAAAAAATAACAGCACATTCTCACACATCCAATTAACCTTGGCCTTTAGTCTAAGTTTTTTTGTCATTTACAAATGCAATTGCACAGAGGTGCTGTGATTCTAATAGGGAGGAGAATAAGAAAATGGAAAGTAGAGTAAGTAGGAGGTGTGGAAAAGCTTTTGGATGATGCCATCTGAATTAACAGTCCCCTTTAATTGTCTATAAAAGAAGATGCCTGGGCTTCCCTGGTGGCGCAGTGGTTGAGAGTCCGCCTGCCGATGCAGGGGACGCGGGTTCGTGCCCCGGTCCGGGAGGATCCCACATGCTGCAGAGCGGCTGGGCCCATGAGCCATGGCCGCTGAGCCTGTGCGTCTGGAGCCTGTGCTCCGCAACGGGAGAGACCACAACAGTGAGAGGCCCGCGTACCGCAAAAAAAAAGAAAAGATGACTTTTCTTAAAAGCCCTCTGAATTGATGAAGCACTCATCGATAAACATCAATTCCTTTTAAATCGTAATGTTTGACGGTTTGTCCTCCTCTGTCTCACCCTTTATGTTGGCCCAGAATGTGACTATCACAAATATCTGGGTGAACAAGATTGTGAAATGTGGTCATAAAACAAGCGATTATTTCTAAATTCATCTTTGTCACACTGTAATGCTCCACAAAACAGCTTTCCCTGGGCTGTGACTCATTTTAATTGATCCCATCAGCACCATATCTATATCCTGAGTGACTTCTCAATACCGTCCATTTCAAGAAAAGTCAATCAGGTTATGAGTTTGTTACTAATAAAAATTCCAAGGAGCAGTTTTTGGACAATAAGAGCAATGCAAATTCTAAAGAGAAGTAATAAGAAAAATAACAAGCATCTTCTCACTTCTTGGAAGTGAACAACTCAAGCTCCCTGAAGAAACACTTAATCTATCGTATTAAACAGTAATGGACAAATATAGAAACGTCGATGTCAGCTTTTGGAATCTGTTGGCATCAAAATATCATTTAAAAGTTAAGTTCTGGGGCTTCCCTGGTGGCGCAGTGGTTGAGAGTCCGCCTGCCGATGCAGGGGACACAGGTTCGTGCCCCGGTCCGGGAAGATCCCACATGCCGCGGAGCGGTTAGGCCCGTGAGCCATGGCCGCTGAGCCTGCGCGTCCGGAGCCTGTGCTCCGCAACGGGAGAGGTCACAACAGTGAGAGCCCCGCGTACCGAAAGAAAAAAAAAAAAAGTTAAGTTCTTCTAAGCATTCTTTGTCAAGTTTCTTTCTAGAGTGCTCTTTTCCTACTAGGACAGAGCCTTAAACCCCAGAAGAAGAATTTTGCTCTTGTTTTAATGATTTGTGTACTGCTTCGTTTCAGAGTGTGAGCTGGAAAAAAGGGAAGTGTCCTAAGTAGTTCTTTATGTTCCATAATTTTCCACTGTGTCACTCCTGGTAGCACTGCCCGAAACTATTGGCAGAGCCTAGTAAATGAGCATTCGGCAAGCTGCTGCAGAGACCTCAGCACTAACTGGAGCGCAGGCTTCACGTACTTCTCCTTTGCCCCAGCAAGGGGGAACTGCAAGTCCCTGCTAAACCTTTATATCACAGAGCGAGGAAAGTGATAGAACAGCCATAATTACACGGGCGGCTCTTCTCTCTCTCATCAACAAGAATTAGCTGGACTGGAACGTGAGTTCTTTTGGGAAAGAGGTGATAGAATCAAAAGAACCCGAGAGGACTTTGTTCTAGCAGACTGTTTTAGGGTCGAAAATAGACTTAACGAGTATGATTTACTTGAAGTGTCTTTGGGGGCTCTTTAGAGAAAGCAGTCCAGGCTGAAATAGAGGTACCTTGCAAGATCTAGATTCTGGCAAGCCATGAGGGCTTGGTGAAAAGGAGGCAGGAGCTGAGGGTTGTCAGATATGCAGTACCAGCCTTCTCCCCTCCCACGCTTGGAGCACACAGCCAGCGTTACTCAATCACAGCACTGTTATCACAACCCTTCTTGATAAAGTGATCCAGGCACCACTACGCACGAATGGGCATTTGCACTTCAGGTGAACTCCATTTGCCACATACTTCCTTGACTTTAGGCTTAAAAGTAAAAGAAATCACCTGTTTTCCTTTGTAAATTGATTTAGCCAATGTTGCTTAGAGAAAGAAGGCAAAGATGCAGAAGAAAGCAAGGATAAACAACCAGTTCATAGATTAATAATACCAAGGGCATAATTAAAAAAACAGTTGTCAACCTCTGAGTCCCTACCCTTAAAATGTGCCAGTTATTATGTGTCGTTTCTAATCCTCATAACTCTTTGCAAAGGGCATTAGTATTGTTTCCCCCATTTTTTTTTTTTTTTTTTTTTTTGGTTGGGGAGACTGGTACTCTGAGAAGTTAAGTGATTTTCCCTAAACCAAAGAACTTGTAAGTAGCCGAGCTGAGATGAGAACTCTTGTCCTCTGATTCCAAAACCCCAAATTCACTCTTCTAAGCCATTTCCCAAAGTAGGAGATGGTTTAAAGATATGCCTTTATTTAATATGTAACTTTTATTTATGAGAAGTGATAGTGTTTTTCCATTTATAAAAGTGAAATAAAATCTTCCTTGAAAACAAATTACTACTGAAAAACTAACACTGATTTAAAGAAAAATATTAAGAAAGTAATAGCTTGGATATTTACAAGAATACGGCAAATGACACTATTAAATACATCCATTTACTGGTAAGTCAAAGTGAAACAGCTTCAAATAAGTTATTTGTACTGATCACTCCTTAAAACTCATGAAAAAGAGGTAGTACTCAAACTTAGACCTACAACGTAGGGAAATAGCTTACTTGGCCTGTTGGGCTTTCTCTTCGACACTCTTGGGAAACTCCCTCTGTGTTAAGGGAGCACTCACAGGCCTTGGAGGGAGTTTTCTATTCTCAGTAAACTAAGACAGCAGTCAGGAAATTAAGAGGTATCTATCCTGCACTTCATTCCCTCAAGGTCAGGATCTGTGCTTTTAATAGTGACAATTAACAAACACATACAATTAAGTCGTGCAAGTGAAGTAAGAGAAAGCTAGGGGAGAAACCCGGGAGCCCGTTTCCCTTCCCAGACATCTTACATAAACAGTACTCAAAGACAGACTCAAAAGGTGGATGGTTCTTAAGGTGGCAGGAAAGAAGGGTAGACAGTAAGACAAACATCTGAGGGCAAGTGGCATTTCTGTAGAACTCCTGAAATGACACTTCGCACAAATGTCCCTACTACCTCTAAAGGGCATCTCATTCCTACCTCAGTGGCAACTGATGGACAGCAATATAAATTTCCAGAGTGACTTCCTGATTGTTTTCCAATTTTTTATTTCTAGAGGAAACTCTACCAACATCAAACCACCTCTGGCCAATATCATTTGCGGATATCCTCAGCAAATGGCACTAATATAATTCCTGAACTCCAAGATGTACTTCCTCCGCCAACGCACACACATTTCAACATTTCTGAAACTGGCTGTTACCTCCTACCTGACTGGTACATTCCACGTGGTCGCTCTTTTTCCTTCCTCATTGCATCTCACACCTGATTTCCCCTTGGAATTGAGTAAATATAGTGCTCACATGGGTTCACAGGAATTAGGGTCAGTCTTCATTTTAGAAGTATGTCACCAAATATAAGCCTCTCTACATATTATTGGCTTTGAAGTCATTTCTTTTTTGAACTGTTAAATACTAAAACATTTTGTTATGGAAAATTTGTTTGAACAAGAGAACAAGTTAGTAGAAAGAAACAAAATTTTTTTTAAATTTTATTTATTTACTTATTTATTTATTTATGGCTGTGTTGGGTCTTTGTTTCTGTGCAAGGGCTTTCTTTAGTTGCGGCAAGCGGGGGCCACTCTTCATCGCGGTGTGCGGGCCTCTCACTATCACGGCCCTCTCACTATCACGGCCCTCTCACTATCACGGCCTCTCTTGTTGCGGAGCACAGGCTCCAGACGCGCAGGCTCAGTAATTGTGGCTCACGGGCCTAGTTGCTCCGCGGCATGTGGGATCTTCCCAGACCAGGGCTCGAACCCGTGTCCCCTGCATTGGCAGGCGGACTCTCAACCACTGCGCCACCAGGGAAGCCCCCAGAAAAAAATTTTTTAAATGATCAAAAGAATGCTACTATGTCCCTAGGGTTAGAGTCACCTTACTATCAAGAGAGAAAGTCTAGAGCTAGGAGAACCAGCTAATTCATAAATTGAAAATTTCGGTGCTCACTTATCTTTGTATTTAATAATTCCATTTGTGTTCATGTATTAGATAGCAAGGTCATGATGTTATTCTTCAACGCTGACTTCTCATGTAAATTACAAATGTTTTTATGATAATGATTTATGGGGTTAGCTATTCATCTTCCTGACAGAGCTACCTACAAAGAAACAATTATTCTACCTCTGACATGGGATGTCATGAAAGGAATAGTTTCCAGATGCTTTGATTAAAAAAGTCTTCAAGAATATATGCAACATAAAATTCCAAAGCAGGCAAAACAAACCTGTTAGCAGTCAACACAGTGGCTACTTTCAGTGAGAAGGTGACGGGAGGGGGTTAGTGACAGAGAATGGGCTTGAAGGTCCCTCCTGGGGCGGGGGAGGCCGCTAATATTCTTTTTCTTAACCTGGGTGGTGATTACACAGGTGTGCTTACTTTGTGATAAGTCACTGAGCTGTGCATCTATGAACTGTGCTTACTTCTGAATATGTGTTATACTCTTCCATTTAAAAAGTTTACAAAGTAAATGAAACAGACATAGGACTTCCTATAATATATTATTTTTGACCAAAAAAATGGGGGTGGGAGGATTGATTCTCCCTTCGAGTAAACTGTACTAGTGGATTTAATATTACATTGACTAGGGGGTAAATATTGACCCTAGAAACATTAATCTTGATGTTCTCCCAAGTCATTCTCTGTTCTCTAGCATTATCAAAATGGAACACAGCTCTATATAAATGACAATTTCTGGTCATTCTCAGACAATATCATTAAGCATGATAATCAGAAATATGGATCTTGTGCTGTATAATGATGTTTCTATTGATGTGAAATCGTTTCTATAAAATTGTAGACTTACTGTCCTTACACACATAACTGGCCCTGGCATGGAAGTGTTCAGAAGACACCCACAACTGGGAATGACTTTCTTCATTAAGCAGGTTCCAATAAGATAGTCCAAGAATATGGATGCTGGGTTCCTCTGTCTCAGCTTTCCCTGATTACTGAGGACCCGGAAAGGCTCAATAAGTATGACACGCTTCCTGCCCCCAACACAGAACTGAGAGGATACAGTGAATGGGCTTTGGGCAGGGGCGATGAGAAAAGGATGGAGCAGAAGAAGCCTTATGTCCCTGGGAATCAGTCAAAATGGGAGCACTGCAAACATGTGTTTGAAATTCTAGCACCTACCAACATGTGTGGGGACATTAAATTGACTCAGGTGCCAAATTTGCTTACTCCGCCACTGACTTTGGGTGATGTCTGTTAGAGATTTGAACAAAGGCACGCAGGCCCAATAGCGCTTCCCACTGCCAGAGTGAGTATATTTATGTCAGTGGGTAAGGGCTATTATTCCCCCAAAAGGCTCTATACTCCTGTAGAATAATGCCTCCACCACAAAATGTACATCCTCAAAATCCCTGGAAGCTAAGAATGTTACTATATTTGGGAAAAGGTTCTTTGCAGATGTAATTAAGTTAAGGGTCTTGAGATGAGGTCATCCTGGATTACTCAGGTGGTCCTTAAATTCAATGACAAATGACCCTTAAAAAGACAGAAGAGGAGAATGTGATGTGGGACTGGAGCGGCAGAGACTGGAGCCATGTGCCCACAAGACAAGGAAGCCAAGAAATGCCAACAGCCATCTGAAGCTGGAAGAAGCTAGAAAGAATTCTCCGCTAGAGACTCTCAGAGCAGGTGCGGCCCTGTCCACACCCTGATTTGGAGCTTCTGGCCTGTGGAACTGTGAAAGAATACATTTCTTTTATTTTAAGCCATCCAGTTAGTGGTAACTTGTTACAGCAGCAACAGATAATACAACTCCTAAACCCTTAGAGACAATGCCCACCAAGAAGCAGCCAATTCCCTCCTGATTGAAAAATACTCATTCTTTGGTAAACTCTAGGCATTTATTTTGTCTCTGAGGGACAAGTGGAAGTGTATCTCTTCAGAGAACACAGAAGACAGAGCGTGTACCAGGGACAAGTCATTGCCCCAGCTCCCCCATGCACAGACCCTGTGACAGGGTGTCAGTACACACCTTTTTATCCTCCAAACTATTTCATTAACTTAATCATCATACAAGTCTGATGGATCCAAGCACCCCAGAGTAGATGATAACTGGTTTCTACTTATGAAAGGAGCCTAACTGTTACTGGCAGTTACCAAGCAACACCCCTGAACTCAAATTTTACTGAAAATGTAACTAACGACCAGGAATTACGGTGCTTCCCTGGCCCTTCCTGCATCAGCACTATTCTTTCTCACTTATCTCAGGCACTGCCTCCAGCCTCTGCCCCATTTCTTTCCTCACTCAGCTCACTCTGGTCCTGACCACTCACAGAGACCTCTGCATCTGCTGAGCACACAGAAGGGTTCAGCCTTTCTCTCTCCCCTCTCCCTGCCCAACTGGGCCCATGTCTCTTCCACCCCTTCCTCAGCACTGGCTGAGTTCCACTCATCTCCCTCACCCTAGTCCACAACACAGTCTTTTCAAAAAAGATATATGATCATCAGGGAAATGAAACCAAAATCACAATATCACCTCACACCCATCACAATGGCTACTATTCAAAGACAACAAAACAAAACAGAAAGTAATAAGTGTTGGCAAACATATGGAGAAATTGAAACCCTTGTGCTCTATCAGTGGGAATGTAAAATGACGCAGCCACTGTGGAAAACAGTATGCATTTCCTCAAAAAAACTGAAAACAGAATTACCATAGGATCCAGCAATTACACTATTCAGTATTGAAAGCAAGGTCTCAAAGAGATATTTGGTACACCTATTCTCATAGGAGCATTTTCATAATAGCTTTCAAAAGGTGAAAGCAACCCAAGTCTCCATTGATGGATGAATGGATAAACAAAATGTAGTTTATACATACAATGGAATATTACTCAGCCTTAAAAAGAAAGGCATTTCTGACACATGCAACTACTCACACAAGCCTTGTACTCATTATGCTAAGTGAAATAAGCCAATTATAAAAAGACAAATACTGTATGATTCCATTTATATGAGGTATCTAGAGTAATCAAATTAATAGAACAACCCACACCTATATGGGTAATTAATCTATGACAAAGCAGGCAAAAATATACAATGAGAAGACAGCCTCTTCAATAAATGATGTTGGGAAAACTGGACAGCTACATGCAAAAGAATCAGTCTGGACAACTCTCTTACACCATGCACAAAAATAAATTCAAAATGAATTAAAGACTTAAATGTAAGACGTGAAACCATAAAACTTCCAGAAGAAAACAGAGGCAGTACTCTCTTTGACATCAGTCTTAGTAATATTTTTTGGAAATTTCTCCTCAGGCAAGGGAAACAAAAGCAAAAATAAACTAATGGGAACACATCAAACTAAAAAGCTTTTGCACAGCGAAGGAAACTACCAACAAAATGAAAAGGCCACTTACTGAATGGGAGAAGATATTTGTAAACAATATATCTGATAAGGGATCAATATCTAAAATATACAAAGAGGTCATACAATTCAACTTCAAAAAAACAAAGAACCTGATTTAAAAATGGGCAGAGGATCTGAACAGACATTTTTTCCAAAAAAGACATACACATGGCCAACAGGCACATGAAAAGATGCTCAACATTAATCATCAGGGAAATGCAAATCAAAACCACAATAAGATATCATCTCACACCTGACAGAATGGCTATCATCAAAAAGACAAAATAACAAGTGTTGGCAAGGATGTGGAGAAAAGGGAACCCTCCTGCACTCTTGGTGAGAATGTAAATCGGTGCAACCACTACGGAGGTTCCTTAAATATTAAAAAGAGGGACTTCCCTGGTGGCGCAGTGGTTAAGAATCCACCTGCCAATGCAAGGGACATGGGTTTGAGCCCTGGTCTGGGAAGATCCCTCATGCCGTGGAGCAACTAAGCCCGTGCACCATAACTACTAAGCCTGCACTCTAGAGCCTGCGAGCCACAACTACTGAAGCCCACGCACCCAGATCCCGTGCTCCACAACAAGAGAAGCCATGGCAATGAGAAGCCCATGCACCTCAATAAAGAGTAGCCCCCATTTGCCGCAACTAGAGAAAGCCTGTGCACAGCAACGAAGACCCAACGCAGCCAAAAATAAATAAATAAATAAATTTATTTTTTAAAAAATTAACAAGAAAACTACCATATATCCAACAATTCCACTCCTGGGTATTTATCTAAAGAAAAGAAAAACACTAATTAGAAAAGATACATGCAGCCCTATCTTCATTGCATCATTATTTGCAATACCCAAGATATGGAAGCAACCTAAGTGCCACTAAATAGATGAATGGATAAGGAAGATGTAGTACATATATACAATGGAATATTACTTAGCCATAAAAAAGGAATGAAATCTTGCCATTTGCAACAACATAGATGGACCTAGAGGGTATTACACTAAGTGAAATAAGTCAGAGAAAGACAAGTACTGTATGATTTCAATTATATATGGAATCTAAAGAACAAAACAATTAACAAACATAGTGTTGTAGGTCAAACATACTTCAAAAACAAACAAATGTACAAACAAACTCAAAGAAAAAGAGATCAGATTTGTGGTTACCAGAGGCAGGGGTGTGGCGGGGGAGGGGAAATTGGATGAAAGTAGTCAAAATAATTATACAACTCACCATAATGCAGAATCAGTGGGCTTGTTTTCACTTGCCACTCACTGATGGGGTTTTGATATGAGTCTACAAGCAATTGATTTATTATGGTCTCTGTGCAGTCAAACCTGTCTGCTAATGATAATCTGTATTTGCAGCCACTCCCCAGAGCTAGCATCACCCCTCAGCTCCACCTCAGATCATCAGGCATTAGATTCTCATACAGAGCACACAACCTAGATCCCTCGCATGCGCAGTTCACAGTAGGGGTCGCACTCCTATGAGAACCTAATGCCACAGCTGATCTGACAGGAGGCGGAGCTCAGGCGGTAATGCAAGTGATGGGGAGCGGCTGTAAATACAGATGAAGCTTCACTCGCTCAATTGCCACTCACCTCCTGCTATGTAGCCTGGTTCCTAACAGGCCCACGGACCGGTACCGGTCCGCGCCCGAGGGTTGGGGACCCCTGGTTTAATGGGTGCAGAGTTTCAGTTTTGCAACATGAAAAGGTTCTGGAGATTGGGTGCACAAAAATGTGAATATACTTAATACTGAACTGTACACTTCATGGTTAAGATGGTAAATTTTATATTATGTGTATTTTACCACAATTAAAAATTTAAAAGATATAAAATATATAGGAAAGTCCAGAGACTAAAGCAACCAATTTAAACCCAGATTTAAAGCTCCACTCCCACCCTCTGTATTCCTTCCCCTCCATCTCCCAGTGGGTATGTGTCTGGGTCATGCATTATTCTTTTACTTTGTTTCTCTCTACGCCCAAACAATATGTATTATCCTGACATATCTCAAAAGCATCTTGAGATGGGAAAAAAGCAAACTGTAAAAGAATGCTATTAATTTAAATTTTAAAGGCATACAATCCCACAGCAGCTTCAAGCAGAAGGGACTGTGTCCACACTTATAGACTAGACTCTTCTAAAGCATGCTGTTCTCAGATTTAACTTGCTAAAACATTGGAAATAACCTGCCTGCTTTTTGGTGAGCAGTGTCTTATACCTCATTCAAAGTCCTATATTTGTTCTCACTGGATGCCCCTCCCATTCAACCTGGCTAAGACCTCAGTCCCCCTCCTAATTCTGGCGTCACCTCCTGGCCTGAGCAACACAGTCATAGACACCTTATCACAGATTCACAGGTTCAATACCTAGCCCCATGATGCTCCTGCTTGTCCGTTCACGGCCGCAGGTGCCCCAATTCCTGACCTACCACAGCCTAATAGGTGTGCCCCGGAGACTTTGGGGATTAACAGATAATTTTGAAAATATGCAGTTTTATTTTAGGTTTATGCTAAAACATAGCTTTTTGCATCATGGAAATACATAAACAATTCAACTATCAAAGAAAGAATCAAAACACTGAAACTGGGACTTCCCTGGTGGCACAGTGGTTAAGAATCCGCCTGCCAATGCAGGGGACACAGGTTTGGGCCCTAGTCCGAGAAGATCCCACATGCCACGGAGCAACTAAGCCCATGAGCCATAACTACTGAGCCTGCATGCCACAACTACTGAAGTCTGTGTGCCTAGAGCCCGTGCTCCGCAACAAGAGAAGCCACTGCAATGAGAAGCCTGCGCACCGCAATGAAGAACATCTAGAGAAAGCCCGCGCAGCAGCGAAGACCCAACGCAGCCAAAAATAAATACATTAATTTTAAAAAGAAAATAAAACATACACAAATATAGACGTTAAAAAAAGAGAGATAACTATCAATAGTGTAGAATAGAGCTAAATAAATACTGAAGGAAAATTACTTCTAGATCAGAAGAGAAAAACGTCCCATTGCTGAACTCATCAAGAGAATGAGTAATGTTTTTGTTGTTGTTATTGGGTTCTAAACAAACCTTTGTCACTTTTGCATTTAAAATAATTAATTAGCTAACAATGTTTAGATTAATTGCAAAATAGGACATTACAGCATACTATATTAAATGTACCATTTAATCATCTAGTTGATCAAATTCACTTGAAAAATAACATTTTTCAGTAGTGCATCTTAAACACGTAAAATGATAAGTAGAATGCTAATTGTCTTCTAAGCATGCACTCTGAAGTACCTGAGTAGCTCCCATCATTGTAGGACCCAGGTGCTCAAAGAAACAATATTCAGTAGTGATAATCAGGAGACAAGCCTACTTATCTTCCACCAGAGTTATGGCCACATAGAAATAAAGTGTATGAATGCTTTTCCTGGAGAATAAGAATTATTTTGAATAAAGTGCTGTCACCTAACTTAGTAATACCCCAAGCAAGTTTTATGGCTCTGTAAGAAAAGAATTAGCCTACTCATTTGGGAATGTAGTGGTGTTTCGAATGCAGAAAGTGACAATGAGGTTGGAGATGGGTTGGCTTTGGGGCTTTATAAATAATAATGAACCTTTTCCAACATGAAGTAATGAAAAAAAAATCTATCCCTAGAGTATAAAATTACCTCATAACCCAATTTACATTTCTCCACTCTAAGCACATTTTCTGTGAGTTCCACTTAGGGAGTGAAAGCTGCTGTATGATAATTAATTTAACAAGCACTTGGCAGACTGAGCTGGCCCATATACAGGGTACCCTAGACCAACTGTGAATTTGAACTGCACTTTTTATGGTGTTTTTTTTCACAATGACATTATTTAGGCCTTTAAAATCATACAGACTGTAACTTTACTTTTGTTCTTTTTTTTGTTTCATTTGGATTTTTTTCTTGTAATTCTACTTGAATACACAAGCAGTTTGTAAAAACTGTTAAGAAATGTGGGAGATAATTGGATCTTGGTATAGCAAAACCAGAAGGGTATTAGGTATTTGCTATTCATCAAAGGGGTCGCTTGTTTTTATTTTCTTTTCCCCCTGTGTTCAGAAAAGAAATGTGCATATCGCCTGACTTATAATGTACAGTTCATTAGTGGAAAAAGTGCTTTAGAATTAGATCCCTATGCCATTTATCATACAGCATTTTCATTCTTAAAGCACTATTTGTAAAAAGCAGGTGATCGTCAAGAGATGCAATGGGCAATGTTTGAGCACTATTTCTCTTTTATACCCCTGCACATGGAATGTGGGCAAGCAAATAATGTCACTTTGGGGCAGGAAAATAAATTTGGAGAGAACTAATACTCTGATTTCATAGTAATAACTTACCTCTCATCTACCCATCTAGTTTATTCTTCTATACTAAATGATTTATGCATGTCTGTGTATTTATAATTTATATGAAAAATTGCAAAAATCTTAATTATGGTAAAATAAAAGACACTGTAATTTCCCAGGCAAGCTACTAAAAAGATGAATATCTCTCTACATATTTTAAGATGAAAAACAATGACATGATAACTCATTCCTTTTTATGTTTTTGAAGACAGACTTACTGCCTGTGACTCAGTTATTTGCTCTCACAAAGACTCCTAATTAACCTTCATGATAACAACTCATCAAATTCCATTACTTCCATAAAGGCAATACTTTCTCATCTTTCATAATCAAATTTTAAACTGGTGATTAATGCCATGGGTACAATTACCAGTTAAAAATGACGTGTCTGAATTTCTCATCCTTTTCACTTAGTATATGAAATGTTTATCTAGAAATCTTGATGCAAGTGGCCTGTTTGTGTCACCTAAAAATGCAGTAACATTCAAGTTAAGCTTTTCCTTATTAAGATCACCTGATAATGTGCTATATTTGGAGCTTAGCAAAATTCTTCAAAGTCAAATCTATGCACTGATTAAAGGAATTTTCTTAATTTATTCTTGTTCCTGATGGGAATTTTCTTAGGTTAAATTGTATTCACCATTTACTGAGAATCTAACACGAGCGAGGCACTGTGCTTGGAGGCAAGGGGCAGACAAAGGTGAATTAGAGAAGCTCCCTGCCCTTAGGAAGCTTAGTCTAGTGAGGAGATAAACTTATGTTCACCTTATGTTGATCAGTTATGCAGAAAGAGCCCACACCTAGTTGTTAGCACACAAAAGTGTTAGTTACAGATCTGCCCTAAACTAAAGGTATGACCTTGAGAAGGTCTCTTTTTTGCCCTCTCAATATCTTCATCTGTAAACTAGGAATTGGGAATAGATTTATTCAACAAATGCTAATTGAGTATCTACCATATGATCATAGTGGCCAACCTGAATGAGCAATTACCATGTGGCAGGTATCAGGGTAAACATTTTACATAGATCATCTCTTTTAATCCTCAAAGCAATACCATATTCAAGAGGAAAAAACAGACATTCAAAGATGTTAAGTAGTTCTAACAGTTTTTTGATGGAGTCTTTAGGGTTTTCTACATATAATATGTCATCTGCAAATAGTGAGAGTTTTACTTCTTCCTTTCCAATTTGGATGCCTTTTATTTCTTTTTCTTGCCTAACTGCTCTGGCTAGGGCTTCTGATACTATGTTGAGTAAAAGTGGTGAGGCATCCTTGTCTTGTTCCTGATCTTAGAGGAAATGCTTTCAGCTTTTTACTATTGAATATGATGTCGGCTGTGAGCTTGTCATATATGGCCTTTATTATGTTGAGGTATGTTCTCTTTTTATCCACTTTGTTGAAAGTTTTTATCATAAATGGATATTGAATTTTGTCAAATGATTTTTCTGCATATATTGAGATTATCATACGATTTTTATCCTTCATTTTACTAATGTGGTGTATCACATTGGCTGATTTGAGATGTTGAACCACCCTTGCATCCCTGAAATAAATCCCACTAGATCATGATATATGATCCTTTTAATGTATTGTTGAATTTGGTTTGCTAATATTTTTTTGAGGATTTTTGCATCTATGTTCATCAGTGATATTGGCCTGTAATTTTCTTTTCCTGCAGCAACCCTGTCTAGGTTTGGTATCAGGGCAATGTTGGCCTTATGAAATGAGGTGGAAGAGTTCCCTCCTCTTCCAGTTTTTTGGGAAGACTTTGAGAAGAATTGGTATATTAATTCTTCTTAAAATATTTGGCAAAATTCACCCATGAAGCCATCTGGTCCTGGACTTTTGTTTGTTGGGAGGTTTTTGATTACTGATTCAATCGCCTTACTAGTAATTGATCTGTTCCAATTTTCTATTTCTTCATGATTCAGTCTTGGTAGGTTATATGTTTCTAGAAATTTATTCATTTCTTCTAGATTGTCCAGTTTGTTGGCATATAATTGTTCATAGCAATCTCTTATGATCTTTTGTATTTCTGTGATATCAGTTGTAACATCTCCTCTTTCATTTCTGATTTTATTTGAGTCCTCTCTCTTTTATTCTTGGTGAGTCTAGCTAAAGATTTGTCAATTTTGTTTATCTTTTCAAAGAACCAGCGCCTAGTTTCATTAATCTTCTCTAGTGTCTCTTTAGTCTCTATTTCATTTATTTCTGCTCTAATATTTGTTATTTCCTTCCCTGTATTAACTTTGGGTTTCATTTGTTCTTCTTTTTCTAGCTCCTTGAGGTATAAAGTTAGGTTGTTTATTTGAGTCTTTTTTTTTTTAATTTTATTTATTTATATATATATATTTATTTATTTATTTTTGGCTGCGTTGGGTCTTCGTTGCCACACATGGGCTTTCTCTAGTTGCGGTGAGTAGGGGCTATTCTTTACTGTGGTGCGTGGGCTTCTCACTGTGGTGGCTTCTCTTGTTGCACAGCACAGGCTCTAGGTGCATGGGCTTCAGAAGTTGTGGCTTGCGGGCTCTAGAGTGCAGGCTCAGTAGTTGTGGTACACAGGCTGAGTTGCTCCACAGCATGTGGGATCTTCCCGGACCAGGGTTCGAATCCATGCCCCTTGCATTGGCAGGCAGATTCTTAACCAGTGCGCCACCAGGTAAGCCCTATTTGAGTCTTTTTTCATTTCTTGAGGGAGGCATTTATCACTATGAACTTCCCTTTTAGAACTGCTTTTGCTGCATCCCACAAATTTTGATTTATTTCTACCATTGTTTGTTTCAAGGTATTTTTTTACATTTCTCTTTTGATTTCTTCTTTGACCCATTGGTTTTTCAGCAGCATGTTATATAATCTCCACATACTTGTGGATTTTCCAGTTTTCTTTGTATAATTAATTGCTATTTACATACCATTGTGGGCAGAAAAGATTTTTTAAATAATTTCAACCCTCTTAAATTTATTAAGCCTTTTTGTGGCCTAATATATGATCTAGCCTGGAAAATGTTCTATGCACACTTGAAAAGAATGTGTATTCTGTTGCTTTTGAATGGAATGTTCTATACAGGTTTGTTCAAACATGTCATTTAAGGCTGATGTTTCCTTATAGATTTTCTGTGTGAATGATCTATCTATTGACATAAATGGGATATTATAATCTCCTGCTATTATTGCATTGCTATCCGTTTCTCCCTTTAAGTCTGTTAATATTTGCTTTAAATATTTAGGTGCTCCAATATTAGGTGCATAAAAATTTACAATTATTACATCCTCTTGTTGGATTGACCCCTTTATCATCATGTAATGCCATCTTTGTCTCATTATTATTTATT
Organism: Monodon monoceros; assembly: GCF_005190385.1. NCBI lineage: Eukaryota > Metazoa > Chordata > Mammalia > Artiodactyla > Monodontidae > Monodon > Monodon monoceros. The sequence goes on from NW_021703782.1 coordinate 38,494,875, forward strand.
ATAACTAATAAATTCAGTAAAGTTGCAGGATACAAAATCAATACACAAAATCTGCTGCATTTCTATATACCAATTACAAACTATCATAAAGAGAAATAAAGAGGGCTTCCCTGGTGGTGCAGTGGTTAAGAATCTGCCTGCCAATGCAAGGGACATGGGTTCAAGCCCTGGCCCGGGAAGATCCCACATACTGCGGAGCAACTAAGCCCATGCGCCACAACTACTGAGACTGAGCTCTAGAGCCCATGAACCACGTTCCACAACTACTGAAGCCTGTGCACCTAGAGCCTATGCTCCACAACAAGAGAAGCCACGACAATGAGAAGTCCACACACTGCAACGAAGAGTAGCCCCCGCTCAGAAAAAGCCTGTGCACAGCAACAAAGACCCAACACAGCCAAAAATAAATAAACAAACAAATAAATTAATTAATTAATTAATTTTTTTAAGAGAAATAAAGAAAATAATCCTATTTATAATTGCATTAAAAAGAATAAAATACCTAGGAATAAATTTAACCAAGGAGGTGAACAACCTGTATACTGAAAATTATAAGACGTTAATGAAGGAAATTCAAGAAGACACAAATGGAAAGATATTCTGTGCTCATTAATTAGAAGAATCAATATTGTTAAAATGTCCACACTACCCAAAGCAAGCTACAGATTGAATGCAATCCTTATCAAAACTCTAATGGCTTTTTTCAAAGAAACAGAACAAATAATCCTAAAATTTGTATGGAACCACAAAAAACCCTGAATAGCCAAAGCAATCTGGATAAAGAAGAACAAAGCTGGAGGTATCATGCTCTCTGATTTCAGACTATTACAAAGCTATAGTAATTAAAACGGTATGATATTGACATAAAAATAGATACACAGATCAATGGAACAGAATAGAGAGCCCAAAAATAAACCCACACATACATGGTCATTTAATTTACAACAAAGGAGCCAGGAATATACAATGGGGAAAGACAGTCTCTCCAATAAATGGTACTGGGAAACCTGGACAGCCACATGAAAAAGAAAGAAACTTGACCACTATCTTATACCATACACAAAAATTAACTCAAAATGGATTAAAGACCTGATCATAAGACCTGAAACCATAAAACTCCTACAAGGAGACACAAGTGGTAAGCTCCTTGACAAAGGTCTTGGCAATGATTTTTTGAATCGGACAGCAAAAGCAAAAGCAACAAAAGCAAAAATAAGTATGTGGAACTACATCATACTAACAAGCTTCTGCACAGCAAAGGAAATCATAAACAAAATGAAAAGGCAACCTAGTGAACAGAAGAAAATATTTGCAAATCATATATCTTATAAGGGGTTAAGATACATATAAATATATGTGTATATATTCAAAATATATAAAGAACTCATACAACTCAATAGCAAAACAATCAATCTGATTTTTAAAATGGGCAGAAGATCTGAATAGACATTTTTCCAAAGAAGACACACAAATGGCCAACAGGTAGATGAAAAAATGCTCAACGTCATTAACCATCAGGAAATGCAAATCAAAACTACAATGAGATATCACCTCACAGCTGTTTAGAATGGCTGTAATCAAAAAGACAAGAAATAAGTGTTGATGAGGAAATGGAGAAAAAGGCACCCTCCTGTGCTGTTGGTGGGAAAGTAAATTGATGCAGCCACTGTGGAAAACAGTATGGAGGTTCCTCAAAAAATCAAAAATAGAACTATCACATAATCCAATAATTCCACTTCTGGGTATTCATCCAAAGAAAATGAAAACACTAACTCGAAAGGACATCTGCACCCCCATGTTCATTGCAGTATTATTTACAATAGCCAAGATATGGAAACAACCTAAGTGTCCATCAATGGATGAATGGATAAAGAAATTGTGGATATATACAATGGTATATTATTTAGCCATAAAAAAGAGGAAATCTTGCCATTTGCAACAACATGGATGGAACTTGAGGGCCTTATACTAAATGAAACAAGTTAAACAAATACTGTATTATATCTCATATGTGGAATCTGGGAAAAAACAAACAAACAAGCTCATATAGATGCAAAGAAAAGATTATGTGGGTGCCAGAGGTGGTGAGTTGGGGAGAGTGGGAGAAATGGGCGAAGTGGGTCGAAGGTTAAAAAAGGATTAAATAAACACAGTTCATTACTAAGAAACATAAGAAAATAGTGTACTATTGCCTAGTAAATTGTGACCATCACCTATAACAAATAAATAAACAAACATATTTGTGTGTGTTGCTATATAAACTGAGGTCTGTAAAAAGGATAATGTCATTAACCTTGGTGTTCTATCATCAAGAAGTTCTACTTTTACACTTCAAACAATCTACTCTCCTCCATACACAAAAAAAAGTCACCATCACTTAAAATAGACGTACTTTAACAACGAAAATGTTTGCATCTTTGTCAAACTAAATATTATGTTGAGATATTTCACACATTTCCACAGAGAGGGATAAAAAGAATGACATTGAATTTACTTCCTTCTTTGTGGTATAGTCAGTGCTTACATTAAGATTGGATGACACACCATTTCTTTTGGAGATAGACTGAAAAAGAAATGGTAATTTTTTTTGGAAAAGATTGTTGGAAAAACTTATACCTGTTGACAAATACATTATTTAGTAATTAATTTAATCAGATCTAGTAAATATAAAGGAAAATTTTCTTAAGTCTTTCTGGATCTCAAGAATTCTAATCATTTCAATGGCTCTTTGCTTTGTTTTGGTTTGCTGGTATTTACTAACATTCTGATTTATATTTATTTGGAAGCAGTACCCATTATCTCAAAATAACTCTATCTCCATCTCATTCTCTCTCCCTTTCTCTCTCTCTCTCTCTCTCTCTCTCTCTCTCACACACACACACACACACACACACACACACACACACACACCTATACTCAGAAACAGTCTATTTTGCAGGAACATAACTGGATTCCATCTCCCTCATTCTACTTTGAAGGAGTAATGCTGTTATGAGTTGATCAAGATGGGAAGATGGCCTTAATGTTTCCATCAGCTCGACTAAACTTCAAACTGGCTTCTCTCTAACTCTAGGCCCCGATCTCCCTTTTCTTAGAGTCTTTACATTAGAAAACCTGTCACTTCTTTATCTTCCCTTCTGAGATGTAAATTTTTAAAAGCCTCTTGCAAGTTTTACAACATGGAATGTCTTTCTGGGGTCATACCTTTGAAATATATTCATCAAGGAAGATAGCAGCCCATCTCCCAGTCTCTGTAGGAGGGTAGGAGCCCACCTTCAGTAGGCAGGCAGCCTTGCTCCAGGTTGTAAAACTACCTCCTGTCATAAAGATAAGGGAATGATTGCTTTTCCTTTTACCAATTAACAAATATACGTAACCTAAGATTACCCTTCAGGTCTTAAAGACCTCAGCTCTTAAAAACTGTCCCAACTCTTTTTTTTCTATAAGTACCATGTCAGTTTTTTTTTTTTAATATTTTATTTATTTATTTATTTGGTTGCCCCAGGTCTTAGTTGTGGCAGGTGGCCTCCTTAGTTGCAGCTTGCCAGCTTCTTAGTTGTGGCACGTGTGCTCCTTAGTTGCAGCCCGCAGGCTCCTTAGTTGCGGCACATGTGCTCCTTAGTTGTGGCTTGACGGCTCCTTAGTTCCCAACTTTTCTTTCAATGGAGTTTTCTGTCTCTCTTCCCTATTGCAGTAGCCTGCACAAAGTCCTCCTCACCTGCTTAACTTTGGTCAGTTTGCTGTTTGCTGTGACAGAGCCAAATTCATGATGTCAGGAAACAATGCTTTTTTGTGATGTGGGATGATATTGCAAATCTCTTGTTCCAATTCTTAGTCTATAACCTATTTCTGAAACCCTTTTTCAAAAAACAAAAGCAAAAAAAGATGTTACGTAACTCACCCAAGGTTACAAAGTGGTTGGGCCAGGATTCAAGCTTTGGTTGATTCAAGCCTAAAAGCTGATACCTTTAAACCCTACATTGTGTTGCTGTAACCATCTCCAAAAGTTTCTAACTTCAATATTATATGACCATTATTTGCCCTAAAAATGTAAAGTGTAAATACAAGGTGTTTAGTTTTTATATTAATAGTGGAAGTTAAGGGTGCACAAGACACATCTTTTCCTTCCTGAAGGAGGCAACATGTGGTGCAATTAACAAGATTTCCTCGCACAGAATTGGAAGGATAAGGGTATTCCAGGCTGAGAGAACTGAGTGGTTACAGAACAGTGAACACTCGTGCATCAGAAAGCAATGAGGGGAAAGGGCAGTAAGAATGAAGTCTTGAAAAGTCAGCTGGAAGAAGACTGGGGAGAGCCTTGAGAGCCATACTAAGGACCCTGGACACTATAAAAAATATGGGCAGCTATTGAAAGTTAAAGAACATGAAAGTGAAATGACTAGTACCTTTTTGTTTGAGGCTTACTTCTTTGTTTTGTTGTTTTTAATTATTATTTACAACCAATAAGAACATTTAGCAAGGTTGCCAAAAACAAGATGAACATACAAAGCTAGTGTAAATTGAACACTAGCAACAAATAATTTAAAATGTCATTTTTAGAAGAAACAATTTTCAATAGCAACACAATTACAACATAACTCCGAAAAATCTCACAAAAGATGTAAAGTGTCTTTTCCGAGAAAAGTATAAAACCTAATTAACGAGTACAAGAGAAGTTGTAAGTAGAGAGATAGACCATGCTCATAAATGGAAAGACAAGAAACTGATCTATAAATTCTATGCAACAACAATAAAAATCTCACAAAGGTTATTTGTGGAAGTTTACAGGCCAGTCGGTCCTCAAGATCACAGAAGAAAAATGACCAAGTTGGTCAAAATGATTTTGAAGAAGAAAAAGAATAAATGTCAAAACTGCCCAGGTGTTAAAACATTTTAAAACTAAGTGACCTGACAGAGGCAGATATACAGAACAAACTAGTGGTTACCAGTGGGGAGAGGGAAGGGGGCAGGGGCAAGATAGGGGTAGGGGATTATGAGGTACAAACTATTATGTACAAAATAAGCTATAAGGATATACTGTACATGGGGAATACAGCCAATATTTTATAATAACTGTAAATGGAGTATAACCTGTAAAAATTGTGAATCACTATATTGTACACCTGTAGCTTATTGAAAAAAAAAAAAACTTAGTGACCTGTGATTTTGGCTCAGAGACATTAGTTGTGGTTTTATATTTCTTTGTTGGGTTAAAGAAATAGTGTGGAGAAGGGAGATAGGAAAAATGACACAGATGACAAAAAAGAAATGGTCTCCTTCACAGCTCCTCATCCACTTTAAATCAGAGTGACCCTGATCCTTAAACAGAACGACCCGACTCTTAAACAAAGACAAAAGCTAGTTTCAAAAAGAAGCACTTACACCACAGGAGCCTGACCTAAGGATAATAACAGTTGGAGTGAAGCTTCAATCAACCACCTGGCATTTGCCCATCATCTGATATGAGCTAAAAACAAAGGAGTCGGAACATGAAACTGTAAGCACACTGCCCTGGGTCTCAAATAGCCTGGGACAAAGCTGAGAGGCAGAAGTCACACAGGAAATAAGGAACCTACTTACAAAGCAACATCCTAGTAAGTACAATAAAGTGCAGGTATAAACACAAAAACACGCTGAGAGTTGCAAGCAGAGGGGTAACCACAGGCAGATGTGCTCCGGGGCACATTCTGAGGTGGGTCTGGGAAGCTTATGGCTAGTGAGGGAGTCATTGCCGTTGAGAGCGCTTTCGCTCATCTGTTCCTGGTCCACTGCAACTCAGGCCTCCAGTAGGGAAGCACCAACACCACCACTGTGCACTGCTGATTCCACCCAAACTCCATAAACATATGATAAACTCATCAAGCTAAAACTTCATAATCGGTCTTCTATAATAAATTAGCTAATGATCTTGTCTTAAGATTTTCGAAAATGGTCAGCTTGTCTTCCTACTTCTTGTCTTTCTTGTTGTGTATTACATGGGGCTGCAGTGAACTAGGAATTTCTTCCCCTGAAGACTCTTTAGCTGAGGCTTTAGATCACTCACAACTGTTGCTTGCAGATCACCAGTATGGAAGGAACAGAGGTTAACACCTGGCCAAGAATGTGATTCCTCCCACTGAGAGGCTTACTGACTTGTTTATAGACCGAAAAGAAATACATATTGGATCCTAATGATGTTCTCTTTGCAGGGGCACTGCCTACATTGAGCATTATTAGAACTATAGACTGTTAGCTCCAATCATGGACCCACTACAGCTTTCTAAACCATTTATATCACACTAGCTCACTAACTTGATATATCCAGGAACCAAGATTCCAACTGGAAGTACCTCAGTTGGGTGTTGGGTCATTCATATTCCAACCAAAAGGTAACATAAATTTCATATTGATAAGTCTGAAATGATTAAGGCAACCACATAAAATCTTATTACTTAAAAGAAATTAAACTCACTGTGGTTTATTTAGTAATATTCCTCCTCCATGTCCAAAGTCAGATTATTCACCAGTTAAATCTAATTTGCTGTAATCTTGGTAAATAGGAGGTAATCAACAAGTCCTCAGCTCCAGCTCTGAAGCAACACATAACACATTTCTGAAATACGTTAATAAAAAGAGGTTGGGGAAAAGGCTTTGTGACCATAACTGACATTCGTGATGTAGCAAGAAGGTTCTCTGAGTTCTGACATTCTATTTGTTGGAATTATAAATATGTACATTGCTTACGTGGTTTGTAATTTGTTATTGCTTCTGTTACCCCTGCATAGTTACTGAGATTAGAGCCCCAATTTCTTGACTGTCTGTCTTAAATTATTAGCTTGCTGGATCTCAGGTCAGCCTCACAACAACCCTTCGGGAAATTATTCTGCTTGCCACTTTGCAGTTGAGGAAACTGAGGCACAGAGAAGTATTGCCCAAAGTCTCATAACTAATCAAGGGCAGAGACAATACTTACAACAACTCTGATGCCAGAGCCCAAGCTCTTAAACATGTGCTCCACAGCTCCCCTAGGGTAAAGCCTTTTTGTATAATTGCTCATTAATTGTATGTGGATTGGTGGTTAGCTCAAACATTTCTAAATAGGGTCTTAGGCCTATCATCCTAGTTGGAAATGGGGAACTAGGGCTCTTGCTTGAAGATATGTTTCAATAGCAAAACCTATTTTCACTTAAACAGTATAGTTATTTGGGGTCGTTTATTTGGACTGATTAACAGAATTTGGAGGGGTTAAGGGTTAAAGTCCTCCCAAGCCATCCTTTGGTGCTGCTAGTATGGATCACATTACTACATACTTAACACCATTTTTTTTTTTGGTTTCCTGAAGAAGCAATCTGTGCTAGGATACCTGTCTTCCTATTTTACACCTTTGAGCATGAAAATACTCTGAACCACAGTATTAAGTCACAACTACTTTTTCCCTCCGACTGGATTTTTCCTGCTCTGATCCATTGAAAGACATACAAGCTACTGCTACACAAGGCCTAAACAATTGTTCAGTTAGATGTGAGGGGGAAAATGCACATTCACTAACTACAAAGCATCATGCATACAGAGCCACTTTCAATATGTATCTTATTCTCATGGTCATGCAGAATTTAGACCTTGGTGTTTGATTCTCTCTTAGGAAGCATAGTTGTTCTAGGGTTGATATTGCACAAAACCAGAATTGGAGACAAGGGAAATTTTGTCCCTAGGCAGAATTTTGAAGTAGGAAAAACTGTTCTTGGCACTGTATTCCTCTCTTAGGCACTTAATCTGAGTTCCAATCTTACTCTGAACTGGAGGTGTTGGTACTGTCCCCCATAGGTATTCTGAGAAAGGCTGTCATCCACTCAGTACCAGCCTGGTGTCCTCAGGACTCAGTGGGCTCTGGAACTGCACAAAACTGGCCTGAATCAGCTAGCTAAGTGGCTTTGGGTAAATAATCTCTCTGAACCTTGGTCATATCCTCTGTAAAACAGGGATGATAATATCTATATTCTAAATGTGTTAGGAAGATTGAGCGTAATTCTTTTTTTTTAAATTTATTTATTTTATTTATTTATTTTTGGCTGTGTTGGGTCTTTGTTGCTGCGCGCGGGCTTTCTCTAGTTGTGGCAAGCGGGGGCTACTCTTCCTTGTGGTGCGTGGGCTTCTCATTGCAGTGGCTTCTCTTGTTGTGGAGCACCGGCTCTAGGCAGGTGGGCTTCAGTAGTTGTAGCACGTGGGCTCAGTAGTTGGGGCTCGTGGGCTCTAGAGTGCAGGCTCACTAGTTGTGGCGCATGGGCTTAGTTGCTCCGTGGCATGTGGGATCTTCCCGAACCAGGGATCAAACCCATGTCCGCTGCATTGGCAGGCGGATTCTTAACCACTGCGCCACCAGGGAAGCCCCGAGCGTAATTCTTTATGTAGGCTGAGAAGCACAATACCAAAGACACAGTAGGAACTAGATAAATGGTAGATTTTTTGGTATTTGATATAAGCATAAAGCATAGGTAAAGGGTCTATTTCTGCAGAGGGTATAGGTTTGAGGGAGTCATTTTGTGTATTTCTTCCTCTGAATGATAAAGATGTCCTACGCGATTTTTAAAGATGAAAAATGTTAAGTGCCACTCATCTGTAGCGAATAACCTGAAAATACACTTGCAGACCAAAAGGCTGATTTAACTGGAGATTAAAAAAAAAAAATCTTACAGCACATCACAAAACAATAAAGTACATTTTCAAAGGTGAAAAAAAAAACTCACCCAACTCATCCACATTGTGCAACTAGCTTATAGGATGTTTAAAGACATGAAAATCATCCTTGAGAAAATGCTTACATGTAAATAAGACAAAATTGTCGTGACTATATATTGTGGGAAAGAAAATTACCTAACGAGGCTTGGGGTGAAGTTACAGCGTACTGAACTGTGTCATTAAAAAAAACCAAATCCATTCGTTCATCAAATATTTGTTGAGCGCCTGCTACCTGCCAAGCACAAACAAAATCATTCACAACCACCAACTCTTCTTTGGTTTCTTGGGGCCCAGGAGTCCTCCCCGTTAAGAACGGAACTATCTTGGTTATCAGCTTACGCTAAATTTACCGAGCACGCCATCGAGCAAAGGGACAGAGCAAGTACGCCCCGAACCCCGCCTTGCGCAGACCTCGTGCGTTTACGTATAATCGCATCTGGAAAACACCAAGGCGTACCTACGGTGTCCCACGAGGAAATGGTAGTGCAGCAACAGCGACTTGTTCCGCCCGCGTGAAAGATGGCGCTTCACGCGTCAGCCATCCCTGCTGCCCGGTTTCTTCCTTAAGGGGGCGGGGCCTAGAGAGAGCAGGGGGTGTGTTTAGGAGGTGTGTGGCTTTGTTTTTCCCGCCCTTTCTCTCCTCCCCTTGCTCTCACAGTATTCGCTAAGGGTGAATGAGGAAAGAACGGATAAAATTTACCAGGAGAAGAGCACAAGGCGGGAAACGACCACGGCGTGAAGCGGGTTCGCGGACGCAACGCGCGCGGGGGCGGGGCCAGGGCCGCGGGGGCGGGACTGCGGTTGCTGTTCTATGCCGGCGGCGGCGGCGGAGGCGGCGGCGGCGCAGGCGGTGGCGAGTAGGTGAGTGAGAAACCGGCGTGTAGGTGGCTGTTTGGGCTCCGGGAACCTGGACCGCGCGGGGGCGGCGACGGAGGCTCTCGCCAAGGCTCTGCTCGGCTGGTCCTCTCTTTGCCGCTCTCTTCCCTGATCGAAAGCCGGCATCGGGAATTTCAGCCCGGCGACCAGTGGAGTTGCCTTCATCCGGGCTTTCTGGCAGTGACGGCGCAGAGGCAGGAGGATAGGGGTCGGTCCGTTTTTCCTCCCACAGTCCCCGAGCTGGCTCCTTCTCAGGGTCCCGGCGTGACACTCAGAGGGACCCGTCGGACCCCCTGTGCCGCGGGCTCAAGGGAAAGGAGCCTCGGGCACCGAGAGGCCTGGCCCGGGGAAAACCAGAGGGCGGGCGGCGCGCGGCTGCTCCGTACGAAGTCGGGGTCCGAGAGGGGATAAAGCGGCGTGGCGTGGGGTAATACTACTAGTCTACAGAAGTTGAAGTTTCTAAGGATTGCTGATGTCTTGTAAATTTGGGCAGCAATTCTAGACTGTCTTTTGCTCCCGTTCTGTGGTTCATGACCTGCTTACTTCACTTCTCCGAGGATACACAGAGTTACTTAAAGGAATTGACCATTATGACTTGGGCATCACTTGACTGATGGTATCGGTTGCAAAAAGAAGTGCACTGATTACGCGTCTGCTGTGACCACTCAGGGTATGACTGGCCCCGGTGAACTCCACCAGGCTTCTGTATTCAGGAGACCGGGAGGTCATGCACTTGCCCGAGAGACATGGCCCTTTCAGAAACAATGAAGTTTGTTAGACTCTCGTTAAAACAGTCTGGTTGTGGCCAGTGGATAAATTTCAATTCAAACTGTTCTCATCTCTCTTGTGATGCAAAGCAAGGGGACACAATACATCTAGCACTTTAATTTGTACAAAGAGATTGGAAAATACTGTTAGATACGATCTTAGACATTGGAAAACTTTTAACATAAAGGGAACATCACAGAAGCAAGAATACAATATATGGGAAATTAATAATATGGAGTCAGAATACTTGAAGTATGATGGTGTTATGTGACACAGACACTGTTGCCAGCACCTTGGCAGTCTAGGAGAGCCCTGAGTCAGTTGGAAACTACCTCATGATGCCTGTTCTCTTTACACATATGAAACAAAAACAAGAGAAGTGATAGACCACATTGCAGATTGTGCACTATGCCAGGACTAACCTGCTCCAAGGAAACAGTTACATGGGGGCTAAAGTGTTTTTTCCCCACCTTTTAAAGTTGATAAAATAGTGTCTTTCTTTGGCCCTGTTAGCAGTTCAGAATTTACCTTCAGAGAGAGAGAAAACCAGAGGAGACTCCTATCTTTCAAGCCTGCCTTTGGGCTCTATTTTAATTAAGTAATTCTAAGGAGTAGTAGGTTAGCCTGCCTATTTGAGAAACTGGAGCTGTGAGAGATGGCCTGATAGTGATATGATGAACTTAACCTCTGAGTCTTGAAGTGTTGCGAACTATCTGGTGTTACAAGCAGATCACTGTCAATAGTTGGTCTGGGCAGCTCCTGTTTTGGAAGGTGGGCTGGTTTAGGATCCTGCTTCTCTTAGAGCTGGGAGAAAATAAACAGAAAACATGGTTACAAGAAGTGTGGGCTTTATGATGGTTGAATTCTGATTTGCAACAGCAGTGGACCAACCAACTTTCTAAATATCAATCAGAGAAGAGATGGCTGATTTTTAGCAAAGGTTTAAGAAAAAGCAAAACTTCAAAACTACCCCTGTGCTAACAGTTTTAACAAATGATAATTAGTATAATCTTTACATCTGCATATGTTGGATGATTTTCGGGAAGTATATTGGGTACCTCCTCATGAACCCTGTTTTTTGTTTACAGGAGTGTGGCAAGCCACTGTGTCACCCAATTTGAATCCTGGCTTCCCTCAAAGACTCTTACGGCTTTTGTTTGATAACTGTCTGGTGTAGCCAGCACTGCATGTAAATAAGATATATAGATAAAAGACTCTTGGTTTTGAACTGATTTTTTTGAGCCATGTCTGTATGTATGGATTTTCTTTACCAAAGATGATGACTTTAAGTGTTAGTAGACTCATTTTACTACTCTCCTAAGTGTACTCCTCTGTGACTTTCGGCAGGATTTAAAGCTAAACAATTCAACATAGCCTTTGTCCCCTATTCTCTTTCTAATGATACTAGCAATGAGACTGAATGTAATTAGTGGTCTATAATAGTTGAGTTTTCACAATCAGGTAAAAAGTTGTCCCATAATCTAACCATATTTGCTCCAGGGCTCAATTCCATTTAAGGAAGTGTTTTTATTTTCAACATAATGATGAAATGTTTGAGTAGCAGTATTGCCTTTATGATTATTCACCTTTTTTATCCAAAAAGGAAGAACAAAATGTTACCATATAATTGTATAGCTCTGTGTTTACTTAATTCGTCTCCTTGGCCTCCAGTTTGCTGTTGTTAATTATCATAACATCATTACAGTTTCAATTCAGATTATATTCCTATATTCTGTCATTATAAACTGACTGTTTAAATTGTATCCATAACAGTGGATATTTTAAACAAACTATACAACTTATACCCAGTATAGTCTCTTAAGTCTATTAAATTGATATAACACATTAAAAAAGTGAATATTTCCTAAATGAATTTCTAAAATAAAAAATACACAAGAGCTGTTCTTGTGTTAAGCCATTTCTGCACATATCCACATACCTACTGTAAAGCGTTTTGCCAAGCACTGTATAACTATTCTTGACATCATGATAAAAGTGCTCATACAGTACTCTAAAATTAGAGTAGTTTTTTGTTGGGTTTTTTTTTTTTTTTTGCTTTTCATCAGTCTCTGAACTCTCCTGACAAGATGTAGATCAAATTCTTTATTTTAAGTAAAATGGTTTACTTTGACATGAATTTAGTTACAGATAAAATGTTAATTCCCAAAGCAATCATACAGGCAAAGATAGATATATCATAGTTCACCTATCATTAACTACTATCCTTTACCATTATATGACGAATAGATTCCACAATTTTAGACTTATTTAAATGAAATTGGTATTGAATATGCATAGGTATTCAATTTTAACACTAGGCAGGAATAATTCATTTTACATTAACATCACATTGAATGTACACTTTCAGAGTGATACAATGGGGTGGGTTAAGATATACAAGAGACCTGGATTCCAGCCTGGCTTGGTGACCTTGGGCAGTTCCTCTTCTCTGTTTTCTCAGTAGATTGAAAGGTTGACCGGGCCCATCCAATCATTTAGTTCTCTACATGTTTTAAATAACTAAAGCTTTTTTACCCGTTATACGTATAACTCTCTTTGCAATGATAAAAGGCTACGCTGCTTTCTTGAATAGCATATTAAATGTATTTATCTGTCATTTTAAACACCAGTATTGGGCTTTAGCATCTTGTTACCCAAAGAGCATCATTGAGTGCATTGAGGACTTTTTGCTTATTTTCTCTTATGGTTCTAGATTGTTGTATTCTTGCAAGCTTTTGCCTTTTTTTTTTTCTTTTCTTAGCAGCTTTTAAGGTTTTCTACTGTCAGGTGTGGACTGCTGTAGTAAAGTACCACAAACTGTGTGATGTAAAAATGAGGAAAATGTATTCTCTCTCTGTTCTGAAAGCTAGAAGTCTGAAATAAGGTGTTGGCAGGGGCATGCGCCTCTAAAGTTTCCACGGAAGAATCGTTCTTTGCCTCAGCTTCTGATAGTTACCAGCGATCCTTCACATTACTTGGCTTGTTGCTGCATCACTCCAGTTTCTGCCTTCGTCTTCGCATGGCCCTGTTTTCCCTGTCTGTATGTCTCCAAATCTTTCTCCTTGTAATGGCACCAGCCATTGGATTAGGACCCCATCTTAACTTGATTACACCTATTTCCAAGTAAGGTCACATTCACAGATACAGGGGGTTATTAGGACTTGAACATATATTTTGGGGGGACATAGTTCAGCCCACAAGAAGTGTCATGGTCTCTAGCTGAGCCCTCCCTTTCTCAATTTGTTTCTCTTTAGTTCCTATGGTTTAGGAACCAAATATCCAATCATATTAGAATTGCATATAGGCTGGATATTTAGAAACAGTGAGGATCTATTCTATGAGCTTTAGTATATAATATTTTATATTAATGTTCAGAGGCTTTTTTTAAGGCCATTATTATTTTGGATTTCTAAGTGTATGCCCTGAATATAAGTGGCATGTTACTATGTATGGTAGTACATTATCATCATATCGCAAACACTTAATATGCACCTGCCATGCTAGTTTAATGTCTCTTTCATGTAGGAGACATGCTTCCAAATCGTTTTGACTGAAGAGGAGAAAACCACATACACGTAAATCATTTGAGGGTTTGGGGTTTTTTTGACCTTAGAATGCCCTTTATTTCTTTTGTAAAATTGATTTACAGTGTTGTGTTTCTGCTGTACAGCAAAGTGAATCAGTTATACATATACATATATCCACTTTTTTTTAGATTCTTTTCCCATATAGGTCATTACAGAGTATTGAGTAGAGTTCCCTGTGCTATACAGTAGGTTCTTATTAGTTATCTATTTTATATATAGTAGTGTATATATGTCAGTCCCAAAATATGCGTTTTTGATGGATGGCTTAAAATCGCTGAACCTAATCACTCGTTTTGTTTGTCATTGTTTAGATAACCTTGGAGCTTTTGGATAATGTGACAGTTGGGATGCAGTATGTCGACTCTCTGTCCACCACCTTCTCCAGCTGTTGCCAAGACAGAGATTGCTTTAAGTGGTGAATCCCCTTTATTAGCAGCAACCTTTGCTTACTGGGACAATATTCTTGGTCCTAGAGTAAGGCACATTTGGGCTCCAAAGACAGAACAGTTACTTCTAAGCGATGGAGAAATAACTTTTCTTGCCAACCATACCCTCAATGGAGAAATCCTTCGAAATGCAGAGAGTGGGGCGATAGATGTAAAGTTTTTTGTCTTGTCTGAAAAAGGAGTAATTATTGTGTCATTAATCTTCGATGGAAACTGGAATGGGGATAGGAGCACCTATGGACTATCAATTATACTTCCCCAGACGGAGCTGAGTTTCTATCTCCCACTTCACAGAGTGTGTGTGGATAGATTAACCCACATTATCCGGAAGGGAAGGATATGGATGCACAAGGTGAGTGGGTTTGGAAGCTTATTAAGCATGCTAACCTAGCTACTGAAAGTTTACCTTCTGATACATTTTTATCTAATTTTTAGAAATTATATGCAATTAAGTTCAAACAGGAGCTGTTATTTGCTTCTACCCTATTAGGTATCGATAGATCTTAGGCTGATGTCTGTGGTCTTCTAACTCTGGAAAGTAGGAGATGATAGCTTCACATGGTAAATAGAAAGCCAAAGCTTAGAGAGATAAGGAAACATAAGTTTTAGAGTCTGGATTTGTCTTGGGAGCCTTTGACTCTAAAAGCTTTTTGTTTCCGCATTGCATGACCCTGTCTTTCACTTACCACTGTGTGGGTGTAAGCAGTTCAGAACAATAGTTTTGTAAGCCTTTGCCCAAATAACCTTTGGTCCCTTTAATTTCTTTGCCAAGTTCCCAAATTTGTAAAATGAAGAAGTTGGACCAAATGGTTTTCAGGAGATATTCCTTTTAATTTTGTAGATTGAGGTAGAGGAAATCATTGTTGTCCCCTAATCTTATAGTTTAATATATAGTGATAATTATATTTCCATATACTGTAATTTTGGCAGATGAGAAGAACAAATTTAATTCTCCTTTCTGCTTTGCAGTTTGATACTAACATGGAAGTCCACTAAAGCCTTACTGATTTTATAAGGCTTTTACAAAATAGTAAGGAAAAATAGTATCTTTTAAAAGAAGAGTTCTTTTACTGTGTTTGCAGGCTTGCCTCCTTTCTTCTCACGTGCTTATGAAAATCATTTAAAATCTGGAAGCTGTATAGTCACTAGATTCGTCTGGATCTTATCTAATTTGAAAAGTACAAATCATTAGTTTCCTTTGTGAAACTACACAGATGTTACATTGACTCTTTCTGTCACATTATCTGTTTTTAACTGCAGACAAAAAGGGTGTTTTTATTTTATTTCATATTGTCTGTGAGAGCATGGATTTGTTGGGTTAATCCCCCCCCTTGTTTTTTGCCCTAAAGTGGAACGTGTTGTTCCCATGAACTAAATTACCCAAGAAGATGTCTGCCATTTAACTGTATTGTGAAAAATAAACAAGTATCAAAATGTTGTGGTTTTTTTTATTTTAATGAATTTTCTCTCGCTCAGGAAAGGCAAGAAAATGTCCAGAAGATCGTCTTGGAAGGCACAGAGCGAATGGAAGATCAGGTAAGGTGCAGATTGCATATTACAAGACACTGCCAAACCCACTACATATGTCTGTATAAAGCTAAGGGCTGCTTCTGTTAAGGCCTTGAAGACATACTAGTTTGACAGAGTGAGCCTGAGCACGAACAGAATCTTTATGGAGATAAATGGAATAAACTGGATGAAAATTTCCATATCTTAGACCTGAAGAGTTAAATAAGTAAAGGATAATAATAATTGCATCCACAAATTAATATTTTGCTTCCCTTTTTTTCTGTTTGCATGGGATAAGTTTTGGATAACTTGTTCATAGTAAAAATTTTAAATTCTGTATGAGTTTTATTTTTTTTTTAAGGTATTGCTTCTCAAACATTTCCACAAAAGTAGTTGTAACAGGAGAGTGAGTGCCCCTAAAGTATCTGGGGGTACAGACACAGCTCTAAGCATAATATTTCTTTGAAGTCTCGTGTTGTATCTTTAAAACTCATGAAATTTACATTTTATTCCGTGATATGTCTTTTTGTTTTAATATTACAGTTTGCCGGTGATATTCCTCACCTTCTTACCACTTGGGCTTCCAGTGGTATCAAGTCTCCAGGAAAACATGCTGTGTTTATCCCATGGTTTTGAACATCCTTAGGGAGCAGGCACCAGGGTTTGAGAAGCATGATTGCAAGGGTATAGCTTCCCTTATGGAAATTAATTGCAGAACATTTCAGCCTAGGGCAGAGGCGTTTGGAAGGCGAATCCCCAAAGGAAAAAGTGTTCTTTGCTTTTACTTTCATTGCTTCTGGCTACCCTCCTTGCTCCTCTGTTAAAACTCCAGTCTAATCAAGCCTTCTCCCTGGTTCTCTTTAGCCTGCCTGAGACAAATGATATTTCAAGCAATAACTTTTTCTAAAAGTTTGTCAAAATACAGGAACATGAACAAGGGAAATACAAAACCCTATAAAATGATCTTCTTTACAAAATTGTTAAGTTTGTACTTTTGTAAATAACTTTTACAAAAGTCAGAAGGAGGTAATTATGGGGCAAGTTCTAAGACTTACAAGGAAATGTTTCCCTTTACTCAGAGAAGCCCAGCCTTTGCTTGCTGGTCAGTAAGCAGGGTGCCAAGGAATGGGATGAATTTCACCAACTTCTAGATGTACCTGTTAGTTACGGAGTAACTAGTTGAGTTATCTCAAAATAACGAAATTTAAGACCCAGTAAAATTCTACTTTTTCTGGGATTTTTTTTCAAACCAGAAACCTGTACTTATAAAGTTGACCACTATTAACATTTAGGTTTATTTCTCGTTTAAGGGCTTTTCTTGAAAATGTTATCCTATCCCTTCTATGTCAGGAGGAAAGTATACTTGGACAAACTGGAGGTTTTTAAAGGGGAAACGTTCACCTGCTGAAAAGTTCAAGTTAGAGAAGTCCAAGGAGGAAATAACTGGAAGCATTTTCTTTTAGAGCCTCTTCTGTGTTCAGCCGTCTTGGATTTGTCATTGTTGTTAAGCTTCAATGAGCATAGCCATTTGCTTATGATGATAAATGTCTGAGATGCCGTGTATGACATACTATATATGCCTACACCTAAGGGAAGGTATTTTCCCATAACTATCCTTTCTGAAATCCAGGAGGAGTCACCTGATAATCGAGTTCTTGCAAATCTCATATCATGTGCTTGCAGTGACTTTATTTTGAACAATAAATACTGTTTGAGGATGATAGTCTAAAACAACTTTAATCAGTGCTAGTTTTAGATGCTTATAGCTGTCATCTGATAAAATCATTTTACAAGGAAGCAAATTTAACGCAGCTTCAGTTATTAATCTTCTTGAATTGCATGTGTTGATTGTTGTAATTGTAAGCAGACATTAAAAAAATTACTTTGAAAAGCAAAAACAATGAGTGGTTTTATGTTTGTAAGTTACTACAAGATGGATTTTTTTTTTTTTTAATAATTAAACCTCCTGTGTGATGCAAGGGGGCCTATTAGGATAAAATTTCCAGAGACAGCATCACATTTAAATTCTGAAGCAACTTATATGATAAGGGGCTCTGAAAACTAGGTTTGGTCACTCAAAAAATGGACTGGCTGCAAGGATGACAGAGGTTCTAATTTGAATATGCATGTAAAGAGTTTGAATATAATCATGTCATAAAACGTGAATGAGAGGAAAAGTTTTATTGTTAGATCTTAAATAATAGGTGATTTTAAAACATGCGTAGCTAAAAATTGATAGACATATGAAATTTCATCTGCCTCTAAAAGTTTACATATTCAGGATGGGCAGAACATTTTGGGGGAGTGGTGGTGGCAGTGAATAAATGAGGGAGCACCTGTATTTGAGACACTTTATGTGTGTGGTGTTCTGTACTGAATTTTCAATTTCATTCTAGAAACTGCAGATTTTAAAATTACATCTTTGAGATGTAATAAGTAGTAGCATTACCTTGAAAGAACACTGAAGGAAATTTGTCTGCTTTATTGATTCTTAAAAATATATGTTATGACTTTGATTTGCATTTGGGTAGATTATACCTTATTATGAATGTAGAGATTGAGGGGTTTTATTTTTAGATTTTTTTTTTTTTGATGTGGACCAATTTTAGAGTCTTTATTGAATTTGTTACAACACTGCTTCTGTTTTATGTTTTGGTTTTTTGGCCGCGAGACATGTGGGATCCTAGCTCCATGACCAGGGATCGAACCTGCACCCCCTGCACTGGAAGGCGAAATCCCAACCACTGGACGACCAGGGAAGTCCTGAGATTGAGTATTGATTCACACTTTACTACTGAGTTATCTGCTGAGGATTTCAAAGCCTTTTTATGCTTGGCTTTCCTCATTTTTAATATAAAATGCTCAGTGACCTTTGATTAACAAAAGTTCTTATATCTCAAATAAAATTTCAAAGGAGAACCTTTCTAAATTTGGGGTGGTGATTTAATTATTTTGTGTAAATGATAAACCAATGATTCCATTCTGACTAAAGAAAATTATTCCTGGGATTTCCCTGGCGATTCAGTGGTTAAGACACCTTGCTCCCACAACATTGCAAAACAACTGTAGCCCCAATAAAAAAAGAAAACAAAATTGTATACTTTTAATGAGTAACATATTCTAGGCATACTATGGGATATGGGAAACTTTCCCGTAATAAAGATATTTAATTAACAACAACAACAAAGTCTTCGTGCTCCCAATGCAGGAGGTACGGGTTCGATCCCTGGTTGGGGAACTAAGATCCCGCATGTCGCATGGTGCAGCCAAAAAAAAAGAGAAAAAAAGAAAATTATTCCTGGAAGAATGAAAAAGAGTTTTAAACAGCATGTAAATCCTTTAGAAATAGAAATATTTTGGAGTAGTAGACTTGTTTGGGGCTGTTTGAACAAGTTATCAAGTATTTCTATCAAAGGGTGTTATTCTTTGCTTTCAGTTTTTTACTTTTTATTGCCCACTTTATCCTATATTGTGTGATTTTTCTTCACCTCATTTTACTTTTTTATGCAGGGTCAGAGTATTATTCCAATGCTTACTGGAGAAGTAATTCCTGTAATGGAACTGCTTTCATCTATGAAATCCCACAGTGTCCCTGAAGAAATAGATGTAAGTTCTCACTTGTAATGTTAAATAGGATATTACTATGATGTATATTAGTAATATTCTAATTTTAGTAATATACATTTTTTTGTCACATATACTGTTCATATGAATTATTAGCCACTTTAACAAACACACTTAAAATCCTGAATTTTATGGCCAGAGGCTTTTTGGTCAGTAATGGTAATATGATAAAATTAAATTCATTAAGTTAATTTCTCCACTTTTGCATTTCCTAAGCGGGAGAATTTCAGACCTTAGAGAATCAGTCAGTATTTAATGCAGTACTTTTTGTAACAAAGCAGTGTACAAATCACTGGCAGTTAATGGAAGTTCACTTACCTTCACTAATCTGATTTCCTTAATCATTCATTTGTTGAGGACATTAGGAATTACACACTATGCATGTATAGAGAAATCTTTAGGAAACTATTTTTGTTGCTCCCTGACTTGGTAATTAAGATGTGTCTCCTGATTGTGACAGCTCAGAAGAGGAAATTGTTCTTGTAAACATTGTTGCTTAAGCTGTCTGATCAGCTTTCACATCATTTGTTCTGCAAGTTTATAGTGATGCACACAGATTGTTTTATGGGGATTTGTGATGCTCAGAAATGAGGGCAGTGTGTTATATTGAGCCTAGACTTCAGAAAACTTGTGTATTAAAAGTGTTATTTCAGCGTTTTGTTACAGCCAGATAAATTTTTTTTTTTTTGGTTCATTTTAGATAGCTGATACAGTTCTCAATGATGATGATATTGGTGACAGTTGTCATGAAGGCTTTCTTCTCAAGTAAGAATTTTGTTTCTTTTTGTAAAAACTGGGTGGAGCAGATGCAAATCTTACGCTCACCTGTGACAAGATTGGGAAGGAAGAAAATAATAACAGAATGCCTACCTTCATTATTCTAGGGTCAAAACTGCATCTTTGAACTATTGCTTAGTTTTGTGTTACTTCTTTACTTATCACATGCCTATGAGGTATTTGATGTTACTCTATTTAATATTTAAAGAAGCTGAATTTCCGTAGTACTCAGGCAAGAATTCTTGGACCCTTGTTTGGTTTCGCTTTCTTGTTTTTCTTCTCATTAAAGCTGAAACTAAGAATCCTTTCAAATTAAGTTGCATTGTGGATAGACTTATTTCGGCCTAGAAAAGAAAATTATTCATATTTGTACTGATCCTTTCCATTTTACAACAGATTTCAGTGCTTAAAAGTGTGAGCTCTAAAACCAGACTTCCTGGCTTACTGCTGTGTAACCCTGGGCAAGCCACCTGACCTCTCTGTTCCTCCATTACCTCATTTATAAAATGGGAATATTAGTAGTACCTACTTCATAGGATTGTTGTAAGCCTTGAGTGAGATAAATCATATTAAGCATTTAAAACAGTGCATGGCACATATAAGCACATAATAATAGCTAATAGCTTACATTTCCTATTTATATTTCTTCTAAGAAAATGATAATAACAATAATAATAGCCAGTATTTATTGAGTGCCTATGTGCTAAGTCCCTTAACTGAGTACTGCATCTACATGTATAATCTCATCTCCTACTTGAGTGTTTCTTTACAATTACAGATTATCACAAAATTTTATTTTAAAAAATAAGGAGTGAAAGGATAAAGCATTTGCTTTTATATCTACAGTCTTCTCCTTTAGGTTCATGATGGAGTCTTAGAGGCGTGAGTTTGTTTAATCTCCAGGCCTTACATGGCTTGAATCAGGAGCTCTTTAGTCCTGATTCTGATCAGTGTCAGCCATTCATGTTATTTTTAATCCCATTTGACTTTAAATTAACCACTTAACCTCTCTACACCTCAGTTTCTTCCACGATAAAATGGTAATATTTTACTAACTGCATTGTTTTAAGGTTCAAATAGAATCTGTGAGAGGCATGTGGTGGAAAATGCAAAGTACTGTAGAAATAGAAGATGACATTATAATCAGAGTTTTGGTGTTCATCATGTAAAGCTATTGTGAGTTATTTGAAGCTCACTTTATTATTATTTTTTTTAGTTTGTGAAATTGTTTTACAGTCAGTGTTTTTAATCTTTTTTTTTTTTTTCCAATTTATAGTGCCATCAGCTCCCACTTGCAGACATGTGGCTGTTCTGTTGTAGTAGGTAGCAGTGCGGAGAAAGTAAATAAGGTAATTTATTTTATAATCCAGCAAACGATCTGACTTTTTAAAACTGCTAACATATTATGGATTGTAATTTAAAGATTAGGTTGCCATCAAGATGATCTAATAGTATAAGTAGGCAATATAATCTGACCAAATTACTGTGACACCCTGTGGCAAAAATGAGTTTAAAGTAAACTGTTTGAATAGGAAGTCATTTATCAGTTTCATTGTGATAATTCATAAATACTTGTCTCAGTACTGTATAAGTGGTTTTGAGAATATTTTAAGGTCAGATGTTTTGAAAATATTTGTCTTCTATTTCCTAATGTTATCTTTAATAAATGTGAAGATAGCCATGTACTTTTGGTACTAATTACAAAGAAATGGTATCTGATCATTCATCTTGATTTCACTATCTTGCTTTTCCCCCTAAATTTATTCCTTTTAGGGACCTATTGCTATGAAGTGATCGATGGAGGTTATATCTTATTCAGTAACATTTGTGACCATTTGTTTTAGTGCTATATGAGTTAATAAATAATTAATGAACAGTTACCTTTCCAAGCATTAGGTAATAAACTAAGGAATTTTGTACTTTTCTTCACTGGTGATTAATTAGAGAAAAGTGCACATATCTATCAATTTAAGCAAACCTAATTTTTCTAAGTTTTACACAGGAAATATATTAGGAATGATTATTTGCTTGACAAATATATTTATAATTTTTTTTCTGTAATATAATAAGGTACCCTGTATAATTACTTGACCCTTGATTTACCAAAATTATATTTCTGGTACAACCATTTATGACAGGTTAGCTTACCTCTGTTATTATATTGCATCTAGTGACTTATTATTATTTCTGTTACCCAAGGAAGGTAGCTTTCAATTTGTGTCCTCCAAAGCCTTCAGGTTCCACAGGGCCTTCCCAGTTGCTTCTCGGAGGGAGAAAGCCTCTATGGTTGGGGCTCTGTTTTGCAAACATTTTTCTCATCCCACATCCTCTTCTAGCTTAATAACTTCTCTTTTATCTTTTCTCTTTTTAATTTAAGAAAAGGTTGCCATCACTAGTTTGAAAACCACTGCTCTAATATAAAAACTCTGAATATAGTCTGAATTCCAAGGTAGTTAGATGGCTTTTTATTTTTCCTAATAGAACTATGATCAAATCCTGTTAGAATGATAGGTTTCTAATCCGCAACCAATGGCTTGCTTATTTTAAATTAAATTTGAAAGAATTAATTCTCATTCTGTTGAAGGAGTTAGACACTTAGATATTCATTGTAATGGGATTTTACATATAGAACTATTAACAGAAGCCATAATTCTGCTTGATTTAACTGCATTTAGTTTTCTCGTCCAAACGGTTTACTTGTTTGAAATACACTTGTTGCTGGGTGGAGATACAATCAATAATTATATTAGGTCATTATTTCCTAATATAAGATTAGGAATAAGGGTTCCATGGTCAAGTAAGTTTGAGAAAGTCTGCATATTGTTTCAGTCACCTGGAGAGTCACAATATGTATTCAAATGTTAAAGGTTTTGAGATACCATACAATAAATTTACTAACATTTCCCAAACTTACTTGACCATAGAATACCTATTTTAAGTAACAAGTGTGATATCCCATAGACTATTCCAGGTGACTGTGGAATACTTATTTCTCAGAATAGATTTTATTGACAATAACAATTGAAATTTCTCTTCAGATCTCTTTCATAAGCAAACCAGTGACCTTTTTACTTCATATTTTAATGCTAAAATATTTTCACTTACAGATAGTAAGAACATTATGCCTTTTTCTGACTCCAGCAGAGAGAAAATGCTCCAGATTATGTGAAGCAGAATCATCATTTAAATACGAGTCAGGGCTCTTTGTACAAGGCCTACTAAAGGTATAGTTTCCATTTATCATGGGTGAACCCAATTTTTTGTTTTGTTTTGTTTTGTTTTTGCGGTATGCGGGCCTCTCACTGCTGTGGCCTCTCCTGTTGTGGAGCGCAGGCTCAGCGGCCATGGCTCACGGGCCCAGCCGCTCTGCGGCATGTGGGATCTTCCCGGACCAGGGCACGAACCCGTGTCCCCTGCATCGGCAGGCAGACTCTCAACCACTGCGCCACCAGGGAAGCCCAAACCCAATTTTTTTAAATCATTTTTGAGAATCTTTATACATATATTTTGAACATTAGCATTTAATGTGTCTCATGTTTATATGCCAAGGAGCTGACTTCCTTTACACAGGTCTGAACATGGAGTATATGTCATATGAATTTATAGTTAGTATCTGTGAAACATCACAGAATAGCTTTCTTTGTGTTTCTCTCTGGTTTCCTGTAGCTGCCTGTCTGGCCTCAGGATTTTTTTTTTTTAATATGTGCTTGAATCAGGTTCCATAACTAAATGGGAACATTTCTTTTTTTACTGAACGGATTTGAATTTTTGTGTTACCATTTTATGTTTAAAGTACCATATTCATTTATTGAAAAAAATGTTAAGCTGCTTCCTATCTTGAAACAGTGTATAGGACTCAAGCAATTCCTGGATGCATGTATGTGTGTGTGTGTATACACACACATATATACAAAAGAAAAAATTATTTTATATTTTTCCTTTGCTCTTCAAGGAGCAAAACAGATAAATATAAATTAGCAATTATTTTCAATAATTATGGGGAATTGTTCTTCACTTTATTGAATCTGTTATTGATGTTTCAATTATAGTCAAAGGTGTGAAGAAGTAGATTTCCTAATGGCTATGTGAGTCTCTCAGAGTGAATGCTTTCTTGAGGATATAGGCATAGTAAAATGAAAGAAAAAAATAATAAAAATTGTTGCAAATAAAAATTATTTTCAGCTTTTACATTTTCAATAATGTGCGTGCTCTGAGCTAAGAATAATAGTGTTGTTTAAATACAGAAACTACTTAAAGGGAACTCATTTTTGATTTGAATTGTACAAATCTGAAAATTAGAACTTCTCCTATCAAAGGCATAATAAGGTACTTAGTACTTTTATTTCCTCAGCATCATCTCATTTATTGTATAATTTTATCCCTAAAAGGGACCTATACCAAATGCGTAGTGGAAAACTTGAAACTATAATTTAATGAAAAAATATTTGTTAAGAGTTTTCCACGCAAGTTTAAATTGTATAGCTTCCCAGAGAATACTTTGACATTATAACAATAGGTACTTGTTATATGGCAGCTGGCTACCCAAGTGACTATACCTGGAAAGAAGTACATTTTTTACTTACTGTAAAAATACGTATTCATTGAGACTTAACAGAATATATGAATAATCAAGAAGAATGTAAAAAGTCACTTGTAATCTCATAATCCAATGAATAATCCCTGTTAATATTTGGCATATATCTTTCTGGTCTTTTTTTCTTCTGTTAGTGTTTTTTTCATATCTTCCCCTCCCCCCCAAAAAATTAGATTATACTCTGCATGTTTTAACTTCCTTTTTCACACTGTATTGTGAACATCTTTCAATATGAACACATAAACATTGGCAACTTAATTTTTAGCAGCTAAACAATAAAACATTTTTATTTATTTAATCCCTTCTCTTTTTGGATACTTAGGTTGTTTCTGGCGTTTTACTGTCTAACCCAGTGCTGTAACACACACATCACTGGAATTTGGCACACAATCATGATTCATTGTCCAGGATAAATTTCTAGAGCTGTATTTGCTAAGTTAAAGCCAGTTTTTTTTTTTTAATTAAAAGATAGCTCTTCATACCTTTTGGCGTAAAAGACAGTAAATTTTCTTTTTCTGGGGTTTTATCTTGTTCCTTCATCTGGTACATAGCCCTCTGCCTTTTCATCTTGTCTGTCTTTCTGTGAATGTGGTTTTTGTTCCACAGGCTGCAGGATTGTAGTTCTTCTTGCTTCTGCTGTGTGCCCTCTGGTGGATGAGGCTATCTAAGAGGCTTGATGGGAAGGACTGGTGGTGGGTAGAGCTGACTGTTGCTCTGGTGGGCAGAACTCAGTAAAACTTTAATCCACCTGACTGCTGATGGGTGGGGCTGGGTTCCCTCCCTGTTGGTTGTTTGGCCTGAGGCAACCCAACACTGGAGCCTACCTGGGCTCTTTGGTGGGGCTAATGGCAGACTCTGGGAGGGCTCACGCCAAGGAGTACTTCCCAGAACTTCTGCTCCCAGTGTCCTTGTCCCCACGGTGAGCCACAGCCACCCCCCACCTCTGTAGGAGACCCTCCAACACTAACAGGTAGGTCCGGTTCAGTCTCCCCTGGGGTCACTGCTCCTTCCCCTGTGTCCCGATGTGCACACTACTTGGTGTGTGCCCTCCAAGAGTGGAGTCTCTGTTTCCCCCAGTCCTGTCGAAGTCCTGCAATCAAGTCCCAGTAGCCTTCAAAGTCTGATTCTCTAGGAATTCCTCCTCCCGTTGCCAAACCCCCAGGTTGGGAAGCCTGACGTGGGGCTCAGAACCTTCACTCCAGTGGGTGGACTTCTGTGGTCTAAGTGTTCTCCGGTCTGTGAGTCACCCACCCAGCAGTTACGGGATTTGATTTTACTGTGATTGCGTCCCTCCTACTGTCACATTGTGGCTTCCCCTTTGTCTTTGGATGTGGGTATCCTTTTTGATGAGTTCCAGTGTCTTCCTGTCGATGATTGTCCAGCAGTTAGTTGTGATTCCGGTGTTCTCGCAAGAGAGAGTGAGAGCACATCCTTCTACTCCACCATCTTGGTTCCTCTCTCAGTAAATTTTCTTTTCGTTTATAACAGGATTCAACTGGAAGCTTTGTGCTTCCCTTCCGGCAAGTCATGTACGCGCCCTATCCCACCACACACATAGATGTGGACGTCAACACCGTCAAGCAGATGCCACCCTGTCACGAACATATTTATAATCAGCGTAGATACATGAGATCAGAGCTGGCAGCATTCTGGAGAGCCACTTCAGAAGAAGACATGGCTCAGGATACCATCATCTACACGGACGAAAGCTTCACTCCTGATTTGTATGTCGTGCCTTGCTTTCTGATATTGTCATTAAGCAATATTAGGAAACTGTATCTTTTATGAGTAGAAAGAAAACAAACAATTTGGTGTTTAAAAGGAAAGAAACATTACTAGGAGAATTATACTAGAAGAAGTATTTGGTTAATCAAGCGTTTTTTCTTAAATGTCAGCTTTTCTTAATATAATTGTGTTTCCCATAAGATAGGTTAGATTAGTCCTTAAAAATAAGTATTTAAGTATTTATTTAACAAATGTATACTGAGCCCCTAGGCGCAGTACTTGGTGCTAAGGTTAATAGTGGCCAGCCAGACAGCCCCAGCTCCTTACATTGCTTATAGACTAGTGTGTAAGAGTCATAAAAGGCTGATTAACTAAACCTTATTAACTAAAGAGGTATTCTAAGTCTGTTTTTCCTTGATATATAAATATAAAATATGGCAAAACTGTCAAAATATATTAATAGAGCATTCTTTTACTTTGCATTTTATATTGTGTTATTCATTTCTTACCATAAAGTCTGATCAGTAAATTAACAAGAAAAAAAATAATGATAACATGTTGAATGTGGACTCAACTAGAAAAAAAAAAGATGATAAATCTGAATTATAAAACACTTAAATGATGTTCTGAAATCAGGAAAAGAAATTGTAGTATACTATCATGGTTCTCTTTAATCAGTTTAAAATGCCTGGCACATAGAATGTGCTCAATAAATGTTAACTAGTATAATCCAGGTTTGAGTGTATAAGGCAGCAGTAAAATTGGAGCAAGCAACCCTGTCCTGTGTCTTGAAGAAAAATTTTGAGCTGAGGCAACAGACATGTGAAGCACCGATAGTCAGACAGAAGGTGTTGCCCAAAAGCATAGTAAGGAAACACCATGTCCAAGGAATCCCCAGCCTCATGTGTCTCTAGGTGCAGAAAGATGGCTTCATTAGGACCCAGCTTTTCCCAGCTCTCTGGTGTTCTTGTTGAGTCCTTTGAAAGATTTAGGGGAATTGGTTTAGAAAACAAAACAATAAGAATTTCAGGTCCCGAAGTTTTCACATATAGGTAATTTTGGCACACGTGTCAAAATTCTCAAAATTAATCTGATCCTTCAAGCATTTTCTTCTTTCCTAAAGTGTTTGGGTTTTTTTTTTCTATTTTTTGGTGGGTTCCTGGAGAGCGCTTTTGGGGGAATTTTTTAACACTTTGCTTCACCTAATTCACATATGACCAATACAAGCAATTTATGAAACAGATATATTCAGAACACTAGACTTAAATAGCTGAATTCTCTCTCCAAAGCCAGAGAAAGGTTGTTGTCAGTGCCCACACTGGCCAGCAGTTGGACAGCCAGTAATTGTGAAATGCTGATTTTTTTCCCCCTTCTGAGTTTCCTTCTTCTGTAGTAGGGAACACCCATCTACTAAAACTAGGAAATTTTAGGTACTTTCCTATTACCTCTGTGCACACACCTCCTTCCCTGCTACTCCTGTCAGTTATATGATGATCCCTGCTATTTTCAGTCTTTCTTTTCAGTTAAAAATTGCTTACCTTAGTAAATGTTATATTACCCTCTGACTTGAGTATAACCTAGCATCCCAGTAAATTCCTTAGGGAAGTAGAAGGCAAGGAAAGGGAAGGAAGAAGAGAAAAGATCAAAGGGGGTTGGGAAAGGGACAGTCTTTTTTAAGAACCTACTATATCCTAGGTTGTGTGGTAGATAAACATTATCTCCAGTGTGAATTACAACTTAACTTCTTACTGTGCTCATTGCCAATGTAGCTAACATTTTCTTAGGTAGCTGATTCATGTTACTTGCCAGATGATGGGCTTGTGGATACAAACCCAGTGATCAAGACGTTGCAGATAACCATCTGTGTGTGTTCCTTAATCCCACCTGAATGTTTCCCAGCATTCATCCTCTTACCTTTTTTTCTCCTAAACTGCTTATTAGAAGTTATTAGTATGTGAAGTTAACCTTTTATTTTGTTTTGGTTTTTGGTGGTAGTGGTATGTGTTTATTTTTGTTGCTGTTCTATATTTTTGAGATGGCAGGAATTGGTAATTATATTTATTAATTGCCTAAGGCAATTGGTATTTTTTTATAATGTGTATGATAGATACATACATACCCTTTCTGGGACTGCTTATACTATTTAAGAGAAAATAATTACTTTGTGGCCTGACAAACTCCAGTAATAGACAAATGTATCCTTGAGTTAAAATGAGTATGTATTTTATATTTTCAAATATATATATCTAATTCTTATAAATATGTTTATAATCCCACTTCTAAGAATTTAATTTATTGGCTGGTGTGAGAGGTTGTGGAAATCCTTTCAACATTTGTCCTGTTTTCTTCCTAGGAATATTTTTCAAGATGTCTTACACAGAGACACTCTAGTAAAAGCCTTCCTGGATCAGGTAAATGTTAAACCTGAGATTGTCAGAGTGAATGGTATGACGTTTTCTTTCTCAATATATCCCACACTGCCTATAATATAATTTAGAATTAAGTCCTTTTGTAGAGTCTCTGATCTTTCTAAAGTGTCAAAATTATTTTTCTTCTGAATTGTTAGAGGGGAGTAGCCTGTATATTAACAATTAAAGGTGCAGCATCCCCCAGTTCAAATCATAAATGTTTTAATTCTGAGCACTAACTTATAACCTAAGGGTGTTTTCTTTTGGTAAGGGGGATATTGTACAAATGTTTATTTGCCTTAATTGAGCAAAAAATGTCTTTAAAACTTATTTACATGATAGCATCTTTATTGTCTCATTCCTTTGAAAAAAATCTAGATTTTGAAGAAAATTTTAGATTATATGGGTCTTATTTCTTAAGGTAACAGAGATTTGTCATAATTATCTTTCTGGGGATCAGGCCAAGAAATAGTGTCATAGATGTAGCTTTGAAATAACATAATCGTTAGGTTGACTAGGAATTTTGGATCCAGGTCTGCGGTCTGTGACATATTGCAAAGTTCAAGGATAATTCCAAGTCATGTAATTCCATGCTTCCCAAGCAGAAATAAAATCCTTCTCCCACTACACATGTAGCCCCACCCCCCCAGAATAGAAAAATATGAATATCTCAAAACCATAGTCTAGGACTTCCCTGGTGGCACAGTGGTAAAGAATTCGCCTGCCAACACAGGGGACATGGGTTCGAGCCCTGGTCCGGGAAGATCCCACATGCCGTGGAGCAACTAAGCCCGTGCGCCACAACTACTGAGCCTGCGCTCTAGAGCCCGTGAGCCGCAACTACTGAAGCCTGCGTGCCTAGAGCCCATGCTCCGCAACAAAGACAAGCCACCACGATGAGAAGCCCGAGCACCGCAACAAAGAGTAGCCCCCGCTCACCACAACTAGAGAAAGCCCGCGCACAGCGACGAAGACCCAACACAGCCGAAAATAAATAAATAAATAAATAAATTAATTAATTAATTTAAAAAACCCCATAGTCTAAGCATGGCTCACCTCTGGTAGCTCCAATTTTATTTGAAGATGTGGGCAGAGAAAACTTAAATAACACAGCTAGAAGTAACTTATATCATGATTTTTAATAATAAATAAAATGAACACGGATATAGTCTAAGGCAGAAGGAAAAATTTGAGTCAATTCTTAAAGATAACAGAACTGTTAGATCACTCCTAGACCCATACCTCCACCTCCTCCTGTGTGTCAGGGCGCATCTGTGGAAGTGGTTAGCTGCTCTAACGTGAGTTATCTGCCAGGCACTGTCAGCGCTGAGACAGAAACATGCTGTGTATAAGTAGAACGGGGCAAATTATTTATAAAAACGCTTCATTATCCTGCAGGTCTTTCATTTGAAACCCGGTCTATCTCTCAGGAGTACTTTCCTTGCACAGTTTCTGCTCGTCCTTCACAGGAAAGCCTTGACACTAATAAAATATATAGAAGATGATACGTAAGTCAGACTCCTAAATGGAAGAAAAACCTTCATACGTTGCTTTTGTTTTGTTCCCTTTGGACATTTTCTGTATTATAATTTCTTTTTTATTATTATTTGTAGGCAGAAGGGGAAAAAGCCCTTTAAATCGCTTCGGAACCTGAAGATAGACCTTGATTTAACAGCAGAGGGCGATCTTAACATAATAATGGCTCTAGCTGAGAAAATTAAACCAGGCCTCCATTCCTTTATCTTTGGAAGACCTTTCTATACTAGTGTCCAAGAACGAGATGTTCTAATGACTTTTTAAATGTGTAACTTGTTAATATTGCGTCCCGATCATAATTGCTGGTAAAGTAGCTCCGTGGTATTGGGAAACATGATTCCCTCGGGTTATGCCTTAGAGTCCTACTCAGCAATGGTAGTTAGTTACACTGCAGTTGTCACAGAAAGCCTGTAAGGGGATGTTAGGTGCAGTTAAAATAAATGCACCTTTTCCTAGATGTGCTCTCTTGGGAGACAGACGTATGTTTACAATTATAATAAATATTATTGCTATCTTTTAAAGATATAGGATATAGACTTGACCACAGCTACTGTTTTTTGAAACTTATGATTCATGGTTTACAAGTATCCAAGTGAAATCTGAGTTAGCTTTCACAGATATAATACTAGTTGACTTTCCATCTCTTGGTGTTCCTTGGTATGGGGGATTACTGTAATACTTCTACAATCAGCTAAAAATTAGAGCGTTCAAATCATTTCAGTTCCACAAAAGGAAGTTAGCTTGAACATAGGTTAAGTTTTAGAAAGAAAATATTGATCAGGCAGATGTTTTATTGAAATCAATTGTTCGATCCTACTTTGCAGACTTAGTCCTTGGGATTCAGTCTGTGTAGAAACGTCAGGCAGTATGTATAGTCCCGATTATGGTGAACCACAATCAGGGTGTTTTTCTGTTTGTTGAGCTCTGTCACAGAAAATGTAGAGAATTGGATTTTATGTTTCAGAAGTTATTGCCAAGTTTTTCAGTTAATTTTCATTATTTTTGAGCCAAATTGAAATGTATACCTCCTGTGCCTTTTGTTTTTCTTGGAAAATATAATCTCTTGGAAGAAGTTCAGATTTCACTAGTCTCTCATTTTTATCTTGTTTTCCTCTTGTATCGTCTTCCTTTGATTTAGCAGTCATTATAACTCCGAGATTATTAAATGCAATAGAGAAATACTAACTAGGAAGATTTTTTTTCAGGAACAAGAATAGTATCTTCTTCCTTAAATTTCTGCCCATGTTTTTGAAGTTGTTGCCACGTCTCTTTGCCTGCATCGTAGGAGGACTAGCAGGAGAAACGTTACTGACATGCTATTTTACTAGGTGCTACTTTGGCAGAACTAAGTGGTCAATTTCTTTTGTTTCCTTAATGTGCTTGGACCATTTTGCTAGCTATAAAATAACCAATTAACATAATTCTGTGCTAGAACAGTATTGACAAAATAGTATACACAAGCATAAAATATATTTTTATTTAAAACTGTGGAAGTAACATAAAAGGGAAAAAGTATTTATAAGAAAGGGATAAAAGTGATAGAGCCCCTCTGCCCTCGCCCACCAAATTTAACCAAAACCAACATAGGTCCTAATAGCCTTTCACATCACTAATAAAGGTGTAGACATCTCGATTTTTAGACACATACTCAACTAGATTGACAGATGCTCTGGCTCAGTCATGAAAAAATGTACAGATTCCACCTTGTTGAACCCTGTATTCAGTGCTATTTACATGATAGATTATTTAAGTGCTAATTATTTTCTTTTGCTGATTTATTGTACCATTGTATGGGATGCAAGTTGTACAGTGAAATAAGTTATTAAAGCATGTGTGCACATTGTTATATATCTTTTCTCCTAGATGGAGAATTTTGAATAAAATACCTTTGAAATTTTGTGTCTTTCAGTTATTTACTTGGAAAAGCAGTGCTATGATATTGAAAGACTGATTGGCTTCCTGCTCTGCTGACAGTCATGTTGTATCTAAACAATTTTTTTATTGATTTTATCTTTTGAAAGAAAATATATTTAAAGGTTCTGTGTGATACTGGAATTATATGTGGTTTGATTGTTTTGTTTTTTATTTTTTTGTCTGTTTAACTCCCAGGGCTGCATTTTGATTTTTTAATTTCTATATTAATATATCAAATATAAGATAATACTTGTGTAAATTCTTTTTTAAAATTATTGTTATAATAATATTAATACAACCTAAGTTGAAGTTATTCCTTCCAGGTCCCCAGTATAGGTGTCCAGTATGAAAGTGAAAGTGTAAGGAATCTAAACCCCTTAATCTGAAAAACAAATAAAATTGACACTTTTACTCCAGGAAAACAAAATTAATTCATAAATGTGATAGTTGAGTTGAAAGGTTTCTCTAGAAGAAGACTGATTCATTACATTGCTAAGATTCTCAAAGAAGAAACCCAAACTTCGTATAATGCTGGAAGTTAAAAATGAGACCTCTATGGTCTATTTCTGTAGTGCTGCAGGTCAAACTGGAAGACAGTGAATGTCACTCTTCTCTAATACTATTTTGGTTTTTACATGGAATTGTACCAATTGATATTTCTTGTGTCATCTGCAGGGTGCAGGTTAAAGTACCAAAAGCAGTTCACCGCCCCCACGTGACACACACTATCCACTGGACTTTCTGAATCTATCATCGCAACAACACTATGAGGCAGGTATGTTTAATTCCATTTTACAAATGAGGAGACTAGAGCTTAAAGAAGTATACTACACAGCCTGTGGTCACTCAGTTGGTTAAGCTAGATTTCATCCCAAACAGTTATCAGAGTTGTCCTGTGGCACAGCTCCTGGGACAGTTCCTCCATGTAGCAGGTACTCAATGCTGTTGAATTGGAGGGAGGGGAAGGAAGCAAGTATTACATACAGGCTTACTAGCACTCTGCAGTGCCCAAGTGTGATTCCCTGCTTTGCTACTTGGAGAAGTTACTTAACCTCTCTGAGGCTCATTTGTTAAATATTTGAAATGAGGACATGATGATAACCTCATGATTGTTAAGAGGACCTAAATGAGGGCTTCCGTGGTGGTGCAGTGGTTGGGAATCCACCTGCCAATGCAGGGGACACATGTTTGAGCCCTAGTCTGGGAGGATCCCACGTGCCGCAGAGAAACTAAGCCCGTGCGCCACAACTACCAAGCCTGTGCTTTAGAGCCCGTGAGCCACAACTACTGAGCTCTTATGCCACAACTACTGAAGCCCATGTGCCTAGAGCCCATGCTCCGCAACAAGAGAAGCCATCACAATGAGAATCCTGCGCACCGCAACGAAGAGTAGCCCCCACTCGCCACAACTTGAGAAAGCCCATGTGCAGCAACAAAGACCCAACACAGCCAAAAATAAATTTAAATAAATTAAAAGAAAAAAAGAGGACTTAATGAGACTATGTAAGGTACTTAGCTCAGTACCTGATGAGTGTTTCATATGCTCTTTTACCTAATCTGACAATCATTACCATTTAATCAGGGTGTTTAGAACATTTACATTTAATGTAATTATTGATATGGTTAGATTCAATCTATCATCTTGCTATTTGTTTTCTATTTGTACCATTTGTTCTTTGTTATTTTTTCTTCTTTTTCTACTTTCTTTTAGATTGAGTATTTTTTTCATGATTCCCTTTTATCGCTTTTGTTGGCTTATTAGTTGTAACTCTTTTATTTCAGTGATTGCTTTAGGGTTATAGTATATACATCTTTAACATACCCGTCTACATTCAAGTGATATACCACATGACGTACAGTTTAAGAACCTTACAATGAAAAACTTCTATTTCTCTCTTCTTGCCTTTGTGCTGTTGGGGCCTCACATTCTACATCTACATATGCTATAAGCTTCACACTTACTATTTTTGCTTAAACAGCCAATTATCTTTTCAAGAGATTTAAAGATAAATATTCTAAATACCTCAATTAAAAGGCAGAACTTGTCAGATTGGATAAAAAAAACAAGTCCCAACTATATGCTACCAACAAAAACCACATGTTGAAAATAAAGGACAGATTAAAAGTAAAAGGGTAGAGAAAGATATACCATATTAACACCAATCAGAAGAAAGCAGGAGTGGCTATATTAATAGCAGGCAAACTGGTACAGATGAACCGGTTTGCAGGGCAGAAATAGAGACACAGATGTAGAGAGCAAATGTATGGACACCAAGTGGGCAAAGCAGCAGGGGTGGGGGGAGATGAATTGGGAGATTGTGATTGACATATATACACTAATATGTATAAAATAGATAACTAATCTGAACCTGCTGTATAGCACAGGGAACTCCACTTCGCTGTACAGTAGAAACTAACAACATTGTAAGACAACTATACCCCAATAAAAAAAAATTAAGAAAATCAGGCAAAGTAGATTTCAGAGCAATCCCTTTATCAGGGATAAAGATTATTTCATAATGCTAAAGGAGTCAATTCAGCACGAGGACACAAAAATCCTAAATGCTTGTTCACCTAATAACAGCTTCAAAATACTTGAAGTAAAAACTGATAAAACTATAAGGAGAAATTGACAAATCTACAATTATAGTTGGAGATTTGAAAACCTCTTTCAATGTTTGATAGAATAAGAAGACAGATTTTAGAGCTACATTATGCATAGGCTCGATTTTAATGAAAGACTTAACAGGAAAAAAAAATCTTAGTAAGGATATAGAAGACTTGAACAAGACTATCAACCAACTTGATGAAAATGACATTTATAGAACATAGCCATACCCAACAACTGTAGATTACACATTCTTTTCAAGAACACATGGAATGTGTACCAAGATAGACCACATTCTGAGCCATGAAACAAGTCTCCATAACATAAAAGGATTCAAGTCTTGCAAAGTATGTTCTCTTGACCACAGTGGAAATAAATTAGAAATCAATAACAGATATCTGGGAAAACCTCAAATAGTTGGAAACTAAATAGTACTTTTAAAAGATTAGATAATTTCTAAATCATGTGTCTGGGGGATAAGAGGAGATGGATTGGAGAACAGAAAGGGATGTATCAGAATGTAGTGGAGTGATTTTTATGAAGACTGGAACTCATCCTGCCTTTGATGTCTCCCCTCTGCAACCCATTCTTCATATTGATAACAGCATGATCCTTCTAAAATTAAATCCGATGATCACTTCTGTTTAGTGGCTGTACATCACTCACAAATCTAAGTCCCAAATCTTTGCAACACAGTTTCTGTTCATCCCTCTAACCTCACTTTTCACTGTCTTACTTCTAACTTCTTAGTACATTCTTTTGTTGCGTCTATTATACCATTTCTTTGCTTCTCTTTCTCCACCACTAGGCTAGACAACAAGGTACATGTCTTCATTTTTGTATCTCAGTGTCTAGCATGGTATTGGGCACAGGGCGTGCTTCTAAAAAAGTTACTTCAATGAATATAATGAGTTTATTAAATATTATTTTCTTTGTCCTCTCCAAAAACAATTAGTTCTTGCAAAATAAGGAAATTACTTTCTTTTTGTAATCAGAAGCTTTTTTTTCCCCCAGAGTCCATTAAAACTCAGCCTATGCACGACCCAGCTCTAAAATTTCAAAGATCTTAAGGCGGTGATTTTCAATCCCTTCAAAGTAGTAAGACCCTGTCATTTTCTGTTTCTGCATTTGTGTCTCACTATCTCATCTCTTGCTGAAATGTTCTTTTTAAATGAATAGCTTGATAAATTGCTAAGCAGTTTTCATCAGACCCATTAGGACAGTGGTAAGTATCCACTTGTGGAACGTGGACATTCAAGAAATCTGATCCAGTATTTACAAAATCATTCCTGAGCTCAGAGTTGGCTCAAACTGGCACCTTCTGGCATTTGCTTGTGGGTGGGGAATGTGGAATGCTTTGAAAGCTGAATGGATTTGTCAAGTTTTAAAACTCCCTTGTGGCTAAAGGAAAACAGCATTCATTGTTTAAAAACACCATTGTTTGTTTTTTCTCCTTTTCTGTTCTTTGGAACCTGAATCTGCAAAAACTTCACACCCAGCATTTTGCTTCATGTACCTCTTCTACTACATTTCTAGAGGACATGAGTGGCATGGAAACCTTTTTTTGTGATTACAGTGTTCAGAGCAAATTGAAAAACTCCTTTTTAATGCTCATACTGATTTTTATGGGAAAAGACACTATAGCTATCATTATAGGCAGAGAGTAGAGCTGATAGGAGCGTGAGTCCTGGAACCAGACCTCAAGGCTCAAATCCCTGTTTTTCCACTTCTTGGCTGTGTGACCTTGGGCAAGGTATTGAACGTCTCCGTGCTACCTCAATATCCTCCTCTATTCCATAGGAATAAAAGAACGTACATCACAGGATTGTTTGAAAAAATAAGTGGGTTGATACATGCAGAACGCCTGAAAGGGTAACGGGCACAGAGCAAGTGAACAATAAAATCTAGTTGCAGCTGTTGTCAGTGGTATCCGTGTCATTATCAGCATCATTAAGCAACTGAATATAAAGTTCCCATATCTGATCTTAAACCACAACAATTCTACAGCTGTGATTCTAGGTGATACCACCTTAGTAGCCAGACTATTTTATTACTGTGAACCCATCACTGCCTGATCGCACAGAGTAGAGTGTCGCCCACGGAGAAGGTCATTCTAGGCCATGAAAGGTACTATCCGGACGCTTCACCCTGTGTTTCAAATCTCTCCGCTGTAGTTCCACTGCCGTTATTTCTCATCCACGTTAAATCAACAGCTCCCCACTTCTGATCTTTTCACCCATTAACTGCCCTCCTTTCCATGCCCTTCCCCCGCCCCAATCCATTTTCTCCACAGAAGGCAGAGTGATCTTTCTAATATCATCTCCTCTTTGGCCTCACTCGCTTGCTTTAAAAAACCCTCCGTGGGCTTCCCTGGTGGCGCAGTGGTTGGGAGTCCGCCTGCCGATGCAGGGGACACGGGTTCGTGCCCCGGTCCGGGAAGATCCCACGTGCCGCGGAGCGGCTGGGCCCGTGAGCCATGGCCGCTGAGCCTGCGCGTCCGGAGCCTGTGCTCCGCAACGGGAGAGGCCACAGCAGTGAGAGGCCCGCGTACCGCAAAAAAAAAAAAAAAAAAAAAAAATCCTCCGTGACAAGCTTTGACACAATAGAAGGCCTGCCATCCTTGGGTGAAGCACAAGGGCCTTTGGGATCTGACCACAGCAAACCTCTCCACCCTTCTCTCTCGCCACGCATCCCCTCACTCAGGGGCCCTGATGAAGTTTGTACTTCCCCACCCACCTTACTCTCATCACTGCTCTCGCTGCCGGGAATACTCAACGCCCTTCACCTGGATGGACTTGTCCATCAGGATTTACCTGTGGCTGGTGTCCTGTTCTTCCAGTCCCTTCCCTCAAGTTTGGATTTAGAGCCTCCAGACTTTAAGCTCCTTGAGGCTAGGACCATGTCTGTGCACTAGGTTACACCTAATTGTCTGGCACTTAATACGTTTATTAAGTATATGTTGAATTAGTTACCCTCCGTTCAGGGCTCTTGTAGGTCTCTATGCCTATAGGCCTAGCATAACACTTAACTCATTATTATCACCATTATCATGGGTTTGTTTGTCTCCATTAGACTGTGAGCTTCACACACGAGGTTGAGTCCTTGTCTTATATATCCTTGTGTCCCCAGCTTCCAGCATAGTACCAGCCATGAAACAGGAACTCAGCAAGTTCTGAAAGAATGAATGGTATCCACATACCGTTAATCTCAGTTTTGAAGTCTCTCCAAATTCTGAAGCAATAGGATTTATGGACCCCTCTTGGCAGTTCTTGGATGTTATCCCAATGGTACCACTGACATTTTAAGCAAAAGTTTGTACATATGTATATTTTTCTGGATGGTGGGGTCATAGCCTTCATCAGATTCTCAGAGGGTTTTCTGATTCCCCTCAAAGGTAGGAATCTATGTCCTAAAGAGTTATATGTAAAAACCAGTTGTGAAATAAAATGTTTGCAAGGAATCAAAACTACAATGTGTGTACTACCTCACACCGGTCTGAATGGCCATCTTTTTCTTTTCTTTTCTTTTCTTTCTTTAATTTATTATTTAGGCTCTGCCGGGTCTTAGTTG
Source organism: Monodon monoceros (assembly GCF_005190385.1). Classification (NCBI taxonomy): domain Eukaryota; kingdom Metazoa; phylum Chordata; class Mammalia; order Artiodactyla; family Monodontidae; genus Monodon; species Monodon monoceros. The sequence continues at coordinate 38,533,532 of NW_021703782.1, forward strand.
CAGCATGCGGACTTAGTTGTGGCATGCATGTGGGATCTAGTTCCCCGACCAGGGAATGAACCTGGGCCCCCTGCACTGGGAGCGCAGAGTCTTACCCACTAGACCACCAGGGAAGTCCCCAGAATGGCCATCTTTAAAAAGTCTACAAATAACAAATTCCGGAAAGAGTGTGGAGGAAAATGGAACTCTCCTACATTGTTGGTGGGAATGTAAATTGGTGCAACCACTATGGAAAATGGTATGGAGGTTCCTCAAAAAACTAAAAGTAGAGTTGCCATATAATCCAGCAATTCGTCTCCTGGCCATATATCTGGGCAATACTATAACTCAAAAAGATACATGCACCCGTATGTTCATGGCAGCACTATTCACAATAGCCCCAAGACATGGAAACAATTATCCATCAAAAGATGAATGGATAAAGAAGATGAGGTATATATATATATATATATATATATATATATATATGTATATATATATACACACACAAATATATGAATATTACTCAGCCGTAAGTAAGAATGAAAATACCATTTGCAGCAACATGGACGGACCTAGAGATTATCATATTAAGTGAAGTAAGAAAGAGACAAATACCATATGATATCACTTATATGTGGAATCTAAAATATGACACAAATGAACTGATCTGTGAAAGAGAAACAGACACAGATACAGAGAACAGACTTGTGGTTGCCAAGGGGAAGGGATGGATTGGGAGTTTGGGGTTAGCAGATGCAAACTCTTATATACAGGATGGATAAACAACGAGGTCCTACTGTATAGCACGGGGAACTGTATTCAATATCCTGTGATAAACCATAATGAAAAAATATGAAAAAACATGTACATATTTATATATAACTGAATCGCCTTGCTGTACAGCAGAATTTAACACAACATTGTCAATCAACTATACTTGAAAAAATATTTTTTAAAAAAAGGAAAGAAAAACCATGCACGCACAAAAGATGTTTCCAAGGTAGTCTGATGAATAAGCCCATGTGGCCCGAGGAGGTAGAGGGCTTGTGTCTCTACAGCCCCAACGCCTCAAGCAGTCTCCCTGCTGCTGGACGGTGGAGGCTCCACCTGGCTGCAGCGGCTGTCTCTTGCCACGTGGATATCCACCTGAAAGCCCCCTCCCACACACCTGTAGGATCAGTTTGAGACTCATTTGCAGGACCTTTTCGGTTCTGGAAGCATCAAGGATTTCAGCCCCGGGACCAGCACTCAGTGTTTCAACTCAGCATTCAGGGAGGAGAGGCTTTTCTGTTCAAAGCTGAGAGCCTCCCTTGAGCCACTTTGGCTAGACATTTTCTCTGGCTTCCATCAATAGACTCGGAATTTTTTTTCTGACCTAGACCCACACAAACAAGAGACTAGAGCTTCTCTAATATGCTAAGGAAAAAGCACATTTTAAAAATAACTTGAGCAAATGAATTCATTCTGGTTAAAGCAACCCAGCTACATAACATAAACTAGGATTTCGCAACAGCAGGTCCTAAAAACGTAAACAAACCCAGAGTCCACGTGAGCCAAGCCATTTGCTGAACAGAAAGAGTCCCTGGCCCAAATTCTTCCAGAATAAAAAATACCTTATAAAAGCAGGAGTCGATGGCCATGATGTGAAAAATAAAGGTGGGGGAGGTGGGAGGGGTGGGAAAATGAGAAAGTCTCATGACTAGATACTCCAAATGCCAGCTTTCCCAACCAAAAGCTAGAATGATGAGGGATCGGGGGCAGGGCGTGAGTGCAGCCTGTGCCTCAGGCCCCTGCTCAGACCCTACCAGGACCCTGCCTTCCCTAGGGAAAGTCAGAAGCTACTCACTCTCATGAAGTCAGAGGAAGACCCTGCAGGTTTTACCATGTGTCTGTTGACAAGATAATGGTTCCACTGAAACTGTAATAACATACTGGCCAAAGAAGCCCATATTTTTTTTTTTTTAGCCCATCCTTTTATAGTAACTTCATTCCCAATCTGGTTTTTCGAGCATCGTAATAATATGTTCTTTCTGATGAGACCCATACTGTTCTAATGAACTTATGCAGAGTTTCATCTCTGTTCTAGAACAATACTTGCTATAAATAATAAGTACAGTGATCATCATTTTATATTTGAATAGCTCCCCTTCCACAAAGAAAAAAAAAGTACTTTCTTATTTCTTAGTAGTAGTGAGGTCCTTTCTATGCTGGGAGCGCTGTGCTAGAATCCACATCTTAGAACAAGACAGAACTTGGAGAAATTCAGAGAAAGGGCACAGGAATCATTTTTAAAGACTAGAAAATGCAATTTATGGAAAAGGGTTAAAGAACTTGCTATTATTTGCAGTAAAACTTAATACTATATTTCAGGTATACAAAGGATCATGGTCAAATAAGCCACATTTATTGAGTATTGGCTACGTGCTAATTTCTCATTTAACCCTCACAACGACCTTGGAGATAGAGTATCCCCAAGGTCCACCACAAGGACACTGAAACTTAAGATGAATGATTGTCCAAATGTGATAGACATTTCTCACAAGTATTCTGCTTTTCTCTCTCTCTCTTTTTTCTCACCGAGGAGTTGGATAGTACTTTCCCCTTCCGTGGAACTCAGGCATGACCACCCGAATGGCCAATGAAATTTGAGCCAGAGACGTGTGTGTCGATTTCAGATGGAAGGTAAGAAAACCGCTGTGAGCTTTGCCTCCTTCTCACTCTGCCACAGTGGCCATTAACGTTCTGGAAAGTGGCTGCTCCCCAGCCTTGGTCCTACAGTGGGAGCCAAGGGAGCAGAGTCCCCCACCCACTCCTATCCACCCAACGTGAGCGTGGTGCATGAGCGAGACATTCACCTTACAGTTTTAAGCCACCGACTTTGGAAGATTGTTTCTGCAGCGAAACCTGTTAGTCACCCAGCTGACTAGAACTTGACCTGCCTCTACTGCCCACAACTTATTTTAACTAACATGCTGTGCTACCTTCCAGGTAGAGAATGATGGTTGTGTCTTCTACCTGGTGTAAGGAGAAGGAAAAAAAGGTCATTATCTCCAATGACCGGAATTGAGATTCCCCAGGGAATTGAGATTCCCCAGGGCGCAGTCAAGACTGACAGATAAACAGAAGTGAGGGGAACTTCTATTGACATTTACTCAGAAGAGAAAAACAGTTAATGTTTTGATGTATTGTCTCCCAGGCATGTTGAATGAACACTTTGCATAGATTTTCACAAAGAAAGCTCTACTTAAGGGAAACTTTCGTAATAGAATTTCTGGCTTGGAATTGTTTACTCTGCTTCACGGTCTCTCTCTGGTTTAGCCTATTTTCTTACAGACCTCACAACGATAACCTTCTCCCTTACTAATCAGCCCACAAGATGGTCTTCATTTCCAGTCTACCAGGAACCCAAGGATCTTGGTTGGATCTCCCCCAAATCAGAGCCTGAGACAAGGACTCGAGGGCAGTCAGTTTATTTGGGAGGTGATTGCAAGCAGGAGTGAGAGAGCAGGCTGACTGAAAGAAGAAAGAGGAAAGGCCAATATAAAGCTGACTCATACCTACCATCCAAGGTCATTGTGAGGATAAGAGGAGCTAATATAATTGAAAATGCCCAACACAGCTCCTAGCACATAATAGGCACTCAATAAATGTGAATCCCCTGCCCTCCATCTCCTGTGAAAGTTCTGGAGCTGTACTAGACGCTGAGGCAAACCAGCTGTAAGGTCCTTCCAACTCTTCACTTGTGCTTTCCTTTGGGTTTCTGGTGAGGACTCTACCCCCAATCTGAGTAGCAGTGAGGAACCACTTCAAGTGAAAACCTGATATAGCATCTGCTGAGATAAACAGAAAAGAACGCAGGAAAGCAAAAAGCCAAGGAAAGGGAATGAAAGTGTAATTCAATTTTATAAAGAAGGAGATTTGTTCTTCTGGAACGTTGGGTGGAAATCTTGCTGAGTGACCTAGCTGTCATAAATCCTCTCTGGCACAAAGTAACACAGGAAGGAAGGGAAAGAAAGAAAGGAGGAAGGGAAGAGGGAGGGATAAGGGGGAGGGAAGAAGGAAAGAATAAATGAAAGAAAGAAGGAAAGAAATTATCCAGCAGGGGCTCTGCTGAGAATTAGACTGTAAGACTCAGGGCCAGTGTAAAATGAAACTTTCCTGAAAACCTTTCAGAGAGGCGCGTTTCCTCCGAAGAGCATCATCTGGGCTGTTCAATGCCCAGGGCAAGTCTCTTTCATCTAATTGGACATGAAACACTATCACATTTGAGGTTGGCCGGAGGCCATTCAGAAATTAAGTAATTTTTCAACCCAAGGGGCTTTCCAAATGATGATGTAGCTCCTTAGGAGGAAATTAAATATTGAACAGTGTATCATATCTAATTGGAATCTTGAGGAAATAGGGTGCTGAGTAGGTAAAACATCTGGGGGCTAACGTAGGGCAGAATGAGTGATGCCCTCCGTTTTGTGTTTTGCCTTAATTATGATGTAAAAAGGAAAATCTTGTTATTTTTTATGCCAGGAGGGCAGGGGTTGGTTGGGAGAGGTTCCTCCATGCACCTTCCGTTTGACAGTAGAAAGTTTACTTCTTTCATTTCTTTGCACAGATATGCAAGGAGAGCTGAATAGTCACAAACGGCTTCTTAGTTTGCCATACAAGGCAGTTGGGAGTTAATGACTGACTTATAAACCATGGTAGTGGGTAGGCACTGAACACAAAGGTACTGTAGTGATTTCCCCCCTTCAAGAGAAAGTCTATTTGAGACCCCTGCTATGTTCCTGTTTGGAAGAGGGAAGTGGGTTGTGATCAAGTTTGAAGCATCCATGACACAGCAGCCTCTTCTCTATCTTCGTATGCCCTTTTGTATGAATTACTGTGAAGCACAACTTCCCAAATCCACTGAGCACACAACGGTCTGATTTTCCCACTTGAGAAAGGTCCTCAAATCTTACTCTTAAATTGACTTTGGGGATCCAGACTCTGTACGGTGTCTTCAGATAAGACTACATTAGATGCTGGTGTTCCTGGCAAGTCTCCCTCCTTGGATCATATCTAAGCTGACCTGTTTAATGGTGAGACAGTTCCTCTCAATTACTCAAAGTGCTGAGGCCAACCACAAGTGTACCACACCTGGCTTGTGTCAGGCCACAGCAAAAACGTCAAGCTTATCTCCTGAGAAGAAGAGTCCCTCACTCAAGATTCAACTGATTTAAAAAACCCCAAACCCACAGTCTATTAGGAAGATCTGAAAGAGTATTGGGTCACTGTGAAAAGTACAAACAGATCTTAAAAACAGAAAGAAAGATCACAGTCTCCTTTCAATAAAATTGATGTTAAAATGACTTAGGAAAGAATACGCACTCTATTCGTATAGAGTTGCAGGTAATTGTCCATTATGATTCCAAACTGCATCATTGTTTCAGCTGCACTGATATAACTCTGAACAGTATCATAGGTTCTTTCCAGTCCTCAGACTATGACCTTTCTATGCCTCAGTCCCACTCCTATAAAATGGGATTGGTCTAGGGCTTCCCTGGTGGCGCAGTGGTTGAGAGTCCGCCTGCCGATGCAGCGGACACGGGTTCGTGCCCCGGTCCGGGAAGATCCCACATGCCGCGGAGCACCTGGACCTGTGAGCCATGGCCACTGAGCCTGCGCGTCTGGAGCCTGTGCTCCGCAACGGGAGAGGCCACAACAGTGAGAGGCTTGCGTACCAAAAAAAAAAAAAAAAAAGGGATTGGTCTAATGTGGATTTCACCAAAAATGACTATAGACATCTAGTGTTATTATAAAGATAACATGTGTAACATGGATTCTTGTCATGGGTTGAAATTGCTTGAAATATTGGGTTGGCCAAAAATATTCATTTGGGTTTGTCCATAAGATATTACGGAAAAATCCGAATGAACTTTTTTGGCCAACCCAATATATACATTGTTTGAATTACCATTATTTCAGTGCTTAGGAGGAGCCATGCACATTTATTTCCAGGACCCAACGTTCATTAACATAAATGCTAGTATTACAGATCCCACAAAGTTTTGAGACAATTCCTCCAACCTTGTGACTAGTCAGAATTTTGAAAACAAAATCAAAGTAGGTAAGCCGGAAGTGCTCCTTACTTTTGATTTATTACGTAGACACTTAGATTTGCAAACTGTCTTTGCTTGGGATGAAAGGAAAGACTCTGAGAACATCTACTGTTTGTTAGTAAGCTGCCTGTAATAATCGCAGTTAGCGGCACAATGACACTGGGTAATCAGACTCAGCCAAAATGAATAGAATTTTCACAAAATTTTACCTCTCACCAGATCTAACTGGAGTAGCCCTTGAACTCTGAGTACTGCTCTCCAGAGCAACATGATTATGGGTCTAAGTTCATCAATGACTAGGCAAACATGCTTTCTCCATTTTTAGTCTATTGCAATCTGACTGTTATGACGTTGCTATGGTGACACCTTACCGATATCCCTTTGCTCTTTTGGTACCCTCTCAGAGGAAGCTGTGACGAAGTGGTTTGGCAACAGAATCTTTCTGGGACTTTTCTCACACGTGATTGAAGACCAGCAGGGCTTTCCTCTTACCAAGAATGTATAAAGTGTGAACTGAAAATTATGAAAAATAAGTTGCACTGACTTGAGCAAGGAATGTGAATGTTATTCACCCTGTATCAACCTAACCAGAAATATTCTCTTTTTGTTCCCAATTCCAGGAGATGTCATCCCAAGGGACAGTGAGTCTTTTGGATTCAGTGTGGAATATAACACATGCTGGGTGCTGGGATCTCTTACCCTCAAGGGGGAGGGGCTACATGAGGGTGGTGTGAGAACGACATGCTGGAAAGAAAAGAAGGTAGTGTTTTTGAGCACTTATCTGTCAGCACTTACAGTGACAGGCACTCTGCCAAGCACATTACATGCAACTCTTCACTGAGTCCATACGATTACTTATATTACTTACCCCGTGTTACAAAATGAAGTAGCTGACTCAGAGAGATTAGACACAGCTAATATGGATCTTTCAGACTCTGAAGACTATTCTCTTAATTACCATGCACCTTGTCTCTCTATAATTCATCCTTCAGATGATCCTGGCTTCTCTCTTTTCCCAAGAAAAGCTTGGAAGTGAGATTCATGAGTGGTCCCATCCAAATTCTTCAGTCTTGTCCCATAGGAACCTGGAGAGGATTATCTGAAACAGCGGAAAAGCTGACAACGTCATCTGGGACAAATGCACCCTTGTGGCCTTTTCCACTTAGGTATCAGGACACACAGAACACTAATGGTCATGAGACACAGAATCAATGTCCCAGTTTTACTAGTTGTGTAATCTTGGGTGAGTCACTTAATCCTTCCAGCCTTAGTTACTTTATCTGTGAAACGGAAGTGGTGAAAACCATACTTGTCCGAAGGTCGGGAATGGACGGTTGCTCTCATTATCCATTTTTGCCCTCTTTTAGAACCTTTTGAGTCTCAGATATTTGAGTCTGTGCCCTGGACTCAGATTTATAGGTCCATGATTGCCCTTTTATAAGGCAGCAAACAGAGTTAACAGTCTAATGAAAACATTATACTCAACAAGAAAAGTTGATTTTTCTCTTCTCAAAAGTTCATTTTCCTCTTCTACTTGTTGCCTTTTGAGTTACAGCTTCAGACATTACTTTGGAAGCTCCTTGAGGTGATTTTTCTCCATTAAGAACTGTTAACAGAAATCATTAAATTCCTTTGCTCTCTAGCCTAGCTTTCGGGATCCCAGCCCTTATCCTCTAACTGCATGAAAACTAGCTGTATCTTGGTTTCCAGAGCACACCTAGCATTTTCTTCCTTCTTGTGTCCTTACTGCTGTGGCTCCCTCTAGCTGAAATAGCCTTTCCATCTGACTGCAGCAAGGCCCACCGTCTTAAGTGCAGCTCAAATGCCACGTCCTCCCTGAAGCTCCCTACCATCAGCTCCACCCAGAATGAATCTATCCCATCTCTATGTTCCAATTAGTGCTATTGCTATTTGTGTTTCTCTTGTCACTTTTACTAAACTGTAAGCATCTCGAGGGCAAGAGCCAGGGTTGCCCATTGCCATGTGATAGTGGTGAGAAAGTGTGAGGGTTACGGCCATGGGCTTCAGTCACACTGCCCAGTCTAAAACCTGCCTACATGATGTACTAGCTGCATGACCTTGGGCAAGTTAATTCAAACTTTTCTAGTCTATAATTTCCTCACCTGTACCTACTACCTAGGGATCTTCTGAGTATTAAATGAGATATTCCATGTAAAGTGTTTAGCAAGTACCTGGCATATTGTAGGTGCTTAATAGATATTAAGTATTTGCAATGCCTACAGTGAGGTATTTTCATTGATTATTTCAATATGTATTTATTGAGTGCTGTATTAGTCTGTTCAGGCTCTTGCAACAAAATACCATACCACTGAATGACTTAAAGAATAGACGTTTACTTCTCACAGTTCTGTAGGCGGAGAAGTCAAAGATTACAGTGCCAGACAATTTGATTCCTGGTGAGGAATCTCTTCTTGTCCTGCAGATGGCCCCTGCTCACTGATGTCCTCACATGGCAGAGAGACAGCGATCTCTGTCTTTTCTTTTTTCTTCATGTAAGCCACTAATCTCACTATGAGGGCTCATCTAACACTAATTATCTCCCAAAGACCACATCTTCGAATACTATCACACTGAGGATTAGGCCTTCAACATATGAATTGGGTGGTAGGTTGTGGCGGGCCGGAGATGGGCACAGATGGGCACAGAGTGGGTGACAACAATACAGTCCATAGCAAGTATCTATACATTTTCTATACTTTTATTGAGCTGGTCTAGGCATAGAGCAATAAACCAAACAGAATAAAAACCTTTGTCTCATGGAGTTTATATTCTGCTGGAAAGAGTAAGGCAGTGTGTAGAGGGAATAATTGCTGTCATAGACGTCCACTTCCTTATCTCCCTAACCTGTGAGTATGTTAAACTACAAAGGGGAATTAGGTTGCGGGTGGAATTAACATTGCTAATCAGCTGACTTTAACATAAGAAGATAATCCTGGATTATCTGGATGGGTTCAGTGTCATTTCCTCATAAGTAGAAGAAAGGAAGCAGAAATACAAGAGTGATGCAATATGAGAAGGATTTGACCTGCCCATGCTGGTTTTGAAGATGGAGAAGAGGGGCTATGAGACAAGGAATGCGGGTGGCCTCTAGAAGCTGGTAAAAACAAGGAAACTGATTTCCCCCCATAGATTTAAAAGAGGATTGCAGCCCTGCTGCCACCTTGATTTTAGCCCAATGAGACCTAAGTTTGGACTTCTAAGTTCCAGAACTGTAAGATAAATTTGTATTATTTTAAGCCACCAAGTTTGTGGTAATTAGTTACAGCAGCCATAGAAAATGAAAACAGGCAGTGTATATATTGTATATCACATGGCGATAAATTCTATGGAGAAAATTGGAGCGGGGAATGTGGAGAGGGAGTGTTGAGGGTGGCAGTTGACTGTAATTTTAAATAGAGCAGAAAGGGGGGCCCTCTGGTGACTTCTGACCAAGGTCTGAAGGAAGTGAGGTAGTAAGCCTTGAAGTATCCGAGTAAAGAGTGTTCCTGGCAGAAGGCACAGCAAGTATAAAGGTAGGAGCTTACCTGGCATTGGTGGGAATCAAAGAGGGCAGTGTGGATGGAGCGGAATTTGTGATGGGGAAGGTAATGGGAGACAAAGTCAGAGATAAAGGGGTACTTCTTTGTGCTGCTTTTACTCTGAGTAAGAAAGGAAGGCCCAGGAGGATTTTGAGTAGCAGAGTGACGAAAGGCAACATACATTTTAAGGGAATTACACTGGCGGCTGTATTGAAAATAAAACAAACGCAGGGCAGGGAGGAAGCACGGGGACCAGGTAGGAAGCTATTGCAGTATTCCAGGCTGCAGGTATTTGTGGCTGGACCAGGATGGTAACTGTGGAGGTGGTGGACGGAGGTCTGCTTCTGGATATCTTCTTTTTTGTTTTTAATTATTTATTTATTTTTGGCTGTGCTGGGTCTTAGTTGCTGCACGTGGTGAGCGCAGCAACTAAGAGTAGGGGCTGCTCTTCGTTGCGGTGTGCGGGCTTCTCACTGCGATGGCTTCTCTTGTTGCAGAGCACGGGCTCTAGAGCGCAGGCTCAGTAGTTGCGGTGCACCGGCTTAGCTGCTCCGTGGCACGTGGGGTCTTCCCGGACCAGGGCTTGAATACATGCCCCCTGCATTGGCAGGCGGATTCTTAATCACTGCGCTACCAGGGAAGCCCCTGGATATCTTTTGAAGATAAAACCAATGAGTTTTTCTGATAGAGGTGGAATAGAAAAGGAGGAAAGTCAAAGAAGATTCCACGGGGCCTTAAGCAACTGAAATGTTGGACTGGCCCTTCCCTGAGTTGAGGGAAGACAGCAGTGTGAGCAAGTCTGACAGGGAGAGTCCATTCAGTGTGGGTGAACTTTTGATATCTGAATCCTCTCCCTCCCCCATTCTTTTCCTTCAGAGTGCTTTTCCAGACGAGCAAAGACACATACACATAAGGAATAATAGCCAATGGGAAACAATATCTACTTCACATCATGATGGGGCCAGTTTGCTGTACAATACAGGGCTCTGATAAAAGCCAGACTGGAGAAGAGATGTAGCCCAAGATGCTATAGATTGAATGTTTGTGTCCCCCCAAACACAATTCGTATGTTGAATTCTAACCCCCAAGGTGATGGTATTGGGAGGTGGGGCCTTTGGGATGCGATTAGGTCACAAGGGCAGAGCCCTTATGAATGGGATTAGTGCCCTTATAAAAGAGGCCTGAGAAAGCTTCCTTGTCCCTTTCTGCCATGTGAAGACACAGAGAAAAGATGTCTATGAGGAAACGGCCCATCATAAAACATTGAATCTGCCAGTGCCCTGATCCTGGACTTCCTAGCCTCCAGAACTGTGAGAAGTAATTTCTATTTATAAGCCACCCAGTCTATGGCATTTTGTTTTAGTAGCCTGAATAGACTAAGAAACAGGACCAAAGAAGGCTTGAATTTAAAATGCTGCCCCTTCAGAGCAGATTCTGAAGGTTGAGCCATTTTCTTCCAGCCACCAGGTCACAGGCAGGGAAGCTAGATCAAGGGTGGGTGAGAGATAGGATGTGATTCATTATATTGACCCCACTCACTGGTTAAAGTTATCGAGGAAATAACAAAGCCTTCCTCCCAACCACCAGGTTCACCATTTCTCCCCACTGAAGGGGCCACTAAGGGGATGAAGTGGGATGAAAGTTCTCTTTTCCCTACAGGCAAGGCTGAAACCCAAAGAGAGAGGCAGAGACCCTTCCATTAATGCTTATTGATTAGAATCCAATGCCTTCTTTGCCCCGCACATGCCCTGCTCACCTGCGCGCTGGAGCTTGAACCCTATCTTCGAGGGCAGAAGTTGGATCTCAATGTTCTACTTTAATTTCTGAGACAGGAAGCCTTATTTTTCCTCTCTTCTTGACAGAACAGAAAAGACCACGTAATGAGAATTCTGGGGCAGGCAACAGCCTCTTCCCAATTAGGGACAAGTGAGTACGAGAGAAGGACTATTAAAGGTAAACTAGAGTAATTAAGAGACACTTCTACCCTGATTGTTATGGATGATGAAGTGCTGTCTGATTGCCATGGAGCCCAGGAACAAAAGGAACTTGAAAGCAGTGAATGGGGTTTGAGACAATTTGGAAATGAGATTGCATGACTCAACAATGAACAGAAACATTGCTTAGTGGCTGGGTTTTTGTATCTGACCATTTTTTCTTCTCTTGTTTGAGTTTTATATTCACAATATTCATTATCTTTGCATTGCCAAATGACACAGAATTAAATCATTTAATCCAGGGTTGATATCATTAGACCATGACTATTTATTAAATATTTCTTATAATATCAGAATTGACTTGATATTGCAAAGGATGGGTGTGATTTTAGAGGGTCTCACTTGGTAGTTGTGGAAACAGCTTTTGCGGGAAGGATGTTTTCTCTGTGTATTCTAGTTTCTACTCAATATATTTCCATACTTCTTTAAAGTGTGTAGTAAGAACTGTAAAATGCAATACTTAGTCATTTGGTACTTCTCAATCAATGTGCACTAAGATGCTATCATACGGAGAATTAAAAGATGTGGAAGACTCATTCTTTTCCTCAGGAAGCTTATATTTAATGACTCCTACTATGAACTAGGAATACTTTCTATGTTTACTTTACCCTTTACTACCACCCTGCAAGGTAGATACTACAAGGTAGAGGTCATAGACCAAGATCACACAAATAGAAAGTGGCAGAATGTGGGTTGGGCTTCAAAGTCCATGCTCTTTCCATTACTCCCAGCTTGCTCTAGCAAATTGCTAGACTCTCAAAGTATTTTCCAACGATTAATGCTCTCCTCAGTCGGGCAGTCCACAGCATTTTTCAACAAGTCAGAAAATCCTGGAGAAGGTAAGCAATTTCCTCCTCTCTAGGTGCCTTGGATGTGGCCCTGGTGGACCCAGAACGCACGCTTTCTGATCTGATATCCTACTCCCCGCCCTGGCCACAGGGTCAATGTCTTTTCCGCAAGGCCGGGAGCCCTGCTCAGACTGTCCATTCCCCACCTCTTTCCGGAGGGAAGATGACCCAAAGGCGACCTAACGTTCCTTTCCGACGGAGCTGCCATTCCGCGGGCGACCGCCAGGGGGTCCCCGCACGCGCCTCCGCCTGGTAGCCGCGCGCCGGGTGCCGGTGGGGGCTGCTTTGGAGCGGCGGCGTCTGCAGCTGGAGTCCCGCGCTCGCTCGCCCGCGCGCTCGTTGAGACCGCGCGCGCTGGCCCGGGAGACCCTCGCTGGATTCGCGAGCGTCGCCCCTCCTGCCCCGAGCTCATCCTCTTCCTCTCGCGCCGCCTGCAGCTGCCCCGGCGCGGGGACCGACAGGGCCCCGGGGCAGAAGGTAAAAACCCCACGGTGAGTGAGAGCTCGCTTCAAGCGAGGGGAGGTGGCGCAGCCCGCGGCCGCTCGCGCCGGGTCGCGCTCAGGAGGGTAGAGGTGCGGGGCGCACCTGGGGGCGGGTGCGACAGGAGGGCGGGAGGCGGCGGACCCCGTTTCCCCGCCCGCCCTTCGCTGGCTTCCGGGGCTGGAATCCGCGTCAGACCCCTGCCCGCGTCTTGGCTTCTGGCCGGCTCCTCCCGCGCCCTTCCCGGGTGTGAACAAGAGTCCACCCCGGGCTCCGGGGCCTTGATTTTAAAAGATCTGTCAAAAATATCGATCTTCTTCGGGGTACAAGTCTGTCCCCGAATCCATCCCGCGTTGCAGATGACTGCAGGGTGCGTGCGGGGCAGTGGGTGGCGGGAAGACAAACTTTTACAAAAGTGCGCCTGGGCAGGGGGACCACGTTTAGGGCGTCTTGATATTGAAGGAGGAGGCTCGGCTCGGGTCTGCGAAGGGGGACTCCGCTCCATCGGCGAGGTCGCCCCGGGGACTGTGGATGCTTCTTGGAGGGAGAGGGTGTGAAAAGGACGTACAAATCCTGCCGAACCCCTGGGCCAACAACTGTCAAATATCTGGAATCCCAGCCCCTCCCTTTCCCTGCACTGAGGAAGAAGGTGGAAACCCTTCAACTTTCCTTTAATTGCCCCTCCCTGCCTTTGGACCCCTCTGGAAGGGTAAAGGGCCGACTCCCGGCGCCTGGCAAGTAAGTACCAGAGACCCCAAACTCCTCAAGATCCCCCTTCACCCACCTTCCTGACCCCTCCCAGACGTCCTCCCCGCAGGGACCACGCGACAGAGCCGATTGAAATCGTGGCGAATAGCCTTTTGTTTCTCCGCGTTTCCCCTATTGTTTGCCTTTCTCACATCTGGCGGGGCTCGGGAGACAAGGAAGCCCCTCGGGTCCTCCTCCCCCCGCCTCCACACCAGCCACCCGGCCAGCTCGCGCCCGGGAGCCCGCCTGGGGTAGGAGAGGAGCCCGACCCCAGCGGGGCCGCCCCACCCGGGCCTTGCGGTTAGAGGGCGGAGGGAAAGTTGTTCCTTCCCCGCCTCCTCGGGTGCCTGTGGCCCTGGGCGCATTTCTCAGGTCTTATCCCCAGCGCGCCGAAGAGCGCAGGTCGAGATGGGTGCCTCTTTCGGCAGAGAGTGGAAGCGAGGTTCCGCCCCAACCTGGGTGTCCTTTGCTGGGTTCCAGTGGATTCCGATCTCCGCCTAAAGGCGTGTGGCCGGCCGGCTGCCAGGCGGCGGGACGAGATCAGGGCACTTCTGGTAGGCAGACAGCTTTAAGGCTCTGAGGTCTGCGAGTTTCCAAGGGTCAAAGGGCAGGCGAGTCGCCTTAAAGAGAATGGAGATATGCAAATAACCTAGGAAGCCTCGAGACTTTGTCTAGAAACAGGAGTGAAGTGGCTCCCTCCAGAATGAACCTGGAGTTCTGTCTTCGCATAGGGCTCCAAGTGTAAAGTCCCGGTCCCCTCTCGGCATTTAGGAAAAGCGGATCCGGAGGACCCAGTGTAGACGCTGCCAGGGCCGAGTTCACAACACTCATGCCTTGTGGATCGGTGTCTGGAGACAGTTCTCTTGTGAGTGCGCCTGTGAGATTATAGTGGCCCTGTTTCTCTGCCTTTCCTATCAAGTTGTTTGCTTACACATGGTGCTTATTCTTAATGGCTGTGGATTATTAAAGAACTAGGACTTACCACCTGAAACTAATATAATATTGTACATCAACTATACCTCGGAGGCGGGGGTGGGGCGGGGGAAGAGCTAGGGCCGAAGCACAGTAGCCACTCTGAGAGGGCAGGGCCCCCAGCTGGTGCCCCTAGAGTCGGTTAGACTGTGAGAGGAGACTGTGTCTGTACATCTGTTGGAATCTATACCTGCACATAGTCTTACATATACTGGTGTTGTCAGCCTTTTCTGTCTGACTGACAGCCCATCAGTCCCCTTCCAAGGAGACTCAACTACACCCTTTTTTAATTCTCCACCATTTGATCCCTGCCCCAAGACAGGGGAGGGAGGAAGCTTCCATCTGAACACTCGTGACCGATGTACCCACTCAAGCATTTTAAGTAGAAACTGCACACTGGCCTCTGCCCAGTTCCAGAAGTTTTCCCTTTACTGGACTTATAACTTTTGAGCTTCCATTTAATAAAGAAGAACAAAGGAGACTAAGTCAGGAGAGTGGACACATAGAGCACTTTCTCCAGTGACTTCTGAATATTACCAGTGGGACCAACAAAAGAAAGCAAGCAAAATCTTTGAAGCACCAGAAGGCACTTTACAAAGATTACATTATGAAACTGATCCCCAAGGAAGGATTCCTTTGAAACTAGCAGCAGCAGCAGCAGCAGGAGAAAAACAAGAAGGACCTGAGTTGCTCAAGAAGTGTCTAAGGGCGTCATTAACAAAGTGAAAGGGCAGTGTCTGTCCCAGTCTACTCCAGTAAGGAAGACAGGGTAATTGCAGTGAAAGATAAGCTTGTACAGTTTCTTTAATTTTAGAATTAAAAGAAAACCCTCCCCAGCATTGTAGAAAAAACCAGAAAATACAGAGAGGTGAAAATTAAAACAGAGGAAGGAGGGATATTATAAACAAGGCTCCATTAAACAATCTTATCCAGGTATTTCCTTGGAATAAATTTCTGGAGATAGGATAGCCAGGTCTAAGGAGTTAATGTACTTTTTAAGGATATTTAAGATGCCATATTGTCCCGTAGGAAACTTTTGCCAGTTTAACCTCTCCCCATCAATACACAGGAGTTTTTTTTCCCTATACCCCATACCCCACTGATAGTCTATATTATCACTCTTTTTTTTATCTCTGCCAGAATGGTGGGAGGGGAGTATCTTATTGTCTTCTTTTGTATTTATTTAATCATAAATGGGATTAAACATTTTTTCACATTGCCTGTTAGTATTTCTTTGTGATGGTGCCAGTTTGTGTCCTTACCTATTTTTCAGTGAGAGTGTTCTCCTTTTTCTGACAAATGGTGCTCGTAATTAAAGCATCCTGTCTGACTCCTGCCCCTGCCAGTACAATCAGACAATCTTTATTGACTGGAAGTGCCAATTCTCTTCCTTCTTGCATTGCAAGCATTTAGCAAGACTGCAACCATAACTTGCTGAAGTAACTGACACGGTCCCAGTGGAGTTACAAGGGAGACCATGCAAAGGCATTATTAGAGAAATTCATGGAAAATATTAAGTGTATACTTTCTGCTCAGTAGCTTGCATGCCCTAATTCCTTTATAGCTTGTAATGCTTTTTTAAAATTTAGAACTACTACTGATGAGTTGTTTTTTCTAAATGGATTATGCTAACTCATTTTATTGTCTGATCCTTCCACTGATAACCAGTATCTAGTTCTTGTGCCTTTAAACATTTCTTCTAACTTTTGGACTGAATTTGCCTCAATTTTATCATAAGACTTTCTCAGTTTGACTACATTGTTGGAGCCCTGTACTTGGATGAATCTTGAATCTAAACAGTTTAGCAGCGTGCTGTTAAAGTAATAGCAGGAGAAGCCTTCCAAGAGCTGAACCGGGTACATTTCACCCTCTTTGATGCATTTGGGTAGCCACAGTCTCCGTTAATTCTTGCTTGAAGGTAGATGGTTCTGAAATGGGGTAGAGGAGAGAGAGGAAGAGAAGATTCATTTCAGCTAGAAGATGAATTAATACAGATGAAGGACCACACAAGAAAATTTAAGTAAACAATCTGGGTAATCTAGGTACAAATTAACTTTCAAAAAGATAAAGTCTATTAAAGTGTCATGTATTATTAAATTTATTTAACAAATAGAGAGTGGCTTTCTAATTGGGAAAATCCAATCTGAAATTCTTCCATAGTCTGACTGTAGACATTTCATTTCAGGCAGAAAACAAACAAACAAAAAACAATGAAAGGCAGATATTAAACTTTTCTGTAGCATTTTCCATGCCTTTAGATATAAAAATCACACTGTACGCATTAGGAATGAACAATGCTCTCTGCATTAAATCATAGGCATCTAATTCAACCATCCAATATCACCATGGATCTTCACTCTCTTAAAATAATAAAATACCAAGCCACAAACTTTGTATCATTTTAACTAAACCAAGTTGAGAAGCAAATGGGCCAGAAATTTCAATTTTTTTTTTTTTTTTTATTTTTAACAGTAGGGAGACAGGAAGGGTTTTAACTCTATGGGAGCGTGTATAAACTCTTCTAACGTGCTGAACTTTCCTAGAATAAACAACCTTGGCAGCAAGAGGATTAAGCCATTGAGGTGTTCCATTTTTCAATATTTTCTGATCCGTGTCCTCTAGCCATTGTTTTGGTGGAGTTCAAAGGTGAGAGATAGAGCAAAGCAAGTACGAAAGAGCAAAAGGAAAGAGGAACAGAGAGTAGAAGGTGGAGGGGGGATCCTCCTTTAAAACTGTCTTCAGGACTTCCTAACAAGACTCTTGGTCACCCAGGAGGTGGTTGGCATCACTTTCTTTCTGCCAAACTTCAGAAACAGTGAACATTACCTAAACCACCACCAATCCAACCGAGGGGAGCCTTGGCATAGCACAGTAATCCTTAAACAGAGGATGAAGGAGGAAGAGAAGGAAAAGGAGACTTTGGAGAGAAGTGGAATTTGAATTCTGAGAATATACCTTATTTCCTCCTGAGTAGTGCTGTGAATTTATGAAAGAAATAGAAGCATCTTCTGATTTCCACTCGGACGATCTCCCAGGCGCAGTGACTGTATTTCTTATCTTTGAGGAACCTGTCTATCCTGTTGAAATACCTCCTCAGCTCTAGGTTGCTCAGCTGGGGGACTGGAGTTCCTGACTGTGTCCGCTCATCCTCTGCCACCTCTCTCATGTCTTCGTTTTCCTCCTCTTCTTCCAAGCATTGTTCCAGGTATTGCAGCTGTTGATCAAGTCCGATTTGGACTTGTCTCAGGTGTTTCTCTTCCCAAGTGGATTTGAAGGTGTCTTGAATGAAGATGTGGAAGGCCTGTCTGGACATTTCATAGAAGGCCTCCTTGATGTCCCTCGTCAGAGGCTGGGTGTGTGAGAGGATCTCTTGGGGCAACTCAAAAGCTTTGCTTTCTCTTAGACACTCTATAGGAAATGACTTGCTCATCCTTCTCAGAAGGCTCAGATTTTGCCAGGTGACTCTCCTCAGGTGGACATTCAGCAAGTTACAGTCCAGAGACAGGATGCCGGTGACAAACAGACCCATGAGGCACACCGGCCACATACACTTTCTAATCACATCAGGCTCGGCGCTCATTGTTTTTCCTCACCCCCTTAGCTGAAAAACCCACAAGACTCAAGGTTGACAGTGAGTGAGGTTTTAGGTCTTAAGTATTACTTCGTGTGCCTTTTATACACCTGGGTATCTTCAGTGGGGAGGAGTTCTCTCATTCGTCATTTTATGGTACTCAGGGTTTCAGCCCCTTTGCCTCTGAGGCTTTTTTGACTTTGGGTGACTACATTGACTTTGGAAATGCAATCTTGTTTTTTTTTTTTTTTTTCCAGAGAAGTGAGCAAAGCATTATCATTGTGTTATCTTAGGTGCCTGGGTGATCCATCCCAGTACTATAGAATCATCAGAACCAGCCTGATGCAGACTGTTTCAGAAAGAACTGAAAACTGGGACTCTATACACTTACTCACCTAATACTATTACATAAGAGAGAGCAACCCTCCAAGGAAATATTTTTACCTGACCCTGTAGCCGAACATCTTCTCTCATTGAGTTAATCATAGACGTTGACAAAATAACTATGATTATTTGATTGCAAGACCACTAGAACATAACATAGGTTAGGTTGTTTCTAATCTTGATAAATTAAGCTTTTTAAAAAATAATTAATTAATTTTTATTTTTGGCCGCGTTGGATCTTCGTTGCAGTACCTGGGCTTCTCCTTGCGGTGGCTTCTCTTGTTGCGGAGCATGGGCTCTACACGTGCAGGCTTCAGTAGTTGCAGCACATGGGCTCAGTAGTTGTGGCTCGCAGGCTCTAGAGCGCAGGATCAGTAGTTGTGGCGCATGGGCTTAGCTGCTCCGTGGCATGTGGGATCTTTTCGGACCAGGGCTCGAACCCCTGTCCCCTGCATTGGCAGGCGGATTCTTATCCCCTGCGCTACCAGGGAAGTCCTTAAATTAAACTTCTATGTTTGGATATTTTCTCTTTTTATTTGACTTTTCTGGGCCTCAAAGAAGATGAAAAACAGAGTGGGTCGTTGAGCATGGCACTTATCACAGAACAGGCTAGGCCAGCTTAGTTTTCTGTTGCCATTAGGAAATGTTGAAACTCTCCAACTATCCTTTCCTTTAGTTAAACCTGAACCAGTGCTTACCACCCCCGCATAGCATTTTGTATGATCTGATCTCTTTCTTAGAAGTTCTCCAGCGGGTTGTATATTGGGGAATATTTTTCTGCCTCATTAACTTCTCTCTTGTAGTATCATGCTTTTTTTTTTTTTAACTTTTAGATATGGTTTAGACAGTATTTTAAAACTTTAACTTAGCTGTCTTTCCTTCTTGTTTAGAGGTTCTGCGTGCTGGAAAGTTTTTTTTGTTTGTTCCTGTTTGTTTTTGAGGAGGTATATGAGTAGGTGATCACCCATTTTAGCCAAGCTAATTCCCACCTGGAGCAGTATTACTGTGGTAATAATGGCTGTCCACCACTTATGGTTTTCACCCTGTTTGACCAGATAACCTTCTTCTGGTTATGGTCAAAGAAAATTTCTTTCTCCAGGAATGTGAAATGGGATGTCATTAAATAAGGTTAGCTTTAATTACCACCTTAAAAAAAGAAATGCATTAATTTTCAATAAAATCATTTTAGAATGGTAAGCAACCACTGTTCCATAAATATGGCAAACTTGGACCGCAAAATTGCTTAAAATGTTTGTGTTTAAATTAGCTGGCTACACCAAAGGCTAATTGTAGACAAGTGAGACTTCTTAAAATCCTGGCTTTTTGGACTGGTTTACTATGAGAAGAAAACCTGCTACATAATGTTACTCTATGTGCTCTCTCTGTATAAATTCTGATTTCACAGAGATATTTTGTGGGATGACTAACTTAGAAAAATAATTAGGAAAATGGGCCCTTTTACACAGGAATATAAATTGACACAAAGTTCCTGGAGAGCAAGGTGGTGCTATGTATCAAAAGCCTTAAAAATGTACATAATCTTTGACTCAGCAATTCTCCCTCTAGGAGTTTATCTCCAAGAAATAATGGTGGATGTCTTTTAAGGACTTAGCTGTCAGGAAGTTCATCACAGCAAAAAACTGAAAACAATTTAAATGTTCAGCAGTAGGTACTTGGTTAAGTAAACCATCTGTAGAAGGCATCTGTGCAAGCATTAAAAATTATGTTGTGGGAATATATTTGGTTACTTGGATGGATACACTTTGTAGCTTAAAAACAAGTTTACGTGGTAGTATATAGTCTTATTTGTTAAATATAAACATATGCATATATGTACAGAAGGAATCTAGAAGTATATATGCTACAAATATTGAGTCATTATCTCTGACTAGAAAAATAATGGGTGATTTTTAGTTTTGTATTTTTATTTACCTAGACTTTTAAAGTTTTCTATAGGCAGCAAGTATTTCTTATTTAATAAGGCAAACTATTTTTCAAACAAAATATATTGAAAAAAAGAGATATTATACACCTGCAGTAGGATCAATACTACTTTATTTATGTAAACATTTCCGCTCTAGGGTACTTTAAAAAGGAGATGTGAATTTTCTCTGAGATTCAGTTCTAATTCAGTTGATATGAATAATATAGACTATGTGGGAGTTCAGTGTAGTATTGTTACAGCTTCGCATATAAAGAATATAGGTTTATGTATATATATATATATATATATATATAAAATACATATATTTATTATTGCACATACGTACACACACAGAGTTTATAAAATGCAAATCTCTTCTCAGGGCCAGACCTTCTTACATACCTCACTTAACTTCTTATACCTAAAGCTTTTTGAATTGTCGCAGTCAGAACTGCTTGTTCCTCTTTGGGCTTCTACAGTACTTTGTCCTCCTTAATTCTGGCTTTGTAAAGTAAATAATTGTGTAAGTGTTGATCTCCCAATTTTGTGTGCCCCCCACCTCCACCCACCCAGGGTGCTTAGCATAGTTCGTGCTTGAGACAGTTCAAACGTACTAACCAAGCTAAGAGATTGTTCGGTTGACCTTCTATGCTAAGAGGTTCTGCCCGTGGGTGATGGAGGTGGCTGGAGATTTGGCCGTTGTCAACCGTCTTGAAGGTCCCTGTATTTTCTGCCATGTACAGTTTTGTCATCTTATCCCCCTCACCCCATATTCCCTCCCTCTATTGTCATTCCATATTGTATCCTCATTTATTCAAAACTGTATTTTTAGCATCTACCGCATGCCAATCCCTGGGCTAGGTCTTGAAGAAGGAGGGATAAGGTATAGTCCATGATCTCAAGGAGTCCGCGGTTGGAGAAGTAGGTATGTTCTGAGTGTCTTAGGTACAGGAGTAATTCATAGGTCCTCCCTATAGCGTGTACCTCATTCCTCATGTACAATATTCATGACGAAAAAGGAAAGATGATGGACATGCCTGTTGTCCCCTCTTCCACCATTAGAATTGCTTGATTTAGCAAACAACAATATGGAAGACCCGTGCAATATTTGGAATGCACCTTTACTAAATATCATTAATTTTTTAATCTAAAGTTCCAATTTAATGGGGCATCCCATATTTTATCTGGCAAACCTATCCACCATGCCGGCTCCCATTGACCTCTTAGAGCAGAACTCAGACATGAAGGCCTCTGCAGGAAGCTTTTCCTCTGCTAGCTGTCCACCTTATGCAGGGGGCATTCGATTGTGTTTCTCTGTGCTGGTTTTACTTGTGCACACATCCCTAACAACTGTGCACAGTCCGAAGAGGGTACCTGTCACACTGAGACAGAATAGCACACACACGTACCCTCTCACATAATTGTTGTGATCAGAAGCATTATTGCATGATCAGTATTGGTCATGCCTCTGTTCTGTAAAAGCCATGCCATCTGACCCTATCTCAAAATATAATTAGAAAGGTGAAAAGAATGGCAGTGTAAGGAATCGTTTTTATTCCAGAATTTGTCTGTCACAGCTGCCCAGTCTGAAACTGTGGGCTGTATTTTCACATGCTAACATGGTACCTGCTCTCATTTCTCTCAATCATTTCTATGTGGTCAGACTTTCCTCAGGGGGAAAGCTGATTAGCAGGGGCTGCCCTGTTGTCAATGGAGCTGTGTGAATTTGACATGTGGATGACATGGTTAACAGTAATGGGCAAGACACAACTTGTTTGACAAAATGGAGATGAGACATTTCAGTCTAGACAAGATAGCCATGACTCAGCTCACAGGCGTTTGGCATCGTATGGTTAAGATTGATAGCTCTCCGGGAAAAGGCAAGTTTTGAACCAGGGTGAGAGTAACATGTGGGTCATCCATGTGACTCAGTGCATGAAAGTCATTCATTCTGTTTGTGGGGTCAGAAGATGATTGAGCCCAGTAAGGAGCTCAGAGATGGGAAGCCTTGTGTCCATACCTGTCAGTGCTTTCCATATGGCGTGCAGACAGCGGTCACCACAAAGTCATGTGCAGCTCTTTTAGCCCAGACCAACCCTGAAGCTCTAATAACTGGGTGTTTCACTTATTCCCACTGCCTCCCATATTGGGGTACCCTCTCCCCTGGTCCTCTAGTCCCTTTCTTGGTTGTTCTTCTCTTAATGACGTACCTGATATAGAAATTTATAGTGACTACACAAGTAATACGTGGATATGTGTCCATATAGTAAAAATTTAAACATTTCAGATAAAGTGAAAGCTTTGCTTGCCAGCTCTGCCTCCCGTCATGCCTCTCTCCTCCCCTGCGGTAATGACAGTTATCAGTTTGGTATGTCCTTACTTGATATCTGTCTCCCCACTAAACACTAAGTTCCGTGAGCACATGTCCAACAACTGGCTTGTTCGCTGCTCATTCTTGAATGCCCACAGGGCTCACAGAGATGCAGAGACATCTGGACCACTTCCATGGGTGATACGTGGCATGGGAGTAGGGGGACTTGTATGTATTTTTTAAAAATTGCCGAAACAGGATTATAAAAATTGTGATATGCTTTGAAGCTCAAGCCTGGAAGTGTATTCCTGTGACTGTATATATGATATCATTTGAAAAATCTATGTTATAAACCCTTTGTGAATGTGAAGCCCAGTATAAATGGCTCATCAGACCTGGATCAGACAGATCCAGGTGCCTTTCACAACACCCTGCACATAGTAGGTGCTCAATAGTTATTTGTTGGATGATCAAGGGAAGATAATGAAGCCACGTCTCAGTGACAGGGAAGTTATTTGGTGGTTTAGTTCTTCTGGTGTAGAGATACGGGGAGGACAAATTCAGGTGCTGGGGAAACTTGAGAAGTTCACAGAATGGTAGATGGCAGCTCAAGCATTCGTTCAGTGTCCCCTCCTACTTCCATTGCTTTTGTCTTTGGGATTCCCCGAGGCTGGTTAGGTCATGAGCACCATCGTACCTCTACTCTGGTGGTATCACATAGTTCTAGTTGTTCTTTTAAAAATATGTATTTATTTTGACTGTGCTGGGTCTTAGTTGCGGCACGTGGCATCTTTGTTGCGGCATGTTTAGTTGCGGCATGCGGACTTCTTGGTTATTGCACACGTGTGGGATATAGTTGGCCGACCAGGGATCGAACCTGCGCCCGCTGCAGTGGGAGCGTGGAGCCTTACCCACTGGACCTCCAGGGAAGTCCCAGGTCTGTGTTGATTGGTTAACTCATACATCCTCCCCTCCAGACAAGAAGTGTGTCTTACTCAGTTTTGTATACTTGGCACCTCTTACATAAAGACATCAAATGTTTGTTGAATAAAAGAAGGCCGCGTGATTTGTTTTTTATGGTTCTCAAGTTCGGGTATTAACCTGTGCTGAAAAAACTGAGAGCTTCCAAAATCATCCCTTCCCCCACTCCTCTGAATATGGCCACTTCTCCGTATTAATTGCTCCTGGTAACTGTCATTTTATATCACCCTTTTGAAGGCTCAGTGGACAGACTTACCCCTGCTTCGCTTTTATAGCCCAGCTTCAGTTTATGCACATAGTAACTTCCTACACAGGAATAATTTTAGCTCTTAGAAAATGACCCCAGATAAATAGAGATTTAACGTGGTGGAATAAGTAGGTAAGTAAATAAATATGCACCATCAGTAAAACCTACCCTCAGTTTGGGGTTTATCAGAACAGCTTCCATCTGAATCCTATTCCACTGTTGTTTCTCTTGGTCCGTTTGAACCCTAATGGGGCTTTCACTTCTGAGATGGTGGTAAGCATTTCAGATGAGAAAGGTCACCTACCAGAATAACCCTCCCTTTTACCCACTGAGTAGATGTGGATTTCTTCCCAGACCATATCTGAGTGTGCCTGTAGTCTGGAAAAACGAGTGGAGTGAGTGATGGACAGAGATGTCCTCTTGTCTTGGATAAATATATATATATATATATATATATATATATTTTTTTTTTTTTTTTTGCGGCACACGGGCCTCTCACTGTTGTGGCCTCTCCCTGTTGTGGCCTCTCCCGTTGCGGAGCACAGGCTCCGGACGCGCAGGCTCAGCGGCCATGGCTCACGGGCCCAGCAGCTCCGCGGCATGTGGGATCTTCCCGGACCGGGGCACGACCCCGCATCCCCTGCATCGGCAGGTGGACTCTCAACCACTGCGCCACCAGGGAAGCCCTTGGATAAATATTTTAAAAGGAATTGCCGTGGCAGAGATGAGGACTGTGGCTTCTTTTAATAACTATCAGTTTGAATGTGGTCATAAGGTTTCCTGACATTTATGAAGAACAAAGAAAGGTATTATTATGGAAAAATTTAAGTGGGCTTTTCTTTTTCTTTTTTTAATTTTTATTATTTATTTGGTTGCGCCGGGGCTTAGTTGCAGCAGGTGGGCTCCTTAGTTGCAGCATGTGGGCTCCTTAGTTGCGGCATGCATGTGGGATCCCTGAACAGGGATCGAACCCAGGCCCTGCATTGGGAGTGCGGAGTCTTATCCACTGCGCCACCAGGGAAGTCCCGAGTGGGCTTTTCTTTGACTGACAGAAGATTCACATGCCCCAAATTTTAGGGTTTTTTTTTTGGTCTGAGCAATGCCTGGGTTTGAGGATAGTGTCTGGAATAGTCTACTAGAGCTATGGGCAGTGGGGAGGGGCCTCTTTTCTTCCTGACAACACCCTTGCCCCTAGGTAGCCTGTGAAGTGCAGACTCTATATCATAGAATGTAGGGTTGGAAGGACACTGAGAGATAGACTCTTGAGGTCAGAGGGGTAAAGTGACTTGCCCAAGGTCAGAGTGATACTTGGGGGCAAAGTCAGGCTGAGACCCAGGTCCTCTGGCCTTAAGGCCGTCACTGCAAGTCTTTCATCAGTAAGCAGAGAGCTCCCTTCGCTCTGCTTCCACTGAGAGGAGATGCCCTCCGGCAGCCATAAGAAAGGGGATTCTGGAGGCTTTCTCTGATTTGAAGTCAGACAAGGATGCTATAACTCAAGCTCTTTCTGGTACTTCACAAGGGCTTTTTGGCTCTGTGAGGGAGGCATTAGTTAGCAAAGGAGGAAACCCTGAGTTGTCTGACACCCCTAATATTTCTACAAAGTTACTTAGAATTCTGCAACTAAAGACTG
Organism: Monodon monoceros; assembly: GCF_005190385.1. Classification (NCBI taxonomy): domain Eukaryota; kingdom Metazoa; phylum Chordata; class Mammalia; order Artiodactyla; family Monodontidae; genus Monodon; species Monodon monoceros. Next base: position 38,559,234 of record NW_021703782.1, read on the forward strand.
TTAGGCTTCCCAGATTCCTAGGTCAGTTCAGGACTAAAGTGGTTGCCCTAGAGAAACCTGGAATGGGTTTCCTGAGAGGTTTCCCCCATGTCTGAAATTTATTTCCGGACTCATTTACTTATTTTCTTTGTTTTCCATCATATCTCCAGTGCTTAGCACATAGCATATGCTTAATAAATATTTATTGAACAATTAAGTATGTGTGTCACTATTTTATCTTATGAGTATACTGTATGAGATCGGTTCAATAACTCTACCTCTTGGTAGAACTGTGTAACTTTGAGCAAGTCATTTAAACTTCCTGAACTTCGTATGTAAATAGGGATAATAAGGGTACCTACCCCAAAGGGTGGTTGTGGAGATGTAATTTGCTAATAACAGTGCCTGGTACATAGTAAGCGGTCAATATGATAGCATCATCATTATCGTCATCATCATTACCTGTTGCCTAGAGTGTAAAGACAATGCTAAGTTCCAGGAGTACAGGAGTAGAAAAGACATATATAGTCCCTGTCCTTGCAGAGATTCCTGGAGGCAGTGATATCTGAGCTGAGTCTTTTTTAAAACTTATTTTATTGAACTATAGTTGATTTACAATGTTGTGTTAATTTCTACTGTACAGCAAAGTGCTTCAATTATACATGTATATAGGCATTCTTTTTCATATTCTTTTCCATTATGGTTTATAATAGGATACTGAATATAGTTCCCTGTGCTGTACAGTAGGACCTTGTTGTTCTGAGCTGAGTCTTGAAGGGCAAAAGCTGGTGGGAGTTTGAATTAGCATGGTGATAGCTGGTATGGGGAGGAAGAGAATTATCTAGGAGGTAAGATTGGCAGGTCTTGGTGATTGATTTGGAGTGGGAGGGGGAGAAAGAGGAAATAGACCAGGGTGAAGCCCCATTTTTTTAGCTAGGTATACAGTGGTACTGCCAACTAAGAGGTAGCATATGGGAGAAAGAGCAGGCTTGCGGGGGAACAACTGGTGGGTTCTGTTATAGATGGGTTACTTTGAGTTGTCTATGGGATAGCCAAGTGGAGATGTGCATTCGGCAGTTGGATATATGGGTCTGGATGAGGGCTGGAGACTGATCCAGGTGGGAGAGAGAGATTTGAAAGTATCACTAGAAGCTGTGGGTGATAATTAAGACCATACGAATCAATGGGTCTGTCTAAAGAGAACATGTAGAGTGCAAAAAGAAGTGTGAGCCAGTTTCAGAACCCTAAGCATAGCCTGCATTTAAAGAGTGGGCAGTGGAAGGAGAAACTGAAGAGGATGGTCACAGAGGCATGAGGAGAATGAGGATGGAGTATTTTGACTCTTTATCTGCCTCTCTGCCTAGATAATTCCTCATAATGGCTCTCTAAGACAGCCATTCTCAACTCAACTCTATTTGCCATCATTAATCTAGACCTAACCCCATCTTATAGATGAGATACTTTGAAGCTCAGAGAGGGGAATTAATTCATTTAAGCCTAAAATCAAAGCCTCTCCCTCCCCCTTTCCCTCCTTTGTTCTTTTCTAGCATATGTCCCCATGGAACATGCCAGGTGTGTACCTCTAAGTTCTTGGCAGATGTCAACTGGATTGAAAGTTGGCTTGGTTATTTCACTTCTGCCATTTGGGGCTACAGGAGTTGGAGAATGTATTAGTTTCCTAGGACTGCCGTAATAAGTTTCCAGGAACAACGTGGCTGGGATTTCCCTGTCAGTCCAGTGGTTAAGACTCCGCACTTCCACTGCAAGGGGCACGGGTTGGATCCCTGGTCAGGGAACTAAGATCACACGTGCTGCGCGGCATGGCCAAAAATCCCCCCAAACAAACAAACAAACAAAAAAAAACAACAACGTGGCTTACAACAACAGAAATTTATTCTCTAATAGTTCTGGAGTCTAGAAGTCCAAGATCAAAGTGTCATCAGGGCCGGGTTCCCTCCAAACATTCTAGGGACAGATCTTTCCCTGCTTCTTCTAGCTTCTGGTTGTTGCTGGAAATCCTTGGTGTTCCATGTCTTGGAGAAGCATCAGTCCAGTCTCTGCCTCCATAGTCCCATGACATTCGCCATGTTTTTGTCTGTCCCTGTGTCTTCCAGACGTTGCCTTTAGGTATTCTTCAGTAACAGTCTGCATAGTTATTAATAATAATAAAGGAAACTATTTATGTAGCAGTTACTAAGTACCAACTCTTTATATAAATTATCTTTAATTCTCATAGCCACTACACAATGTAGGTGTTATTACCCTTATTTTAAAGAGGAGGAAATGGAAGCTTGGAAGTATTAGATGACTTGCCTGAGATCACATATCTAGAAATCCACAGAATTAGGTTTCAAACCCATGTCTGTCTGAGGCCACACTGTATTTTTACGAGGTCTAGGGTTGTAAAAGTTTTGGTGTAAAATCTACCGTCTGTATGTATTTCATTCCCACAAGGATTTGAAGCAGCTTATAAATACATATAATACAAGAGAATAAAAATGGTTAGGGCTTCCCTGGTGGCGCAGTGGTTGAGAGTCCGCCTGCCGATGCAGGGGACACGGGTTCGTGCCCCGGTCTGGGAGGATCCCACATGCCGCGGAGCGGCTGGGCCCGTGAGCCATGGCCGCTGAGCCTGCATGCCCGAAGCCTGTGCTCCGCAACGGGAGAGGCCACAACAGTGAGAGGCCCGCATACCGCAAAAAAAAAAAAAAAAAAAAAATGGTTAAAGAAATTAGAGTTGAGAGAAAACAAGAGCAAGAAAACAAGATGAAGTCAGGGGTACAGTCTGAACATAAACTTGCTTGTCTAGTGTCATTATGGCAGAGAGTTGCAAATCTGTCCCTGGGCTTTCTAGAAGCAAAGGGGAAAGAAGACCTATTAAAGTAACCACAGTATCCAAAAGATAAAACAAACTAGCAACAAAGCTAAATCCTCAGTAGAAGCAAAGCTTTTCTTGATACTGAGTCCTGGGGGAGAAGTTGTCCTGCAGGCCTTCTGGAAGAGAGTGCTGTGGGACATCCTGGGCAAAGACCCCAGCAACTTCATTACGGGAGTCACCATCACCACCATGTGTATTGCAGGGCTGAGTCTTGTAACCTCCCTTTGTGTAGGCAGATGTCACATTGCCAGGGCACAGTTCTTGCAGGCTTTCTGCAGGGGCTTGTTGAGTTTTCTCATGTTGAGCTGCAGAAGGAGTTCATTAGTTCTGGATTGGGACAGTGTTTCTTCATCAGGGCTCAAAGGATGGAAAAGGATAGTCACACATGTTGGCATTCTCAGGGCATTCAGTGTGGAGAGACTGCCCTGACATTTCCAGAGTCCCTGCCCAGACCCAATCCTGCATTTCCTATTACATGTACAGAGGAACTTTGGGGAAAACTATTTGCAGGCCTGACTCTCCTCCATTTAGTCAGAACTGGGAAAACAACTATCTTGTCAGATTGACCCAGTGCCATAAACAAAAGTGAAGTGTGCGCTGGACTTCCACATGGTCGTGGGCTTGATTTGCTGTGCTCCTCTAAGGGAGGTCGTCCTGGATATGGGAATCCAAGCAAGCAGCCTGTGGTTTTACTCTGCATTGCGGGGACTTTTTTCTCTCCTGGAAGAGCTTCTTCATAAGTTCGATAGCTTAAAATTCAAAGTGAAGACAGCCTTGTGTCCCCAAATATTGTAGATAATTAAATGTTAAGACATCCTCTTGGGACTATTAATTTTGCAAACTCAAGCATTTTTTATTTAAGAAAAGAACTCACATATGGGTGGCCTCAGAGCTAAAACTTTGTATTTCCAGGAGTGATGCATTTAAGAGAGCAGAAATTGTCATTGCCCTATACCCATCCCCATTGGGAGAGTGCAGTAACGCTCATTGCCAAATGTGATAAAACAGTTTCTCATGAATGGTCCATGGGAAAAAGAATGCTGTAATTATCTATTGCCTATAATTTCATCCATCCATCCATTCATCCACCCATCCATCTATTCATCTTTGAGGATATGATGCCTGAAACAAGATAGTAAAAAAGAAAAAGAGGTGAAGCGATTCATGTCCTCATAGAGTGTCCAGATTTTCAGACAATAAAGAATAAAATTTCAGGGTGTTATAAGTGTTATGAAGGAAATAAACAGGGTAAGAGGGTAATTGGGGAGGTGATGACTGAATTGAGACTTGAAGGGTGAGGAAAAATCAGCAATGTAAAGAGCTGGAGGGGAGAGCATTTCAGGCAATGAGAACAGGAGGTTCAAAAGCTCTCATGGGAAAGAGCTTGGGATATTCAAGGAACACAAAGGAGACTGGTTGTGTTGGAGTGAAGGGAGTGGGGAGGTTGGTCCTAGGATATGTTGGGATTGGGTAGGACATGGCAGGCCATGATGGAGTTCCAATTTTATTCTAAGACTAGTGAAGACACATGAAAGAATTTTAAGCAAGAGAGTGGTGTCATATGACTTGCGCTTTAAAGAGATCACTCTGGGGCCTCCTTGTTGGGAGCAGTTTGGAGAAGGGGCAAGAATGGAAGCAGGGAACCCAGGTGGAGAGTAGATATTTTAGCAGGCTGGGTGAGAGTTGTGGTGGCCGAGTAAAGGTAGAAGCAGTGGAGATGGAGGGAAAAGATGATTTGAGAGAAGCTGCTTATGATGTATTTGGGTCCAGGCTAACATCTGTGATCACCAAAGGCCGTTTTCCAGAAACGCCATTATAAGGTCTTTACTGAAATAACACCGGTAGGGTTTTGATAACCAGTAAGTAATCTCATTTGGCATTACATCTTTAACTGGATGGCCTTAAACTAGGGTAAGTCCCTTATACTGCAGACAACAAAATAAATAATTTACTTAATTAGACCTGGGTTGGGATTGAAGCTTGAATTTCGCAGGTTTAGCTTGAGGCTTAAGTTTCTGAGTGTCCCTTGATACACAAAACAAATACATATCCCTGTACGTTTTAACGTTTTTAGATAAAATCATGTGTTTCATGATCAATTTAAATCATGGATTTCTAATCTGCTATTTACTAAATATAGATGAAAGCCTGTAGCTAACAGCTCCAGTTCTCTCCAATTTGGTTTTTCTAAAAAGTCTCAGAAATGTCTAATTGTCAGAAATGCCAGTCCATACTAATGCTCTGACACAAGACTATACTTCCATGAAACACAGGTGTTTGATAGGCTGGGTCAAGATGTTCTCATCACTAAAGTCAAGCAATGACAGATTTTTCTTGTGTCACAGAAACATTTTTTTTTTTAAGATTTATTATTTATTTATTTTTGGCTGCATCGGGTCTTAGTTGTGGCGGGCAGGGTCTTCATTGCGGCACGTGGGATCTTCGTTGCGGCATGAAGGATCTTTTGTTGCGGTGCTCGGGCTTCTCTCTAGTTGTGGCGTGTGGGTTTTCTCTTCTCTAGTTGAGGCACGCAGGCTCCAGGGCACGTGGGCTCTGTAGTTTGCCGCACACAGGCTCTAGTTGAGGCGTGCGGGCTCAGTAGTTGTGGCGCGAGGGCTTAGTTGCCATGTGGCGTGCGGGATCTTATTTCCCTGACCAGGGATCGAACCTGCGTCCTCTGCATTGTAAGGCAGATTCTTTACCACTGGACCACCAGGGAAGTCCCTTTCAAGTTTTTCAACAACGTTTTTCTTAAACTTTTGGCACCTCTGATGGTTAACCTGGAGTAGAAGCTAGGCTACAGTGTTATTTTAGTTCTAGATTATTTAGTTATTTTATGAGCTAGCGCCTGATTTGGCACACAAGGATTAGATTCATTGTTTTACAAATAATTTATCAGTATTTCATAATTTTGCAAAAAATCCTAGGACTTCCAGATGCTCCAGAGACCAGCTACTGTAATAAACACATCCAAAAACATAAAATGGCTCAAACATGGTAGGAGTATTTCTCACTCATGTAAAGTTTGGAACAGAGGTACTTGAGCTGTGGTTGGCTTTTTTCCAAGCAGTGATCAGGCACCAGACACCTTGCATCTTGTGGATCTGCCATCTTCCACATGGCTTCCAAGGTTTCAGAGCTTATCTTCATCAAGCTGGAGTAAAATGGCAAGAGCTGGAGGGATATACATGGGAGTGTTGTACGGGTTAGGCTTGGAGAGGCATACATCACTTGCAGTCACATCCCATTGGCAGGAACTTAGTCACAGCTAAGTGCAAGGGATACTGGGAAATTCGGTCTAGCCATATGCCCAGGAAGAAGAGGGACTACTTTGATGAACAGCTACCCGTCTCTGCCATGCTGCTGATCCATTTGGAGAAAGTCTAGCAATCAGAGTATGTTGGCACTGGTATGAGTTGGCTTGGGGATTGGGCTGGCGTGATGGACACATTATAGAGACCCAGTAAAGATTTTTTAAAAATCCATTTTAAGAGAATTGGAGTGTCAGCCACAGGCAGCTTTCTAGTGAGGCTATTTATTTATTTATTTTATTATTTTTTTTGCGGTACGCATGCCTCTCACTGTTGTGGCCTCTCCCGTTGCGGAGTACAGGCTCCGGACGCGCAGGCTCAGCGGCCATGGCTCACGGGCCCAGCCGCTCCGCGGCATGTGGGATCTTCCCGGACCGGGGCACGAACCCGTGTCTCCTGCATCGGCAGGTGGACTCTCAACCACTGCGCCACCAGGGAAGCCCTATTTATTTATTTTCTGAAGAGTAGAAGAAGTACTGTTGAAATAGAAGATTTTCATTTTTTCCCCTAAGTCTTATACAAAGAAGAAGAAAAATGATTAATTTGTGTCTTTAAAAAAAAGCATGCTTTCCTTACAAGAAATCTATTTTGGTAGAAAGATACTGTCATTTGCTTTTTTTTTAAAAAAAAAGCAGGGCTTCCCTGGTGGCGCAGTGGTTAAGAATCTGCCTGCCAATGCAGGGGACACGGGTTTGAGCCCTGGTCCAGGAAGATCCCACATGCTGCGGAGCAGCTAAGCCCATGCGCCACAACTACCGAGCCTGTGCACCTAGAGCCCGTGCTCTGCAACAAGAGAAGACACTGCAATGAGAAGCCCATGCACCACAACGAAGAGTAGCCCCCGCTTGCCTCAACTAGAGAAAGCCCGCACGCAGCAACGAAGACCCAATGCAGCCAAAAATAAAATAAAATTTTAAAAAAAAGCAAATGGAGCTTATTTCCCATGGGGGCCAACATGTAGAAGACAATCCTTCAGTACTATCCACAGCTAACACTACACTGGGCATTAACCGTTCATCAAGCATGGTATTACCGAGTTTGCATACATTATTTCATTTTAACATCAAAAGAATCCAACAGGATCCCATTTTATAGTTTTGAGGAACCCACACTGCAAAAAGTTACATAATTGGCAAGGGCCACACAAAACTAAGGTCTGCCTGATTTTCTGTTAGACTGTATTTAAGTGAAAATAAGTGTCTTGAGTATATCATGTTTTTCTTTCTTTCTTTTTTTTTTTTTTTTTTTTTTTTGCGGTACGCGGGCCTCTCACTGCTGTGGCCTCTCCCATTGCGGAGCACAGGCTCCGGATGCGCAGGCTCAGCGGCCATGGCTCACGGGCCCAGCCGCTCTGTGGCATGTGGAATCTTCCCGGACCGGGGCACAAACCCTCGTCCCCTGCATCGGCAGGCGGACTCTCAACCACTGTGCCACCAGGGAAGCCCTCTTTCTTTTTTTTAAATAGAGAAGAAAATTTGTCATAGCCTTAACGTCTTAAAGGCTTCTTTGAGAAAAGACTTTGCAAGGCTCCTGACTTCTGACAAAATAAGTTGAACACGCTCGGGTCCCTTTTCCTGCCTGTGGAGGGCAAGACCTTTTCCCTCTCCATGTGGTCAGTGTAGATTCTGGATGCTGTTTATGAGTCCCTGCAACTTGACTGGACGTGGGAGACCAGGCAAGTATGATTCTAGGGTGTGACTGGAATGCACTTCTGGCTTCTGTGGCAGAGGGAGGGAAAAGCGCTGCTGGCCCTGTGAGAAGGGGCGAGAGCTGGGGCCCGTCAGGGTCTCCGCAGAGAAGCAGACTATGACGAGCGTCCTGGGGCTGCACCAAGCAAGCTTGGCTCCTAGTTCAAGTCAGCTAGAGGGGTCCTGATGCAGAGACAGGCTCTGCGTCGGCCCAGAGCATCCTGCTGTTAGAAGAGGGGCTGGAGCAATTTCAACACAGCATCTTCAGGTGCAGAAAGGACTCAAATCTGTTTTCCCAAAGTTGCTTCCATGAAACACTAATTTTGCAAGAAGTTCTGTGAAAGAAGCTTTTTGTGGTTCAAGAAATTTAGGAAACTTTGTATGTTCAATGTAGACTCACAGTGTACATTAGCATATTAAAAGTCTCTACAGTCTTACAGCAAGACACCTGTTAAGCTTGTTTAACCCATGGTATAACAAACTTATTTGACCACGTACTTTAAAAAAATATGTCACACTTATCAATATCCTGAGGAGCCAGTGTTTAGGGGAATGTACTTTGTGATCTAAATTGGGCATAAAAAGAAGATAATACGGGCTTCCCTGGTGGCGCAGTGGTTGAGAGTCCACCTGCTGAAGCAGGGGACACGGGTTCGTGCCCCGGTCCGGGAAGATCCCACATGCCGCGGAGCGGCTGGGCCCGTGAGCCATGGCCGCTGAGCCTGCGCGTCCGGAGCCTGTGCTCCGCAACGGGAGAGGCCACAACAGTGAGAGGCCCACGTACCGCAAAAAACAACAAAAAAAAGAAGGTAATACTAGAAAATACGTAAATCTAATGCCCAGATCCCAGTGAAACATCGTATCTGTGGAGGATTATAAGATTACTCTTTTATTAGGCAACATAGACAGTGACAATGATTGCATCGTAACCACAGTGGTTTCTTTGGTTTTAAACAGGAGTATGAAAAACTCATATCTTTTATATTGTAAAATGCCTTTTGCCCCTCTTTTTTTGTTTTCTTCTCCCTTTTCTTTTTCTATTACTACATAAACTTCTTGCTGTCCTCAAGTAAGTCACTTGAAATTGTCAGGTTTATTCTTTTCACAAGATGTGTTAAAATCCCATTGAAGGGAGGATAAAGGTATTAATAAAGTACATATTGTCACTAAAAGGTGTTTCATAAATTTATTGGGCTGATAATTTTATTTGATGTTTCTTTAAATTGGGGGAACTGGAAATGTATCCCCGCTTCCTTCCTTCCTTCCTGCCTGCCTGTCTGTAGCAAATATATATTGATATTAAGGCTTGGCATTAGAACTACAAAACTCAATATCTCTTAGTGTGTGTGTATATGTATTTTAATTGGATTAATAAATGTATCTTTTATGTGAATAATGAACATTAAGAAAACTAAAGGGCTTCCCTGGTGGCGCAGTGGTTGGGAATCCGTATGCCAATGCAGGGGACACGGGTTCGAGCCCTGGTTCAGGAAGATCCCACATGTCGCAGAGCAACTAAGTTCGTGAGCCACAACTACTGAGCCTGCGCTCTAGAGCCTGCAAGCCACAACTACTGAGCCCACGTGCCACAACTACTGAAGTCTGGGCACCAAGAGCCTGTGCTCCGTAACAAGAGAAGCCACTGCAGTGAGAAGCCCGTGCACCACAATGAAGAGTAGCCCCTGCTCACTGCAACCAGAGAAAAGCCCATGTGCAGCAACAAAGACCCAACACAGCCAAAAATAAAATAAATAAAAATTTAAACAAAAAACTAAAGGCATTTGTATTAGTCACTTGACAGTTTTGATTATGTAGACTTAGTTTTTTTTAAAAATTTTTTAATTTAATTTAATTAATTAGTTAATTTATTTATTTATGGCTGTGTTGGGTCTTAGTTGCTGCGCATTGGCTTTCCCCCGTGGCTAGCGGGGGCTACTCTTCGTTGCGGTGCACGGGCTTCTCATTGTGGTGGCTTCTCTTGTTGCGGAGCATGGGCTCTAGGCGTGTGGGCTTCAGTAGTTGCAGCACGCCAGCTCAGTAGTTGTGGCTTGCGGACTCTAGTGCACAGGCTCAGTAGTTGTGGTGCACGGGCTTAGCTGCTCCGCGGCATGTGGGATCTTCCCGGACCAGGGCTCGAACCTGTGTCCGCTGCTTTGGCAGGCGGATTCTTAACCACTGCACCATACTGTATGGTTTTAAGATTTATATTAGTATTATTCTTCTGCCTACAAAGAGCTATCCTGGTGGCAAATTCAATTTAAACTCAGCACAGTTTTTTGCCTGCTCATCTGAGACTCCATTTGATATCTTCTATGCATTTGTTAGGAGTATCTAATGCCTTATCTATTGTTTTCTGTATGTGTCAATAGTTTAATATATCTTTATTATTTATTTATTTTTAGAAAAATGGCCTTCAAGATGAAATAATAAAAGTGTTGATTTCCTGCTCTTAGTGATGCAGGCCCCCTCTATGAATTTACTCTTCTAGACGTGTCTAGGCCATATTCCCAGGGAACGTACCCCTTTAGTCTCCCCCACAGTCCTGCTAAGGCTTCTTGGTCAATCCCTACACTTGGATTCCTTAGCTTAATAGATGAAAAGGCTCAGTTTCTTTACCTGTAAAAGAGTAACCATAACTTCTACTCCTAGATGCGATAATAAAAATGTAAAGTGCTTGGCATTTCAGTGTCTGAAATACGGAGAACACTCAGTAAATCATATCAGTAAATATAGACACCCAGTAGATAGTTTGGTGCGTTTGTCTACAGAGTAGCAGTATTACATCATAGGACGGTGGTCAAGATGCAGTAGGATGACCCGGCACAGTGCGTACCATGCTGTAGGCGTGCAGTAAATGTCTCCTGTTATTATTATTGGAAAATGTGATAGATGAGAGAAGGCATCTCAGGCACATGGAGGAGGCACATAGCCTGGTCTGGGCTTGGCGAGTTACTCAGTCCTCTTGGACAGAAGATTTGTTCAGGTGAGTAATGGTTGAAAGGTAGATGCTGGTTGTAAAATATGTGACATTTAAAGGAAGAGTCTCTTAATTAGAGCTATTAAAGGAAGATTCCAGGATTCTGGGAGAAAATCAAATGGGTGATGGCCACGTTTCCTTCTGACTCTCCTTCTGTGGTTCCCCCAAAAGTTCCAGTGATTCCTGAGACAGACAGCAGTGACTCAAACAGCCCAGGCAGTAGAGCTCCAGAACTACAGCCTGGAGCACACCAATAACAAGGCAATGACTACCCTTTTGTCTGCTTTGATGATAACAACCCATTTGCCAGAAGGAGAAAGCGTTGTAGTTTTCATGTGGCAATCTGCCCAAGTCTTTGATTTGACAGGTAACAGAGGGAAGCAAAGCTCATGAGTGTATTTGGTGACACGTTATTTCCTGGTCATTTTTCTTCCCTTCAGTTTTGAGAGCCAAGTCAAGGAGAGGGAAAGGAGAGGAAGGGGAAAAAACCCCACAACAACTCAGCTCTCCAGGAAATGAGTCTTCAGGCAGAACTGAGACACCTGAAGAATGTGTCCCTTCACAAACTTTGTACATGTGAGTCAGTAGACAGGTTCTGGGTTTGCCAACAGGCACCTGAGGGCTGGTGCAAGGGAAGAGCCTCTCCCTCGCAGCTGGAGGGCTTCAGCTTTAGGTTCCTAAGAGAAGCTGGAGGGATGTGCAGACTCCCTGCAGAGCTGTTTCCCTGGCATTGACCTGGGCCGGAGGACAATCTAGTGCGTCATTCCCAAAGTGTTCGTGCAATGCTATGTGAAAAACAAATTGATAAAACTCATGGTTAAGCAAGTTAAAATTGTTTTTTTTTACTGCCGGGCTTCTCAAGACCTTTGATTATGCCAGTGTGAATTGTGAGCATCCAAGGAGGGAGAATATAAATGCAGTACTTCCCAAACTCCCTGGAAAGTGGTACCTTTTACTGAACTATAGGTATGGACAACGACATGCCTGAGTCTCAGAAACACTGTGCCCAGTCAAAACAGTGAGACACAAAGAAATACATACTACATGAATCCATTTATATGAAATTCTGGAACTGGCAAAAGCAGTCTGTATTTATAGAAAGCAGATCAGTGGTTGTCTGGGGCTTGGCATGGGATTAACAAAGGAATTTTTTTGGGTGGTGGAAATGTTCTATATCTTTTTTGTTGTTCTTCTACAACTTGCTTTTTTATTCAACATTGTGCTTTCTAACCCCTTTCCATATTGATAAGAGTGGATCTAGATCTTTATTTTAACTCTGGTTTAGAATTCCATTGTGTGAGATATACCGTAGTTTATTTATCCATTTCTCTATCCTTGAACATTTTTGTTGTTTCTAATTTTTCTTTAATACCAACAATACTCCAGTATTCATCTATGCACCTAGAAGTAGAATTGCCCATTCATATAATTCACCATTTTTGTGTTTTTAAAAAAATTTATTTTTTTATACTTATTTGAGGGAGTTATTTAAATTTCTTAAGACAGTCTGTTTTTTTTAAATTAATTGATATTGGAGTATAGTTGCTTTACAATGTTGTGTTAGCTTCTGCTGTACAACAAAGTGAATCAGCTATACATATACATATATCCCCTCTTTTTTAGATTCCCTTCCCATCTACATCACCACAGAGCACTGAGTAGAGTTCCCCGTGCTATACAGTAAGTTCTCATTAGTTATCTATTTTATATGTAGTAATGTATATATGTCAATTCCAATCTCCCAATCCATCCTACCTGCCCCCCTTCTCCCCTTGGTAACCATAAGTTTGTTTTCTACAGCTGTGACTATTTCTGCTTTGCAAATAAGTTCATCTGTACCATTTTTCTAGATTCCACATATAAGTCATATTATATGATATTTGTCTTTCTCTTTCTGACTTAACTTCACTCTGTATGACAGTCTCTAGGTCCATCCATGTTGCTGCAAATGGCATTATTTCATTCCTTTTTACAGCTAAGTAATATTCCACTGTATATATGTACCATGTCTTCTTTATCCATTCCTCTGTGAATGGACATTTAAGTTGCTTCCATGTCCTGGCTATTGTAAATAGTGCTGCAGTGAACGTCAGGGTGCATGCATCCTTTCGAATTATGGTTTTCTCTGGATATATGCCCAGGAGCGGGATTGCTGGATCATAAAGTAGCTCTGTTTTTAGTTTTTTAAGGAACCTCCGTACTGTTCTCCATAGTGGCTCCACCAATTTACATTCCCACCAACAGTGTAGGAGGGTTCCCTTTTCTCCACACCTTCTCTAGCATTTATTATTTGTAGATTTTTTTGATAATGGTCATTCTGACCAGTGTAAGGTGATACCTCATTGTAGTTTTGATTTGTGCTGCTCTAATAATTAGTGATATTGAGCATCTTTTCATGTATTCTTTGGCCATCTGTATGTCTTCTTTGGAGTAATATCTATTTAGATCTTATGCCCATTTTTTGATTGGGTTGTTTGTTTTTTTGATATTGAGCTGCATGTGCTATTTGTATATTTTGGAGATTAGCCCTTGTCGGTTGCTTCTTTTGCAAATATTTTCTCCCATTCTGAGGGTTGTCTTTTTGTTTTGTTTATGGTTTTCTTTGCTGTGAAAAAGTTTAATTAGGTCCCATTTGTTTATTTTTGTTTTTATTTTCATTACTCTAGGTGGTGGATCAAAAAAGATCTTGCTGCGATTTATATCAAAGAGTGTTCTGCCTGTGTTTTCCTCAGAGAGTTTTATAGTGTCCAGCTTTACATTTAGGTCTTTAATCCATTTTGAGTTTATTTTTGTGTATGGTGTTAGGGAGTGTTCTAATTTCATTCTTTTACATGAAGCTGTCCAGTTTTACCAGCACCACTTATCGAAGAGATTGTCTTTTCTCCATTGTATATTCTTGCCTCCTTTGTCATAGATTAGGTGGCCATAAGTGTGTGGGTTTATCTCTGGGATTTCTATCCTGTTCCATTGATCTATATTTCTGTTTTTGTGCCAGTACCATACTGTTTGGATTACTGTAGCTTTGTAGTATAGTCTGAAGTCAGGGAGCCCTGATTCCTCCAGCTCTATTCTTCTTTCTCAAGATTGCTTTGGCTATTTGGGGTCTTTTGTGTTTCCATACAAATTATAAAATGAAATGTTCTATATCTTGATGTGGAATGACTACATGGTGTATATAACTGTCCAAATATCCTTAACTATGCATTCTGAATGAGTATATTTTAAATAAATTATACTTCAGGAAAGAAAAGGGGAACCTTTTGATGTAGAAGGTATCTAGGGACTAGTGGCTTGAGCAGGTCTTTGAGCAAAGCTGATTCAGGACCAAAATACCAGGCTAAATCATTTCTTTGTTCTTACCCTCTCCCAGGGGGTCCAGCTCCAGACACAGATGTTTGCAGGCAGCTTTGCCTTTCCAGGAGCCAAATGGGGGTCACTGTTCATGAGAGCACCCATCATTTGGAAAAGCCTGATGGGGTGTGGTAGGCCACATAATGGCCCCCTAAGGCCTTTCACATTCTAATCCCTAGAACTGGTGAATATGTTACCTTACATGTCAGAAGGAACTTTGCATGTGTGGTTAAATTAAAGATATTGAGAAAGGCCATTATCCTGGATTTATCAGGATGGGCCCAAGGTAGTTACAGGAGGCTTTATAAGAGGGATGCAGGTGGGTGAGAGTCTGAGGAGATTCAAGGACAGAATCAGAAGTCAGGGTGATGTGGGGCAGTGAGTCAGGGAATGCGGGCAGTCTCTAGAAACTGGAAAAGACAAGGAAATGGATTCTCCCCTGGAGCCTCTGGAAGGAACACAGCCTTGCCACCCATTTTAGATTTCTGACCTCCAAATTATAATATAATAAATTTGTGTTGTCTTAAGCAACTAGGTTTGTGGAAATTTGTTATAGCAACAATAGGACACTAATACTTGGGATTTGATATTCGTCCCACCCCTCCTGTGCTTGAAGGTGGATGGATTAACATACTGCATTACCCTTCTCAGAGCTTCAGGACACTAACACTCAAGGGAGAGGCCTGTAAGTAGCCACCATCTGGCCAGGGGGCCCTGCTTTCTTGCTGTCCTTCCTCCACCTCCCCAACACCCTGGGCCCAAACATTACTCCAGCTCTTGCTTGTCCTGCTTAGATGTCCAGTGACCAATCACTGACAAGCTTTGGATGAAGTGATGTGATGGCTCACTGGTCATGATGTGCACCTGTTATTTACATTGTGATTTGTGGATGGAAAAGCAAGCAGCCCTCTCTGTCCTTAATGCAATTACTGCTATAAGATACTGCGGTAACTGAAATCTGAACTGGGTTATTGTGGGACTGGTATTATTTAACCAAACCATAGTCATTGAAATGCATGCATATCAGAACTGTGCAAAAATGAGGACTGCATTTGTTGCTATTATGGCACAAATTCTGCAGTGTAGTTGTTACAGCTGGACTGGCGGTCAGCCTGGCTGTGCCTTCATTCGTCCACTGAATGTGGCTGATACAGGGTTAGGGCTGTCAGTAAACAATGTATGCATCTAAATTGCAGCAGAGGCTAGTGAGGAACTTTTTGTACCTCATTTCTGATGACCACAGGTCAGTTCTCCAGTAAACAGATTCTGAGACCTGCGATTTGCATGTAGGGGATTTATGGGGAACTGCTTATGACAACAACGCCTGGCAGAGAAGTGAGAACAGCAGAACTGGGCAGAGGGAGAGGTTGACTGTGATGCATGGGGGCTCTGGAACTGGGCTGCACTAAGGCAGGGGGCCAGGCCTTATGTCCCTCCGCCAACTAGGCACTGGATGTGCTCTGCTCAGACCCTAGCCAGCAACTCCCTCCAGCAAGGTGGCTCTAACTACCTGTAATTCCTGAAGAGGCTGAGAGCTGGCAGCCTCCAACACTCCCTGCAACTGTGGGAATAAATGCTCCTGCCCTAAAGGCATCTGGACAGCACATTATAGGGTCCACTAAATGATTAGCCTACGATTCTGGTGCCACCAGACGGCCAAACTCTAGAGGAGTCTGAACACTATTTTTAGCAATGCTCAAGTCGGAATCTGGGGCAAAGTAATCAGGAAGAAGAGACCGAAGCACGGGAGAGCTCTCAGGCTGCTGAGCCAGGGTCGGGACTGCTGGAGGGGGCAGGCGGGGCCCCTTCTGAGCCAGGACCCCCCTTTTCCCAGAGTGAAGGGCAGCAAGCTGCTGGGCCCAGTTTGCCTCCACTTGCATGTTCATTTATGGTAACTTGCCAATTTGAGAGAAGTTGAAGTCTTGTTCTAGTCTTGCTTTGGCCTTTTAGGGCACTTGGACTCTGAATTGGAGCAGATGGAGAAAATGACAAAAACATGAAATAAAAAGTTGCTGGGTCTGACATTTTGTGGTCAGTTTTCCCTCTAGTAAAATGTAAGTACCTTGTAAAGAAAAGTGAAATTTGGTCAACTCCCTGCTCCTCCCCTGCCCTCCTTTATCCTTTTGATTCTTAGGCCCCACACATACATCAGGTTTTCTCTCCAGTTTAGTCACCCCTAGCTCTTTATTCATAAACCATTAGATGCCTGGAGTCTGGCTCCCACTTCCCTCAATTGGGAAACAGTGGGGTCAGCACCTCTCATTCTCTGAAATAACTGATCAGCTCACACTTAGGGGCTTTGAGACGCCCCACCCCCTCCAAAAAAAAAAAGTCAGCAGATCTCTGAGGGAGGCTGCTAAGAAATCAGCAGAGAGATGAACAGAATAATAGAGGACTTTGTCACAAAGGGCTGTCAGCATGTTTTATAGTTGCTGATCTCAGTGCTTAGGCTTAAATACTAGATTAAAAAAAGAAAAAGGGGCTTCCCTGGTGGTGCAGTGGTTAAGAATCTGCCTGCCAACGCAGGGGACACAGGTTCGATTCCTGGTCCGGGAAGATCCCACGTGCCGCGGAACAGCTAAGTCCGTGAGCCACAACTACTGAGCCTCAGCTCTAGAGCCCGTGCACCTAGAGCCCATGCTCCGCAACAAGAGAAGCCATCACAATGAGAAACCTGCACGCCACGGCAAAGAGTAGCCACTGCTCACCTCAACTAGAGAAAAGCCCAAGTGCAGCAACAAAGACCCAGTGCAGCCAAAAATTAAGCAAATTAAATAAATTTTAAAAAACCAACATCATTCACTTTTAAAAAAAGAGAGAGAGAAAAAAAAGAAAAACATCTATGCTTACTTCCTTGTGATGTTCTCCTTAAAAGACTAAAGATGTTCCTGGCTGTAATAAGGATTTAGTTTTTGCATCCTGGTGGACTGAGGGTTTGGAGGCCACCTGACAAAGGCTTTTCATCCAGAGAACCAAGTCTGACCCATCAGGAGCAGTGGCCTGGATATGCTGAGTTAGGGAAGAGTCTGAAAGAGCCTCTGTCTGATTGGCTGATGGCTGCCCTGGCTGTGCACCGGGGGAGGTGTGTGTTTGGCCATCTCTGGACTAGAGTTTCCACCAACAGCCCTTATTTGGCTGAAGGGTGGTTTTTGTTTGTTTGTTGTTTTTAGAAGGTATTCAATAGTTACCTTTAATCCAGTGGGATGTACTGAGTTATTCAGAGGTGAAATGCTGAAGGTAGCATGGTAAGTTAAAGAGGTAATTGTCTGTCTAGATCCTATACTTCAGGAAGAAAATGAAGGACAGTTAAATCTTCAAACAAGCATATTCTTGAATGGGTAAGAGGTGGTGGAATTAGAATGTGTAAATATTCTTTGGTTTTGATATTGTATAGGAGACACAGACCAGTGACTCCACCAAGGTAGGTCTAGGTCCGATATGGCTAGACCTGCTGATATAAAGGTTGTTTTGGGTTTGAAGTGAAGAGTTCTCTCATTACCTCATTTGACCTGATGGCAGGCAGTGAAGTATGAAAGAAGAGCTTACAACAAAATGCTTAGCAAATGATTGGAAACCAGAGATCTACTGACTTGGTAGGGGAGGGATGGTGTGTGTTTGGAAGAAACAAGAGAGCTGAACTGGTGGCAGAAGAGTAGAAGGCAAACAGGGTTAGATTCCAGTCTTTGTCCTTTTGGTTGAGGGTGTGCATTTCCTGAAAGAGCCTTGGGGGCTAAAGGTAAAACTTGAACTGCAATTTTACAATTTCGTTTTGTCTAGCAGCATCTCTTTTTGTAAAGCAAAATATGAAAGGCTGCCCTAAAGCAGTCAATTCTCTGACACTTTCCCTTGCTGGAAGTACATTACTTTGCTCAACGTGGAGTCCTCATCTCATAAATAGTGCCTTTTTTTTCTTTTTTAATAAATTTATTTATTTATTTATTTTTGGCTGCATTGGGTCTTCGTTGCTACATGTGGGCTTTCTTTAGTTGTGGTGAGCGGGGGCTACACTTTGTTGCAGTGTGTGGGCTTCTCATTGTGGTGGCTTCTCTTGTGGAGCAGGGGCTCTAGGCACGTGGGTTTCAGTAGTTGTGGCACGCGGGCTCAGTAGCTGTGGCTCGCGGGCTCTAGAGCACAGGCTCAGTAGCTGTGGGACAGGGGCTTAGTTGCTCCGTGGCATGTGGGATCTTTCCGGACCAGGGCTCGAACCTGTGTCCCCTGCATTGGCAGGCGGATTCTTAACCACTGTGCCACCAGGGAAGTCCCAGTAGTGCCTTTTTAATAGAAAGGTCCTATTGCTGTAATTGGAGTTTTAAATGAGGACTCTTTCCATGTGTTCAGTAAGACTCCTGTTTGTGCTTTCTGTTATTTGGATTGCATAATAAGGCAGCTTTGCAAAGAACTTGGCATTCCTCGCAAGATACCTTATAGATTAAAAGTCACAGTTTTGTTCCCAGTACAGAGAATTTGAGACACAGAAAGGCAGAAACTAAAGAAGGTGAACCAGACTCAGTTAAAGGGAATTGGCAACTCAGTGCTGGATGTCTGGTTTCTGGTATACTCCCTTTAATGGTGATTTTTCAATCATTGGAAGTTCTCCACAATCCTGAGGTCAGGTCAAGTATGCCACAGCATTTCAGAACAAGATGAAGTTAAGTTAGGTGTAAATAAACAGAAATCTAACATGAGACTATCTTAAAAGCTTGACTTTCGATGAAAAATTCATCATCGACATTCAGTGATAGCTGTATGTTATGAATCACTTCAATATCAAACTTAAGGGCAAAATTATAATTCTGTCCAATATAAGATGGTTCTGAAAGTTGCAAACAATATTTAGAAAACAATGATGCCCCTATGTTGAGATCGTTCAGTATTAGAATACACGGTTTTCCTGTACTGACACCAACACACACACAGAAAGCCAATCGTTTCCTGCTTCGACTTGTCCCTCAGAAGGTGGGATAGTGGCCCAGTATGACTCATTTCCCTCACAGACCGGACGTCGCCTTTCTAATGAGAAATGGCATGAGTGGAAAGCAAATTTGTAAATAATAACGTGTCTGTCCTAGGAAACTGAGAATGTTTATTAAATTGGACAGTGTTTGAGTTACTCATCTTAATATGCACTTTGGATTAGATGTGATTAATATTCCAGTTATTAAAGACAGATAAAAATGTCTTAACCTGACACATTTCCTTTCCATGTGTTTTAAGTAAGGACCTGAGTTTGTCTTGCCAAGACAATTAGAATAGTACTTGGTTGACATGATGACTTGCTTCATGAACCTAGAGGGTTAATAGGCTTGCTTTCTTACTCATCCCTTTAGAGAAGGTTCTTTTTTTTAATTTTACTTTCTTTTTAAAAAATTTATTTATTTATTTTTGTCTGCGTTGGGTCTTCTTTGCTGCGCGCGGGCTTTCTCTAGTTGTGGCAAGCGGGGGCTACTCTTGGTTACGGTGCGCAGGCTTCTCATTGCGGTGGCTTCTCTCATTGCGGAGCATGGGCTCTAAGCGCGTGCGCTTCAGTAGTTGTGGCATGTGGGCTCAGTAGTTGTGGCTCACGGGCTCAGTAGTTGTGGCGCATGGGCTTAGTTGCTCCACGGCATGTGGGATCTTCCTGGACTAGGGCTCGAACCCATGTCCCCTGCATTGGCAGGTGGATTCTTAACCACTGCGCCACCAGGGAAGCCCTAGAGAAGGTTCTTAATTGTTGAATTGTAAGGAGACAGAACTCCAGTCTCATCCCTTGGCTTCTATGTGATTTTCCTCCTTTTTTTTTTTTTTTTTTAAATACCCAAAAGAAATAAGTCATTAGTAGCTCTGAGGTGTAAAAATAAATGCATTTGCTCTTGGAAGTTCTCGGGTAAAACATTTAAATTGTAAAACCTTAGTACGTTACTCCTTTTTTTTTTTTTTTTTTTTGCGGTGCGCGGGCCTCTCACTGTTGTGGCCTCTCCCGTTGCGGAGCACAGGCTCCGGATGCGCAGGCTCAGCGGCCATGACGCATGGGCCCAGCCGCTCCGTGGCATGTGGGATCTTCCCGGACCGGGGCACGAACCCATGTCCCCTGCATCGGCAGGCGGACTCTCAACCACTGCACCACCAGGGAAACCCCATTACTCCTATTTTAATAAAAGGAGGAAAACACACACCAGAGGAATTTAGGAACTTGATTAGGGTAAGTTGGTCAGGCAGTTTAGAATTTAAGTTCATGATTTTTTTTTTTATGATTTTTTTTTTTTTTTAATTTTCTCTTTTTGGCCGCACTGCACAGCATGTGGGATCTTAGTTCTTGACCAGGGATCAAACCTGTGTCCCCTGCATTGGAAGCACAGAGTCTTAACCCCTGGACCACCAGGGAAGTTCCCTCGTGATTCTTTTCTAGTCTGTTCATCGGATGGTCATTTATACATATACAGAGAAATTTAGTAATATGCACTTTAAAAATCCTATGTTAAGATCTTGTTCTTTGGAATCAGAAATTGCAAACTGGCAGTCCACAGGCCTATTTTGGTCCTCAGAGATGTTTTGTCTGTGCTTAGAAAGCATTGATTTTTCTTTTTAGTTGTCAACCTGTAAAAATACACAGATTTTCCATAAACATTTGAATTTCCAGTTACTCTTGGAAAATCAGAAGATCCAGCAATTCTAGGTCTTTATCCCCACATTAGCAACTGCTGCTGGTACTGAGTCCCTGACCACTTTTAACTGGCACGTGAGCCCTGGCCCTGTTTGTCCTTTATCTGCCTGATGGCTAAAAGCATTTGAGTATGAGACCCTGCTCGTACAAATCACAGTTTTCTCTGTTGGCTTAGATGAGAAAATTCTGGCATTGAGAATAAATAATTTAAGCGTCATTAAGTGGTATTTGTATTCAAAGAGGTTGGGTACCAGAACAAAAACTTAGGGTACTGCTGCCTTCAACATTTTTTAGTAAGAAGCAAATTCTCCTAACTTCCTACTTTCTCGTAAGTTTGTCCAAAGGTGCGTTTGCAAATGGTTTCCCAAGACCGTGGCCTAACTCGCCCTCTTCTCCCCAACACACACATCACACACTTATTCCTACAACTCCTCTAATTAATGGTCTAGCACAGCTCTTAAGATTCCCGAAGCTAATTAAACAGAGCTCACCCTTGTACCTCCCAGTAGGTTGGGGAGTAGCTTGGCAAATGCTGTGATTGATATGAAAAGTAGCAAGGTATTCTTAAGCACTTTTAGCACTGTTGTTACTCCCTGAAGCACAAGCTTTCAACACTGTGGCTTTTTATCCTCTGTGCTTGTGGAGTGTGAGAACGCCACAAAGGCTACAAGCACCGCAGCGTACTTGTGGGCTGAGAATCAAGGCTGGGAGGAGAGGGTGGGCAGCAGGGGAGTGACAGGCAGGGAGAGGGAGCTGGCAGCTGGCATCTGAATAGCATTTCCCTCCTCCCATTATCCTGTTGTCAGAAAGCTCCGTCCATTCATATTCATGGTTTCCACCCCTCTCCGTTGTGCCAAGGCCAGCTTCCTTTCCACATTTTACTTCCTTGACTGTCTTGGATTTACGAAGAATCCTTGAACTGCTTCAGAAAAAGGATGAGCTGTTAGAAATTGGAGCTAGTTGGTAGAGAATCTACAGGGAGAAATTTGTTTAAATATAAGAAGTGGTACATGTCTCTTTTTGAATTATGGTTTTCTCAGGGTGTATGCCCAATAGTGGGATTGCTGTGTCGTATGGTAGTTCTATTTTTAGTTTTTTAAGGAACCTCCATACTGTTCTCCGTAGTGGCTGTATCAATTTACATTCCCACCAACAGTGCAAGAGTGTTCCCGTTTCTCCACACCCTCTCCAGCATTTATTGTTTGTGGATTTTTTGATGGTGGACGTTCTGACTGGTGTGAGGTGATACCTCATTGCAGTTTTGATTTGCATTTCTCTAATGATTAGTGATGTTGAGCATCCTTTCATGTGTGTGTTGGCAATGCAGCACTATTTACAATTGCCAGGACATGGAAGCAACCTAAGTGTCCATCAACAGATGAATGGATAAAGAATATGTGGCACATATATACAATGGAATATTACTCAGCCATAAAAAGAAACGAAATTGAATTATTTGTGGTGAGGTGGATGGACCTAGAGTCTGTCATACAGAATGAAGAAAGTCAGAAACAGATAAACAAATACCATATGCTAACACATATATATGGAATCTAAAAAAAAAAAAATAGGTTCTGAAGAACCTAGGGACAGGACAGGAATAAAGACAAAGACGTAGAGAATGGACTTGAGGACACGGGGAGGGGGAAGGGTAAACTGGGACGAAGTGAGAGAGCATGGACATATATACACTAGCAAATGTAAAATCGATAGCTGGTGGGAAACAGCCACAGAGCACAGGGAGATCAGCTTGGTGCTTTGTGATCATCTAGAGGGGTGGGATAGGAAGCGTGGGAGGGAGACACAAGAGGGAGGAGATATGGAGATATATGTATATGTATAGCTGATTCACTTTGTTATAAAGCAGAAACTAACATTGTAAAGCAATCATACTCCAATAAAGATGTTCAAAAAATAAATAAATATAAGAAGCGAATGCCAAATCTATATAGTACATTAACTTCATTTCACTGACTTTTATTTATTCCCGTTTATTTCCTACGAATCTAGTGATTAATTTATTTCACATGTATGAAGGCTATAGTCATGCTGATAAGAGAACAAAATGAGGAAAACATTTTATATTTTAATTACAAAAGTATCATACAATAGTGTAAATGTTAAACTACAAAAATTCATGAAAATACAAAGAAATTTAACATCACTCTACCTTACTGTTTAATTATCGTTAACTTTTGCATTTATTTCTTTTCAGTCATATACATATGTATTTTTTTTAGGACATTGAGATAATTCTAGATATGCTATTTCATTATCTACTTGTTTATGTGTAATACTAAATCATACATATTTTCATATCACATATTACATTAAAGCTTTTTAAAAGTCTTTATAGAATTACACTGTATGGATACCCTATGACTGATCTATTTTTGGAAAGATAGATTTTTCCAAATTTGAGTGATAAACAGTGTTGTGATACAGACATTCATAAGCTTTCACATCCAAGCTCTCTGCACATCTATGATTTTTTCTGTGGAAAAATACCCAAAAGTGACTTGGGAGTCAAAGGGTATAGCTGGGCTTATGGTGACCTCCAGAAAGGTTGTAGGAATTTAATCTCCCAATGGCATTTTATGGGAGCCCTAAATAGGGAGCTTTTCTAAGGGTGCCGTATGGGGAGGCTGCTCTGAATATCCTTTGACTGCTTTTACCTAGATATTTCTACCCCATGAAGAAGAATAACCACTTAGGTTTCTCGGCTTTCAGGAAAAGGAAAGGGGAATGCTGCCAACTATGAAAATGTTTGGAAAAAGTCTGGGACCTCTTAACCATCATGCTATTTAGCATTTGTTTTATATTGTGCATGGGAAACCAACTCTTCTGTAAGAAAAGATAAATGTCTGCTGGGGAGCATGTATTTGCTTTGAGAACTCTTGGGACCAAGAAAATCAAATGCTTAATAACAACAGCATAATGAGGCCACAGGGGTGCTGAAAGCATTAATTAAAGAATGACTTAAAAGTTCTCCAGTAAGCTTAGGGAGAGTGTGTGCTGTGGGCTCCCCAGGAGAAAGATGCAGTTTAGAATAGGTGGATTCCTGTACTGACAAAAACTAGTACGTCTGACAACCTGGGGTGAGTTGATTACATCAGAGCTAAATTTTAAAGATGCACGTAATTACAGTTTTCCATATTGTAAATGTAATGTACCATATTTATAGAAATCCCATTATTCTATTGAGAAGATGAGTCACAGCTTACCACACCCAATTTTTTGAACATTTTGGCTGTAGAACTAAAATTTTAAACATATCTGGAGACGTTTAGAAGTAGATATTGTACCGACTGTACACACACACACACACACGCACACACACACACACACACACACACAATGTCCCAATTTGCAACAAAAGAGCCATAAGAAGACAGGCCTGAGCTGACCAATTGAATTAGAACTTGAGGCTCTGATAAAAAAAAAAAACAAAAATCAGGGCTTCCCTGGTGGCGCAGTGGTTGGGAGTTCGCCTGCCGATGCAGGGGACGCTGGTTCGTGCCCCGGTCCGGGAGGATCCCACGTGCCGCGGAGCGGCTGGGCCCGTGGGCCATGGCCGCTGGGCCTGCGCGTCTGGAGCCTATGCTCCGCAACGGGAGAGGCCACAGCAGTGAGAGGCCTGCGTACCGCAAAAAAAAACAAAAACAAAAACAAAAATCAGTTATATAAATACATCAAATTTGGACAAGTGCTTCCTAGTGTTATCTAATGAAACTTAAATTTTTAGTGGTCCTTCTGGTTTAATGAGGTTTCTAACTCCTAGCAAGAAAACCAGATTTTGCTACAGTCGTTTCCTTGGCAAATCTAATCTCCAGTTATCTGTGCAGTAAGATAAACCATGTAAAGACTACATGACTTGATTGTACAAGCTGATACTGATGTGAAGCCCCAGTTGGAAAACTTGTTGTATTTTGTAATAAAAGCAATGCAGGGTTTTTGTTCGTTTTTAGTGATCCTTAATTACTTAGAAAACCTATAACCTAGAGTAGTAGAGGTACAAAGCTATCACATGACTTAAAAGAGAATCTAGGCTCATTATAGTATAATGTGTTACCAGCATGATGGTTTTGTAAGAGATGTTGTCCCATTGAGGTATTTGGAATTGTAGTTACTGTTACCGGAGGGACAGGAGACTTCCCTTGAGAGAGGGGAGTTCTGGATTTTTCTTTTCTACCATAAAGGAAACTCTTTCAACTTTATATTTCTAGGGTGAATGCACAGGATTAACCTTTCCTGGTGGTTCTTTTGCATGACTATCAAACTAGATAAAGTACTTAATCCCAACAACATTAATTTTAAGTGAAGTTAGCCCAGCAGTTAAGGAGTATGAAGTTCAGACTCATATAGACTTTTATATATTAACCAACAGCAATTTCCTTGAGTTTCATTCATTCACCACATTCATGGATCCATTCACTTACTGATGCATAACTGGACTGAATATCTGAATCGAGTGCAGCAACACTTGAGGCCGTAAGGATGGGTGCTCTCGACCCATGGAGAATCCCAATAGTGTGTTCAGTGCTACAGTGGAAGTGTGCTCAATGTGTACAGGCACATGGATAGAGTAGCTAATACTGCCTCAAAGTCTATCCCATCTCCCTCAGCTTAATTTCTTTTATTTTAGTTTATAACTGCTTTACCCTAGAGCCTTGCTACTCCAATTGTGGTACCCAGACCAGCAGCATTCACATCACTAGCAGTTTGTTAGAAATGCAGCATCTCAGACCCCATCCAGACCTACTGAATAGTATTGGGTTGGCCAAAAAGTTCATCTGGGTTTTTCCGTAAGATGTTACGGAAACACATAACATCTTATGGAAATGTTCCATAACATCTTATGGAAAAACCCAAATGAACTTTTTGGCCAACCCAATATTTTGCATTTTAACAAGATCTCCAGGATCCAAATTTTGTCACATGATTTAAACTTGTATGTGAATGGGGAAGGGGAACCATTACAAATGTATATTCTTAAAAGTCTGAGCAGAGAGAGCCCACACGAGATCAGTGAGTGATGGAATAATTTAGTAATATAGCTCCCTTTCTTTTGTATCTGTGGCTTGCCAGTGTGACTGTTAAGTGACTTAAGTATACGATCTTACTTCTCTCTACAACCCACAAGAAAGGAATACTTATCCCTGTTTTGCACATTAGAAACAGAAGCTCATGAGGTCAAGGGATGTGTCCAAGGCCACACAGCAAGTAGTAACTGAGCGAGAACGCAAACCAAGGACTGCTTGGTTCCAAAGGCTTGCTCCTTCCCCGGCAGGACTCACACAGACTCCCCAGTACTGTAGACACACCTCCCTGAAAGCTTGTGTTACACTTAGTTTTTTTTAATCTGTCACTTCAGTTTCATAATAGAAATTTGGTACACTTAACCCAAACAGTCTAAAACTGGAGTTAATTCTCTTCCACTCCAAATACAATTAATAAGCACTCTAAACTTGCAGTTCTCAAATGCAGTTTGGGTCAGTGGTTGAACCCCACTGGTCTGCTTACTTACGGGGCTAGATAGTAGATGAACTATTTCTCCGAAAATCTTCTGGTAGGCTCCACCTTGGGGGTCATTTGGGTGGTATTTGGCTGGCAGATTATCTGTCAGATACCTGGGCCTTAAGAGACTATTTGTTTGCTATGGGATACATTTTACTCAGGGAATGCTTATTGAATCAACTTTTTAAAGACTTTTTTAAAAATCCATGGGCTCTATTTTTCTTTCCAGTTTTTTTCTATTCAATTAAAAGAAAAGTATGACGTTTTATGACCATTGTAACAAGTGTGAACATTATGAGGATACAAGAAGAAAAGTTAATAATCTCTCCTCTAATTTCTTTCCCACTTCCTTCCTCCCATTTCCTCTATGGACTGGCCCGAATTGTTCCACACCTTTCTCCTTCCTCATGCAAACATACACAAACAGATATGCGCACATGCAGTGTTTTCAGTTTTACAAAAAAATACTCTGCAATTTGCCTTTGATAGGTCATGGGCTTCCCTTCCTCCACTCTCAAATCTCATTTGCAAAGTTCTTTTTTTCTTCGCTGCAAGGATTCTCAATTTGAGTTGGGGTGGTGAGGGGCAGGGGGATGAGAAGACTATGTTCAGTTTAGGTATCTCAGACTGGAGTTTAAGGAGGTATGCCTATAAAAGTGATGATGTGAAATAAAAGGTACTTATAGGGGGTTCCCTTGGGGGCTTCCCTGGTGGCGCAGTTGTTGAGAGTCCGCCTGCCGATGCAGGGGACGCGGGTTCGTGCCCCGGTCCGGGAAGATCCCACATGCCGCGGAGCGGCTGGGCCCGTGAGCCATGGCCGCTGAGCCTGCGCGTCCGGAGCCTGTGCTCCGCAACGGGAGAGGCCACAACAGTGAGAGGCCCGCGTACCGCAAAAAAACAAAACAAACAAACAAACAAAAAAAGGTACTTATAAAATATAAAAATGCTTACATTGATCTTTAAGGAATTACCTTTCTAATCTGGCATATAGAAAAAGAATGGTTGATCCTGATACATGTCTTTTCCCCCGCTCTCCAAAAGCAGGTTGATGGGCAGTGACTATTTTTAGAAAGGAAATATGCCTTTTACTCTGGCAAAATTATAGTGGGACCTAAAGTGTCCTAAAAAGATGCTGCAGTTATTTTTCTGAGCCTGTTGCTGTGCTCTCTTGCACAACTTCATCATTTGAGAAGAAAACATTCTCTTCCTTAATGAAGAGCATAGATACACTTCTATTTTCTGTTTTTCTAACCTTCTGGTTTACTTGGAGTTGGTGCCAAATCTCTCAGCATAAAGGCATCCGTTTTATATTTTCACAGCAGTGACAGCCTCAAATGAACAGTTATAAATAATATATCTAATATATCTTCTTTTTACATGGACCACATATTAATTTTGCTCATACTATATAATGAGCTTATTCTTGTGATGAAATAATATAGGTAAAAGGGGATTTTGAAAGTGTAAAGTACAAGGAATATTTGTTGCAATTATTATCATTATTATTATCATCTTCCTCTGCCCAGGTATTCTTAATTTTCTAAATTAAAAAAAATGGCTATATGATGTGCTATTTGGGGCTTCGATAAATAATCTTTTTGTGCTGGTTGTTGTCATTGTTGTTATAATCCTCCTCCTGTTTCACTTTCTGTGCTTCCATCTGGACTCCCC
Organism: Monodon monoceros; assembly: GCF_005190385.1. NCBI lineage: Eukaryota > Metazoa > Chordata > Mammalia > Artiodactyla > Monodontidae > Monodon > Monodon monoceros. The sequence continues at coordinate 38,587,246 of NW_021703782.1, forward strand.
TTGAGCTTCCCATTGTGCCCACAGCATCTGATGGTATTTATTAAATATGACCGTAGTTTCAGATGGTTACATTTCATTGGCAGTAAAGGCCTCAAGGTCCAGTGAAAAGACCCCTAGAAGGAGAGTCAAGAAACCAGGTTAGGTGGGCCTTGGAGCTATTCTACTATGAAACCTTAGGGCCATAATGTAATCTCTCTAAACCTCCTCTCCCCACTCTGTACTGCCATCCGGTAAGTCCACTAGCTTCTCCCCCAGCAGATCAAGTGCTTTCACACTATGTCTTTGTCTATATGCTTTTCCTTCTGCCCTGAATGCCCTTTCTTTTCTCCTACCAAACTCCTACTCATCTTTAAATGGCCAAGTTCAAATCTCATCGCCTTTGGGAAGCTTTTCTTGAGCCCTCTTAAATACTCCTAGTTGCTTCTTCCTCTTTGAGCAAACTCATAATTCTGCAAACACACAAGATAATACTTTCAATATGACATTGTGATTGCGATTGTGCACGTGTGTGTATGTGTTTGTGTTTAAACCACCCTCACTAAACCATGAGCATCTTCAGGGCAGGGATTGTGTGTCTCATTCATCCTGCCTCCCCTGGGCCTAGAACATCTCCTGACACATAGTAGGTCTCCTTTACCTGTTTATTCACTAAGACATGGGCCTCAGTTTCGTCATCTGCAGTAGGGGGATTGGACCAGATGGTGTCAAAGCAATGCCATGGAATTCTATGTTGGTCAGAGACCTTAAATAAGAGGACCCAGGTCTGCAGAGGCCCAGCCAGGTGATACTTTTTATGTACAGCACAGAGGGAAAGTGTGTCAGTGGCATAAGTTTGGCTGCATTGCTGTTTCATAATGGTGAGCACAAGAGACACATTCCCTCTTTCGAGCTTTAGCTGTGCTGTTGGTCCTGATGTCTTGTTACATCACCGTAAAGAATTAATAGAGTAATCACTGGGAGGTTATTATTATAATAAATTTGTAAAATGTTATCTTATTCTTTGCCCCAATGTCTACCAGTTTTGAGTAGCCTTTGCTTTGAATAATCCCGTGGTAGCTTTTAATCTGGCCTGCGAGATTTAATGAACTAAAACGTGATCATTTTAAGAAAACAAAAAATGGTTGAAAGATTTTCACTAAGATTTTTATGTTTGTCCGAAAATGAACCGATTATTGGGCCCTTTGACACTGGGTTGGAAGTGACTAGGAAAGCTAATTAGTCCCATTTCTAGATCCATTCATTCACCCAGTCACTCATGCACTCTCCCACTCACCGACAAATATTTACGGACAATTCCTGGGTACCAGGCATTACGCCATGTGCGAGGCATACAGAGGACAGCAGAATAGAGTCCCTGTTGACGTGGAGCTCTCTCTCTAGTGGGAAAAGAGACCGCCAGGCAGTTGGCTTCCATTGTGATAAGAGTTATGATTTGGGAAGTACAGAATAAAATTACCTAATTCAGATTTGGGGAGGCAGGGGTAGCTTCCCAGAAGTGGGTCTTAATCTCAGAACCGAAGAGTGGGTGGGAGGCAGCCAAGGGCAGGGGTCAGGGAGTGCCAAAGGGGGACAGTGCTCAAGGCAGACAGAGGATGCTGCATGCTCAGACACCCAGGAATCAGACAGTGGTGCTCTGGGGGCACCTGAGAAGTATATTCTGACTGGGATGTTGAGTTCAAAGGAATGGATATGGTGGCATTGAGTTCAAGGAGGGGTGAGCAGGGTCCAGATCAGAAGAGGTCCTCTAGGCCATGGCGACATGCTTTGGAAGGCAATAGAGAGCCCTTGAGGACCCTGAGCATGGGGTCCTGATCAGATCTGGGCTTGAGAAAGAGCACTCTGGGTACTCTGTGTGCAGGATGGCTCACACCATTCCTAAATAATTTTTTTTTAAATAGATCTTTACTGGAGTATAATTGCTTCACAATACTGTTGTACAACAATGTGAATCAGCCATATGCATACATATGTCCCCATATTCCCTCCCTCTTGAGCTTCCCTCCCACCCTCCCTATCCCACCCCTCTAGGTCATCACAAAGCACCGAGCTGATCTCCCTGTGCTATGCGGCTGCTTCCCACTAGCTAACTGTTTTACATTCGGTAGTGTATATAGGTGGATACTACTCTCGTTTTGCCCCAGCTTCCCCCTCCCACCCCGTGTCCTCAAGTCCATTTTCTATGTCTATATCTTTACTCCTGCCCTGCAACTAGGTTCATCAGTACCATTTTTTTTTCTTTTTCTTTTTAGATTCCATATATATGCGTTAGCATACGGTATTTGTTTTTCTCTTTCTGACTTACTTCACTCTGTATGACAGACTCTAGTTTGTTTGTTTTTATGGCTGAGTAACATTCCATTGTATATATGTGCCACATCTTCTTTATCCACTCATCTGTCGATGGATACTTAGGTTGCTTCCATGTCCTGGCTATTGTAAATAGTGCTGCAATGAACATTGTGGTACATGTCTCTTTTTGTGGTTTTCTCAGGGTATATGCCCAGTAGTGGGATTGCTGGATCATATGGTAGTTTTATTTTTAGTTTTTTAAGGAACCTCCATAATGTTCTCCATAGTGGTTGTATCAATTTACATTCCCACCAACAGTGCAGGAGGGTTCCCTCTTCACCACACCCTTTCCAGCATTTATAGTTTCTAGATTTTTTGATAATGGCCATTCTGACCTGTGTGAGGTGATACCGCATTGTAATTTTGATTTGCATTTCTCTGATAATTAGTGATGTTGAGCATCTTTTCATGTGCCTATTGGCCATCTGTATGTCTTCCTTGGTGAAATGTCTATTTAGGTCTTCTGCCCATTTTTTAATTGGGTTGTTTGTTTTTTTAATATTGAGCTCCATAAAATAGACTTTAAAATAAAGCCTGTTACAAGAGATAAGGAGGGACACTACATAGTGATCAAAGGATAAATCCAATAAGAAGATATAACAATTATAAATGTTTATGCACCCAACATAGGAGCACCTCACTACATAAGACAAATGCAAACAGCCATGAAAGGAGAAACTGACAGTAACACAATAATAGTAGGGGACCTGAACACCCCACTTACACCAATGGACAGATCATCCAAGCAGAAAATAAATAAGGAAACAAGCTTTAAATGACCCAATAGACCAGATAGATTTAATTGATATTTATAGGACATTCCATCCAAAAACAGCAGATTACACTTTGTTCTCAAGTGCACATGGAACATCTCCAGGATAGAACACATCTTGGGTCACAAATCAAACCTCGGTAAATTTAAGAAAATTGAAATTGTATCAAGCATCTTTTCTGACCACAATGCTGTGAGATTGGAAATCAATTACAGGAAAAACACTGTAAAAAACACAAATACATGGAGGTTAAACAGTGCGCTACTAAATAACCAAGAGATCACTGAAGAAATCAAAGAAGAAGTAAAAAAAATACATAGAAACAAATGACAATGAAAACAGGACAACCCAAGACCTATGGGATGCAGTTCCCAGCAAAAGCAGTTCTAAGAGGGAAGTTTATAGCAATTCAATCTCACCTCAAGAAACAAGAAAAATCCCAAATAAACAATCTAACCCTACACTTAAAACAACTAGAGAAAGAAGAACAAAGAAAACCCAAAGTCAGTAGAAGGAAAGAAATCATAAAAATCAGAGCAGAAATAAATGAAATAGAAATGAAGAAAACAATGGCAAAGATCAATAAAACTAAAAGCTGGTTCTTTGAGAAGATAAACAAAATTGGTAAACACTTAGCCAGACTCCTCAAGAAAAGATGGGAGAGGACGCAAATCAATAAAATTAGAAATGAAAAAGGAGGAATCACAACTGACACTGCAGAAACACAAAGGATTATAAGAGACTGCTACAAACAACTATATGCCAATAAAATGGACAACCACAAAGAAATGGACAAATTCTTGGAAAGGTAGAATTTTCCAAGACTGAACCAGGAAGAATTATAAAATATAAACAGACCTATCACAAGTAATGAAATTGAAACCATAATTAAAAATCTTCCTAGACAGAAGTCCATGACCAGATGGCTTCACAGGCGAATTCTATCAAACATTTAGAGAAGAGTTAACACCAATCCTTCTCAGACTCTTCCAAAAATTTGCAGAGGGAGAAACACTCCCAAATTCATTCTATGAAGCCACCATCACCCTGATACCAAAACCAAAAAAAGATATCACAAAAAAAGAAAATTATAGACCAATATCACCAATGAACATAGATGCAAAAATCCTGAACAAAATACTAGCAAACAGAATCCAACAACACATTAAAAGGATCATACACCATAATCAAGTGGGATTTATCCCAAGTATGCAAGGATTCTTCAATATATGCAAATCAATCAATGTGATACACCACATTAATAAATTAAGGAATAAAAATCATGTGATCATCTCAATAGAGGCAGAAAAAGCTTTTGACAAAATCAACACCCATTTATGATAAAAATGCTCCATTTGTTTATTTTTGTTTTTATTTCCGTTACTCTAGGAGGTGGGTCAAAAAAGATCTTGCTGTGATTTATGTCAGAGTGTTTTTCTTTTATTTTCCTCTAAGATTTTTATAGTATCTGGTCTTACATTTAAGTCTTTAATCCATTTGGAGTTTAGTTTTGTGTATGGTGTTAGGTAGTGTTCTAATTTCATTCTTCTACATGTAGCTGTCCAGTTTTCCCAGCACCACTATTGAAGAGGCTGTCTTTTCTCCATTGTATGTTCTTGCCTCCTTTGTCGTAAATTAGGTGCCCATATGTGCATGGGTTTATCTCTGGGCATTCTATCCTGTACCATTGATTTATATTTCTGTTTTTGTTCCAGTACCATACTGTCTTGATTACTGTAGCTTTGTGGTATAGTTTGAAGTCAGGGAGCCTGATTCCTCCAACTTTGTTTTTCTTTCTCAAGATTGCTTTGCTATTCGGTGTCTTTTGTCTTTCCATACGAATTGTAAAATTTTTTGTTCTAATTCTGTGAAGAATGCCATTGGTAGTTTGATAGGGATTGCATTGAATCTGTGGATCCTAAATAATTTTTGAAACAGATGTGTGCCTATTTCTGTCTTTTGTTCTCTATTACATTTCAGTGAATGTGATTTCATGACTTTCTCTATCAATCTCATCTTCCAGAGCGTAACGGGAGGTGTGTAATTTGGGGAATGCCACTGTACAATCCCCATTTCTCATGTTTTAATTATTTATGTCATGAAGTATTTCAAACAAACCGAAATATGCAGAAAATAATATGGTACACACCTAAATGCACACAGCCTACATCTACAGACGTAAACAGTTTGCTGCAAAAGCTTAGATCTCTCTTTTTATTAAAGAAATGAACCATTACAGATACATCTAAAGCTGCACCCCCATTCTTTATTACTCCTCTCCAGAGTAGCAACTCTTGCACTTGGTAAGCATCGATCCCCTGCATTTTTTTTTGTTTGTTTTTTACTTTTACCGTATATATGAATGAGTCCATAAACAACATAAAATCAAGTTTTATATATTTTTTTAAATTTTCATGATTGTTTTGGAGATACATCTGTGTTGATAGTATAGCGAATCTAGTTTGTGTATTCTTTTACAGGTGGACATTACTCTTATGATATTGGGCCTTAAGGCCTTCATGGACAAAGGGGAAATAGATTCTCATCTGGTGTGGCGTTGTTCCCTCTCCAGGGCCTGTTCCCAGCTAGGGAAATGTATGCTTTTACCTGCAGCTCTGGCACCCTGCAAAGAACCCTCCAACTCCCACCCCACCCACACATGCACTTTGCATGTATCTGCTGATTAGGGAAATCCATGCCACCTCCAACGTAAGCAGTGTTCTGTACCAGCGGCATAGTCTTTCTCTCCTCCCGTGGTGAGAGAAATGAGCTTAGTGTTTTTGGAAAATTTCGAGGCAAGAGTGGCTTGAGTTCAAGATGAGAGAGTTAACCTCCAGCACACTTGGTTTTGACGGAAGTCCATTTTACTGCTTTTAAAAAAGAGTGAGAGCCCAGGATTAGTAGCTGCTGGGTATAGGTCTAAGGTCCAACCGAAGCCTCTGCAGGGGCACCTGTTGCTTTCAGAACTGCCTGGGAGGGAGGGAATCCCCACACACAAAAGGCTTCTGTTGGGTTTCTGTGCATAGCTGAGAAAGCTTAAATGACAAGGGAGGAAAATCACAAGTGAAAGAGGAGGACAGACCAGGAGGAGTAAAAGGGAATACTGTTGACAAAAGGCTGTGCTAGGGCAGAAGGATACATGTGAGTGTGAAACAACAGAGAAAAACTGAAAAACACGCCCAAGATGGCTGGAAAGAAAACCTGGTGGCAGCATCTAAATTTTCCAAAATGAAGATGGGAATCAAAATTATCTGAAATCCCCACCAGATGTTTGAAACATCATGGCTCGCCCCTCTAGTCTGTGCAAGTTACCAGTCTTTCCAGAATAAGTAGGAATGATTTTGAGCCCCTGCCATAGGATGGCTACGACCCGAGGCCAGTCCTCCTCCTAACCCTGGCGCGAGTAAGCGGACACAGGCAGCCTTGAAACGTACGTTCTGTAAGCTGAGCTTCCCCCAGTGTGCCCACCACGATGTCATGCAGTTCTGCTGGGTATGCAAAAGAGCGCCCTGTGTGATTAAGTCAGTGCCACTCAGTGGGTGTATTATGAACTCTGTAGATGTGACAGCAATCTTGAATCTCTGTGTAAAAAATCATGTTTGCACGGTACCCTGATAACTGCTGGGCTGAATGTTGAGTGGAGTTAGGTGGGATGGTTAGGATCCTGTAAGAACTAAATTCAGGAAGACTTTGTCTTTATTCTACCTGATGCTCTCCCTCCTCTCCTCCCATGTTTACAACATAATAGGAAACCAGTTGGTAAGGAACTTTGGGAAAGTCATTTGCAGACTTCCAGCCCCAGGGGTGATACAGAGCAGAGTAAAGGAGGGCGGGTTGTGAGGCTGAAAGACAACAGATAAATAATCATCCCCTGACTCAAGGGGAGCCAGTTTGCATATTAACAGACCTATGGACTGGCCTGGCTTGAAAATCTCTGTCCCATCAGAGACAGGTTGGCGCAATAGGTTATTTTCCTCAGAAATTTGATATTGGAAATGAAGATTATCAGACAGCAGTGAAAGCTGAAAGGATGCACCTAAAAGGCCATAAGCAAACCAAATTAGAGAAGACAGAAACTGTGATTTGGCAGAAACCACGTTATAAGGCAGAGAAAAGATACACAGCATCAAAATGAGAAAGATGTACATGGAGAACCTGTGGAAATAGTTGAGTCATCAACAGCAAACACAAGAGTGGAGATCTTCAAACTCGTGCTCCTAAGGGTCAAGAGACCAAGCAGTCCCTAAGTAGCAGGCTAGAGAGGGGAGCTACTAGATCACGAGCGTCTAGGTAGTTTATGACTCGTGGTCCCTCAGGCAGTGTGAACTTCCTGTTCACATGAGTTCCCCTTGCCCCTCAAGTCCCATGGGGGTGATGCGGATGTGGGCCCAGGTGGGTGCTGTGCACACGGGGGCCTGTTCCCCAGCTCAGCAGCACTGAACTTAGGAAACCCCCAATTTTATAGGGGGACCCACCCATCCTTCCCTCCAGAGACAGTGCCATTATCTTTATTACCCTGGAGTGTAGACAGGTCTTCTCTGGGCTGGGGTTGTTCCCTGTCTTTACTCTGCTGATCAGGAAACAAATGTGCCCTCTGATCTGGAGGGGGATACTGTCTCTAGCTTCCTAGGTTGTTTGCTAAGGGGAACATTCCAGAAGAGATAGTCTGGGGATCAGACTTGCAGAAACAACATGGAGAATTGTCTCCCTACACTGAGGGCTCTCAAGCTGCCTTGGCTTTCATTCCAATTCAAACAGACCAAGTGCTACATTTTCCTTATTGCTGTTATATTCTTAAAAGCACCACTCTCCTCTTCCACTAGCCCAGTTGGCTTTCTACTCCTCGCCTTTAGAACTGCAGAACTGGCACAAAGCTGGAAAACTAGGTTGTAGTCAGAATGTGGGACCTTGAAGGCCAGGTGAAAGGTATAATCAAACATGAAACCCTGATGCTTGGATGCCACGGGACTAGCATCAATTATGCTTGATCCAGTTCTGCTTCTGTTCCTTTGGGACGTGACTGCCCATGATACAGGAAATTATTTCTCTTCATTGCTTCCAGGATGCTTAGTGGAGCATTGACTTGGAAACCAGAGTTCTAGGCCCAGCATCTAAACTAGCCCTTGCTCCACTGTACTCTCTTGTAACACGTGCTCTGTCATTCTTAGCACACAGCACAAGTTGTAATTATATATCGTGTGTGTGTGTGTGTGTGTGTGTTTAATGGCTTTTCCCTCACCAGATTATAAGCTCCATTAAGATAAGAATTATGTTTGTTTTGTTCACCCCAGCAAACCCAGCCTGACGTAGCAGGTGCTCAAGAAATACTGACTGGACAGATTAAGTGTAGGTTTTGGGCCCTTTTATTGTAAAGAGGCTTGAATAACAGCTCAGGGAGTTTGTACTTTTATGGTTAACAATAGTTAATAATATAGAGTAAATGATATATAGGAGTATTGACTATGGTCCTTATTGTTATTGGCATGTTATCAACATGTGGACTGGATGCCAACGAGACATCCCGCTGAAACTGTCCACCTGGCAATGGAAAATGCCAGTCTAGAGCTTGGATGAGTGGTCTGTTCAAAAAAACAGCAGCAAGGCTGACTTTCCAGGGTGGTTCATGTGTTGTTAAAGGCTGAGTCAAGTTTTCATGGGCTGAGGTGTATGGTCACTGTCACTGTATGTCTCAGAGTCCCAGGCTAGCCCTTCCAAGGTGGGCACCTGGACCTGGCTGTGTGGATGTATTGATAGGGGACCACCTGGCTGGTCCCCTCGTGAGCCCAATACCTGGATATGAGTGCCTGCAGACAAAGCCCCAGGATGCATGGGATCCTGAGTTCTGAGAGAGCAAGAGAAGAAATGTATGGAGGGGGCATAGGGGTTGATTTGTGCAGGTATCGAGCCCACAGGGCAGGTACAGGGCTCAGGAGGTGGGCAGGCCTGAAATGCAGCAGGAACAACCTCTGGACCAAACAAAAGGGAATCCTCCTGGGACTGCTGCAGGGGAGCCTTTAGGGCGGCCCTTTAATGTGGATGGGTTAGAGTGACTTCGAAGTTGGAGGCTAACAGCAAATAGTTTCCAAGTTCTTTATGTTTTTTATTTAAAGTAAAAATAAGCTCACAATAATGGACTTTAGTCTACTCTGTTTTCTGCTTCCCACCCATCAGCTTTGCACAGGGAGAAACATGCACTTCCTATGGTTTCCTGCCCGACCCAGGTTTTTTGTTCCACTTTGGTTTTAATATTGGTCCATTCTAACTGGAAACGTGAAGGCCGCCTCCTCAGCCCGCATCTGGTAGGCAGCAGGCCTCCGTGGAAGCCCTGGGAGACCTTGTTGGATCAAGAGCTTCTCTGCTGTCTAGCCCCTCCCCCTTCTCTCTTCATTAGCTTGACTCTCTGAAGGTGAGCCCTTATGAAGGACGCCTGATCACTTTTATTTCCAATCTGTCTTTAGCACCAGACAATCTTGACTGGTGGCGCTTTTTCAGAAGAGCATCCATCATGAAATGCAGGTAACATGTCTCATTGGAGCACTCCTGCCCCTCAAAGGCTTAGGGAGAACTTGGCCTGAACCCCAGTTCCTGGTGCTGTGAGTTCAACATGGCCCTTCACCCCTGCTCTGGCCCCCCTTTTCCTTCTCTGCCCCCCTCACCCCTGCTCTGGTCCCCCTTTTCCTTCTCTGCCCCCCTCACCCCTCCTCTGCCCCCCCTTTTCCTTCTCTGCCCCTGCTGCTGAATCATGCAGGCTCCTCACTTTTACTCAGAATCCGACCTGGATTCTGAGCCTTATCCTTGTTCCATTTCTGCAAGAAATCCAATGGAAATCAGCATTTTCCTGGGCCTGTAGTTTTATTAATGATTTCATGAGAGGTGGGGGGCAGAGGAGGGACCCACCTCACCCATGACCAGCCCTCTGCCATGCCCCCTGCACTGCTTCATGTCCCATCAGCTCTCCACGTCCCCTCCAACTGTGCACGGGACCAGGTCTTCATGGCCTTCTTTCTGAGGCCCTGAGTCCTCTTCTGCCCACACACATGCTGAACATTTCAACGTTTGCCCACAGCCCACGTTAAGTGTAGTTTCTGCTGCAAGAAATGAAAAGCGTTCTTATAATTTGGCTTTTGAAACTGACTGTAATTAACTCATTCAATTCATGATTGCTCTGATTTCTCAGGAGTTAGGCATTCACGTGTTTTTAAAAAGTGAGACAATGGGACTTCCCTTGTGGCGCAGTGGTTGAGAGTCCGCCTGCCGATGCAGGGGACGCGGGCTCGTGCCCCGGTCCGGGAAGACCCACATGCCACGGGGCGGCTGGGCCCGTGAGCCATGGCCGCTGAGCCTGCGCGTCCGGAGCCTGTGCTCCGCAACGGGAGAGGCCACAACAGTGAGAGGCCCGCGTACCGCAAAAAAAAAAAAAAAAAAATAGCCATGCAATGTATTCCTCATACAGGGATTTCATCAGGCACCTTAAGCAACCTTTAGAGAATGCTTCACTTGGGAGTGGGTTTGGTCTGATGTGTGAACGGGGAGACTACAGGAATCCTGGCAGGGGCAGCAGCCTGGGCAGAGGTGTGGAGACAGGGGCTGCAATAAGCCAGGTCTGAAAGGCCTTGGAAGCCACGCTGAACATTTGGGACCTTACCTCACAGGCCATGGGGAAGAACTGACATTCCAGGAACTGGTTCAAATAACAGACTCAGAGTCACATAAGGTGAACATCCTTGATTCTTCTTTTCCCTTCTCTGCTTCCTCCTCCATCCTTTCAGGTATCTTTTAACATCACTATTTTTATTAACAGATAGGTGAGCCCAGGTATCCAGTAAGCCCCAGAGGAGACTTGGTGTAAGCAGAACTGATAGAATAAACATCTAGACATTATTTGGAATTTTCAGTCACCACTGGTGCTCCGTGTACTTTATGTTTGGATTATTCAGTGTTTTTCCCATCCTTTAATGTTAGGTCTCTTCAGCCAAATGATAAGGTTGAACAGGATGGAAATTACAGGGTGTGGATCACAGTGGGTGTTTAGTAGAAGCCATCACTTCCATTTGTGCTGCAAAGGCTTCCAGAGGTGGCCCTTTTTTTCTTTTGTTTTATGTTTTTGTTTCTTCATTTTATTTATTGTGCTTTTTCTTTGCTTGGTTGCTTGTTTCATTTTATTTCCTTTTCTTCCATTCACTGAATCAATAGGATATTCTTTTTTTCTTTCCCAAGGATTGCTTTGTTAAAAAAGTAATAACCTATGTTTAAAACTCAGATTTCCCATAAAACTCAGAAATTCCAGCTTTGTTTGAAAGTTGACATACATAGCACTGGGCTATATTCCCACATGGCAGCAATGCGGGAGAACAGCCTTCTTCAGACAGATATTCTCTCACCAGTTTACTGCAGGCCCCACTATACTCTGCTGTCTCCCCTGCCCTGAGGAGGTATCAGTTACCCTTTCATTTGAGCTGTGGCTTTCCTGTACCTGCTGTTTACTCATTTATGTGACTTTGCTTGCCCCAGGAGTTGTTCAAATTTACCATTTTTTTAACTGGAAATTGTAATGGCCTTGCATTTGTCATCGTTACTGATATATTTTAATTCATGTCTGCTAGAGTCTTTTGTGCTTTCTATTTGTCCCCCAATTTCTATGTTTCTTTTCTCTTTTCCAGTCTTCTTTTGGGTTGACTGAGTTTGTTGTCTCACTCCACTTTTTTTTTTTCTGTACCACTCTGAAAATTATACCATCTGTTTTTTATCCTTTTAGTGGTTAACCTAGTAATTATAGCTTGTATCTTTTACTTACCAAAATCTAAAGCGATCAATACTCTGAACAACACCTTTCCCATTTCTGCCCCCTCGTATGCTAGTTGTTTTGTATATTTTAAGTCTATATATTTCTTTTCTTTTAAAAATCCCACAGGGTATTGCTTCTTTTATTCTTCTATAGAGTCAATGCTTGTATCGATTTGCCTATATATTTACCACTTTCTGTCCTCTTAACTTTCTTATAGCTTGGGATCTTATATCTTGTATCTCGTATCCGCTCAGTTCCTTCTTCTAGCTTCTTTTATATGTCTTTCATCTGTGATCAATTTCCTTGGCTTGAACTACAGTCTTTAAATTTCCTTTAATGAGGATCTGCCCATGGCAAATTCTTTCTGATTTTAGGTATCTGTACACATCTCATATGAGTGTTCTTTTTTTTCCTTTTCCTCCCCACTTTTACTTTGGAAGTTATACATTACATTTCTTCTTCCCCATCCCCACTCTCATCTCCCCTAAAATTATAATATGCATGCTTAGCTTTAAAAACTTTTATTCTTCAAAATTGCTATTCTTCTACCAAACAACACAAGGACCTTAAAATACTTTAAGGTAACCATACTTCCATATTATTGCTGTCTAATATTTTAGTTCCAAGGTGTTTATAACTTCTCCCCTCCATTAATCTTTAAAAAATTTAAATAGCATGGGTGTTTATAAATTTATTATTTTTATTATCTTCTTTGCTCATTGTTTATTTTACTTTGTTCTTAGTTTAATTTACTTTAAATTGAAATGTATTATTATTATTTAATATTTTCTTTCAGGGAGCCTCTGTGAATTGGATATTCTTTTCTTTGTATAGATATGTCTTTATTTCACCCCCATTTTTGAGCAGGAATTTAGTTATAGAATATTAGTTTGGCATTTATTTTCTTTTGCCACTTTGAGTATGTTATTCCAGTATCTTCTTGCTTCTGTGTCACTGATGAAAACTCCTGTGCTAATCTAATTGCCATTATTAGGTTGGTAACGTCTTTTTCTATCTGGCTGCTTTCATGACTTTCTCTTTGGTTCTGAGGTGTATGTGTGTGTATGTGTGTTTCTTTTGAATCCTACCTGGGACTTGTGATGGTTCCAATGAACATCACACGTATTACTTTTTCTATTAAATTCCCAGCCATTATCTTTTTAATATTGCCTATCCTACTTCTTCTTCCCGGAACTCCAATTAAAAGGATATTTTATTTTCTCAAATAAATACTCTCCATGTCTTATACTCCCCATGTCTTATTACCTCTCTTTCACATTTTTCTATTTCTTTTCTTTCTCTCTCTACTACATTATCAGTACTTTCCTCAGACCCATCTTCCATGATACTGGTTCTCTTTTTAACTGTAACTAACATTCAACCTAGCACTGTATTTTTCATTTTTAAAATTCTATTTAGGGGCTTCCCTGGTGGCGCAGTGGCTGAGAGTCCACCTGCCGATGCAGGGGACGCGGGTTCGTGCCCCGGTCCGGGAAGATCCCACACGCCGCGGAGCGGCTGGGCCCGTGAGCCATGGCCGCTGAGGCTGTGCTCCGCAACGGGAGAGGCCACAACAGTGAGAGGCCCGCGTACCGCAAAAAAAAAAAAAAAAAAAAAAATTCTATTTAGTTCTTTTTTTTCCCCAAAGCTGTCCTTTCTTTTTTCATAGAGGCTGGTTCTTTCAGTATAGTTTTTATTCCTTCTTTTACTTTAAAAATACCTTTAAACGTATTTCGTTTATAGTTCCATCAGATTATTCTATTACCATCAGTTCTTGAGGTGCTAATCATTCTGCCTGTTATGTATGTGGCCTCTCCCTCTGACTGGTTTGTTTCTTTGTCTGGTTTGTTCAGCAGGACTTGTTTCTTCTGAAGGAATCTTATGAGTCCTGAGTTATGAAAACATTTCTACAGGGCAATTTGAGTTTGCTCCTGCAAAGGTTTCTCTGGTCCTGGGAACATTTTTATCATAATTTATCAGCTCAGGATTCTTCACAATTTAAACAGTGTATATCTGGGTATCACACTTGTACATGGCGCACGCTTGATGTTTTGTTTTTTCATGAGATACGTTTTTTTCACCCTGAGACTAGGGCAGAATACACACTTACTGGCCTCTTTCCTGAGTTACTGGGGAGTGCTGGTAGTTTTTCTGGTCCTACTTTCATGTAGAGGCAGGTTTTCAAGAATTCTGACTGTATGCAGTTATGTCGGTTCCAGTCCCCTACCTTGCTTGGGCCCAGGCCACATTACCTGTCCTCACCTGAGCATTAAAATTCCAGCCCCAGGCCCCTATGCAGCTGTATCCAGATTCAGCCCCCCTGTGGGTGAGTGCAGCATTTGCTCTCATGCCTCCTGCTTTGGCTTCGGATTCTCTGTTCATTTATGGCCTGTGTTTTTAAAAAGTTATATTTTATAGGTCTGTGAAGTACATTCTCAAGATGGTCACACTAGGTTATATTTTATATATGTTTGGAACTGAAAGAAGATCTAGGTGATTTTTATATGATTTTTAAACTATATTAATTTATCACAAACAATTCTGGCTACCTATTACGAGCCTGGCTTTGTTATAGGTGTTGGGGTGCAACACTAAACAAAACAAGTCTTTGTGTGGTTTACGTTCTCAAGGGGAAGACAAAACAAACAATAAATAAGAAGATGCAGTAAAATCAGAGGGAGCTATGAAGAAAATAAAAGCAGGATAATGAGAGAGAAAGAGAGACTGGGTTGGGTGGAGTGTGCTATATTTAGGACAGCAAAGGAAGCCTCTCTGAGGAGGTGACATTTGAGCAGAGGCTTACATGAAGTGGTAAAGAGTCATGCTGATATCTGGGGTGTCAGTCTGGGTCCTCCAAGAAGTAGACACTAATGCAGGATTAGCCATGCAAGAGATTTATTAAAGCAACCCCTGTGAACAAGACCAGTGTCCAGTACAAAGTGCACATGTGAGTCTCCTTTTTCAAAAACTAACTGATTAAGGATTTCAAGTCAGGTACAGCAAAGCATTCAGTCAAGTTCAGGGCCTTTCTGAGTGCTCTGTTCAGACTAGGAGGGAAAATGGGGAGAGCCCTGGCGAGAACCTAGGAGCGCTGTCAGATTATGATGCAAGCCTGAGACCAGGTGAAGAGGAGAGGAGAGGACAGAAGGTTGAGGGGAAGCCTCCTAGAGTTCTATGCTGTTCTGAGAGAGTTTGGCAAGGCTGGGGGAGAGCCCTTGAGCCAAAGTCCCCTATCAGGTGAATTTTTCATCTCCCAGGAATAGGCTTGCCTTGGCAATCTTGCCCTGCCCAGTCACTGACCAGGAGTAGCTTGTGGACAGTATGACTTTATCACAAATGCAGAGATGGATTTCAGAGCACAGTAGCCATGACTCCTGGTCAGTTATGCTCCTTGTAATTTGGATGGCTGTGAAGCACGTCCTCATGGCAACCACACTGGGTAAAGAGCTTTCCAGGAAAAGGGAACAGCCATTGCAAAGGCTCTTTGTTATGGGTTGAATTATATGCCCCCAAAACTCATATGTAGAAGTTCTAAGCCCCCAGCATCTCAGAATGTGTCCTACTTTGGAAATAAAGTCATTGCTGATACAGTTAGTTAAGATGAGGTCATACTGGACTAGGGTGGGCCCCTACTTCATTAAGACTGGTGTCCTCATAAAAAGAGGAAATTTGGAGACAGACACGCCCATGACAAGAACACCATGTGAAGGTGAAGGCAGAGATCGGAGTGATGGTGTCTGCAAGCCATGGACCACCAAAGATTGCCAGCAAACCACAGAAGAAAGGAGAGAGGCATAGGTGAGACCCTTCCCTAGTGCCTTCAAAAGGAGCATGGCCCTGCCAACGTCTGGATTTCAGACTTCTAGCCTCCAAACCCATGAGACAATAAATTTCTGTTATTTGAGCCATCCAGCTTGTGGTACTCTGTTATGGCAGCCCTAGCCAACTAATACAGCCCTGAAATGATAATAAACTTGGTGTTGTAGGAACATCAAGGATACCAGTGTGGACCCAGCAGATAAGTGAGAAGGAGACTTGCAGTGGAAGGAGAAATATCCAGGGCCCAGATCTGTAGATCATGACTTTGTGAACCAACATAGCAACTCTGATTTTTATTTTGACTGTGATAGGGAACTTTACAGGCTTCAGAGAGGGGAGTGGCCTAATGTCATTCATATTTTTTAAGTATCACTCTGGCTATTGTCTGGAAATAGATTGCAGAAGAGCAAGGGCTACGAGTCAGGTCCATTGCAGCTGCCTGAGAAAGACAGGATGGTGGCTTGGATGGGAGAAGTCACTGTGGAGGTGGTGAGAAGTGTGGGAGGGGTGGACATTTGAAGGTAAACTGTGTAATTTACTGATGGATTAGATGAGCAGTTAGAGGGAAAGAGAAGAGTCAAGAATGATCTCTCCTTTCTTTTTTGCTTTTGTTTGTTGACCTATAGCGACTAGATAACTACAGTTGTTACTTTCTGAGATGGGAACACTGCATGAGGAGCTTGCCTGGAGATTCCAGGAATCAAGATCTAGATCTCTGCTATGTTTTAGAAGTCCCATGTTGTTTTGCAACTTGCTTTTTCCTTTTCGTGGACTTCTTTCCATTTCAATACAGATATATTGCCTCATTACGTTTTGAGGGCTGCCCAGTATTTCTTGTATGGATGTTTCATTCTCGATTGAACTAGCTCCCTCAGAATGGACTTTTGGGTTGTTTCCCTTTTTTGTGTGTGATTGTAAATGATGATGCTTAAAAGTCATATTATTTATCTCTTGCCGCGTAACAAGACACCCCATAACTTGGTGGCTTAAAAACAACTACGTATATTATCTCCCAGTATCTCTGGGCCAGGAGTCAGAGCACAGCTTAGCTGAGCTCTCCAGTTCAAGATGTCTCTCAAGGCTGTAAGCAAGGTGTAGGCTGGGGCTAGTCATCTCAAGGATACACTGGGGAACGATCTGCTTCTGCGATGACTCAGTGGTTGTGGGGAGGATTCAGTTCCTGATGGAATGTTGGCCTGAGGGGCTTCACTCCTCACTGGCTATTGACTGGAAGCCGCCCTCAGTTCCTTGCCTTGAGAGCTCACAGCACGGCAGCTGGCTTCGTCAAGGTAAGCAGGCAGAAGAGACTGGAAGAATTTGCAAGCAAGACGGAAGTCACAATCTTTCATAACCTAATCTCAGCAGCATTCCCCATCCCTGTTGCTGTATTCTAGTCACTAGAAGTAAGTCAGTAGGTCCCTTACTCAGGCAAAGAGGATTATTCAAGTGCCGTGGATACCAGGAGGCTTACTTAGATCGTTGGGGGCCACCTTAGAAGTCTGCCTACCGCAACAGCCCCCATATTTGTCTTTTGAAAGATTGTTAAAGGTGGGTTTGCTGAATGAAGAAGTATGCGTATTTTAAAATTCCAAGTATAGGCAGTTCCCTGGTGACCTAGTGGTTAGGACTCCAGGCTTCCACTGCCGTGGCCGGGGTCGATCCCTGGTCGGGTAATGAGATTCCTGCAAACCGCATGGCGTGGCCAAAAATAATAATAAAAATAAAATAAAAATAAAATATAAAATAAAATAAAATAAAATTCCAAATATAACACTGTAAGATTTCTTTTCAAAAGTGTTACTCCAAAGTTCATTTTGATGGGACTATTTGCTGTTGCCTGAGAGGGACAGGTTGTAAATCCTCAAAGAGCCTTTGCCAGATTTTGTCAGGAGTCTCTCTTCCCTTCCTGTCTTCCTTTTTCTCGCCCCTCCAAAATTTCCCACAACAGGAAATAGCTGTGTGTCTTGTCACATAAATGATAGGAAGGTTCTAACCAGCAGATACATGCCATTCTCATCATCATGGCAACTAGTCTAGGGTATGCTGACCTGGGTATGCTGCCATTGAGAAACGTCATTGCCTTCACTTGTTTGCTGGCTTGAGTGAGGTTTTTTCAGCCAGCCTTGGTGAGAGAGATGAAAAAGTGATAGACCAGGGGAGGGTAGATGGGGCCAATGAGGACTACGGAAACTCCACTTGAATCATTTCTTCTAAATCCTCTGTCCTCAGGAGTTTCTGGTAGGCCATGGAATGATGATGTGTACATTTATTTCTTCATTAGTCCGAAAGCACCTTTACTTTACTTCCCTGGTGGCCCAGTGGTTGAGAGTCCGCCTGCCGATGCAGGGGACGCGGGTTTGTGCCCTGGTCCGGTAGGATCCCACATGCCGTGGAGTGGCTGGGCCCGTGAGCCGAGGCCGCTGAGACTGCGCGTCCGGAGCCTGTGCTCCGCAATGGGAGAGGCCACGGCGGTGAGAGGCCCGCGTAGTGGGGAAAAAAAAAAAAAAAAAAAAAAGGACCCTCATGTTTACTTGGATAGGTTGGAGGGAAAGCCGATATCAGGAGAATTGCTTTATCTCCTTTGCACACAATTTTAGGTGGCTTTATAAAATTAAGTACATTCTAAATTGAGACTATTATAAAGACCAAACAAAGGTGTTCCAAGTGTGGATGGCTGCCATCAGGGCGGGTGCCGCGGGGAAAGCTTAGGCTCTCTTGGCAGCTTCCCAAATGCAGGCGGAGGTGCCTTCCTCCTGTGAGCAAGGTGGGCTCGGGTGCGGAGCTGCGGGGAGTACCAGACCTCTGATGATGTTAGGGAACATCTTGATGGGGCCGTCATTGACCTTCCCTGTTTGTGGCTAGCCCCTTGGCTGGAGAAGGGACTGGAATTCCCCATGCTCCGGCCTGATTTTCCACTTTCAGGTCCCCACAAGCCACGAGGCCCTCTCTGGATGTAGAACAGTTTAGGGCCCTAGCTCTCAGGGCAGCAACTCCACCTCTGCTTGTGCTGCCCGCTTGGAAAGCTTCTCATACTGGACAAATTGAGAGCCAAGGCCCTGCCTCCTTCCTGTCTGGGCCCTCCTGCGAGCCCGGTGCTGCATGAGCAAAGCTTAACAAACTTGGAGTGATTCCTCGTGCTGGGGCAACACTGCCCTGCCCCTCTGCCCTCCCCCCAGGCGCCTGCGCAGGATGTGATCACATTTCACAAGATCACTCCGCTAGATGAGAAAAACGTGTGGTTGACTCGGTACAGCGAGCCCAGTCCTGTGGATTGCGCTCCCTGCAGAAATGAGAACCCGAATGGAGCGGCCTCTCAAACTGAAGTAAATCAGGGCTCCTTGGCCATCCTTGCCCTGCTCTGTCAGGTTTTGTCTTTTTCTAGAAACCCCGCTGGGTTCAGGCAAATTAGGGGAGAGGAAATTCGGCCCGGCTCATTGCATAATCACTCTCAATTTCTAGGGTCTGGGACCAGCCATCTTGTGATTTAAAATATAAATACTGGCAAACGGTTTCTATCTTCATCAGTTATATAAAAATCTGCGTTTAAGATGTGCTGAAGTGGCTATCAGATGTGTTTCCTTTTTTAATGTGACAGTCTTCTTTTTGTGGAACTCTGTTTTTCAGTCTTTGACTATATTTATATATATATATATTTTTTTAACATCTTTATTAGAGTATAATTGCTTTACAATGGTGTGTTAGTTTCTGCTTTACAACAAAGTGAATCAGTTATACATATACATATATCCCCAGATCTCTTCCCTCTTGTGTCTCCCTCCCACCCTCCCTATCCCACCCCTCTAGGTGGTCACAAAGCACGGAGCTGATCTCCCTGTGCTATGCAGCTGCTTCCCACTAGCTATCTGTTTTACATTTGGTAGTGTGTATATGTCCATGCCACTCTCTCACTTCATCCCAGCTTAACCTTCCCCTTCCTCGTGTCCTCAAGTCCATTCTCTACGTCTGTGTCTTTATTCCTGTCCTGCCCCTAGGTTCATCAGAACCTTTTGTTTTTAGATTCCAGATATATGTGTTAGCATACGGTATTTATTTTTCTGTTTCTGACTTACTTTACTCTGTATGACAGACTCTAGGTCCATCCACCTCACTACAAATAACTCAATTTCGTTTCTTTTTATGGCTGAGTAATATTCCATTGTATATATGTGCCACATCTTCTTTACCCATTCATCTGTGGATGGGCACTTAGGTTGCTTCCGCATCCTGGCTATTGTAAGTAGAGCTACAGTGAAGATTGTGGTACATGACTCTTTTTGAATTATGGTTTTCTCAGGGTATATGCCCAGTAGTGGGATTGCTGGGTCATATGGTAGTTCTATTTTTAGTTTTTGAGGAACCTCCATACTGTTCTCCATAGTGACTGTATCAATTTACATTCCTACCAACAGTGCAAGAGGGTTCCCTTTTCTCCACACCCTCTCCAGCATGTATTGTTTCTAAATTTTTTGATGATGGCCGTTCTGACCAGTGTGAGATGATATCTTATTGTAGTTTTGATTTGCATTTCTCTAATGATTAATGATGTTGAGCATTCTTTCATGTGTTTGTTGGCAATCTGTATATCTTCTTCGGAGAAATGTCTATTTAGGTCTTCTGCCCATTTTTGGATTGGGTTTTTTGTTTTTTTGGTATTGAGCTCCATGAGCTGCTTGTAAATTTTGGAGGTTAATCCTTTGTCAGTTGCTTTATTTGCAAATATTTTCTCCCATTCTAAGGGTTGTCTTTTCGTCTTGTTTTTGGTTTCCTTTGCTGTGCAAAAGCTTTGAAGTTTCATTAGGTCCCATTTGTTTATTTTTGTTTTTATTTCCATTTCTCTAGGAGGTGGGTCAAAAAGGATCTTGCTGTGATTTATGTCATAGGGTGTTCTGCCTATGTTTTCCTCTAAGAGTTTTATAGTGTCTGGCTTTATTTAGGTCTTTAATCCATTTTGAGTTTATTTTTGTGTATGGTGTTAGGGAGTGTTCTAATTTCATTGTTTTACATGTAGCTGTCCAGTTTTCCCAGCACCACTTATTGAAGAGGATTCAAGACTTACTATATATTTTTTAATTGGCTAAAATTGGTGGGAGAAATGTTTGTGGTTATGCTTATCAGGGTTTTTATATAGATTGCTACATCACCTTCTTCCAAAAGGAATTTGAGTCATTTAGCTCTTATGTAAAATCAAAAACTGTTTAAACTCAGGGAGTTGCTTTCGGCTGTTTTTTTTTTTTTTTTCCCCTTAAGTATAAAATGCAGTTTAAAGAAAATAAAATGCAGTCTAAGGCAATAGTATCAAACACCTGTTTTGGTCTCTTGCAGGGCGGTAGGCGGGTGCTGTTTTTCTAGGAGTGGTGGCTGTGTTTCTGTTTTTCCTCTTCTTTCTTTGAACAAATAGAGGAAATCTCTAATGGAGGGCTTCTCAACGAGACATACTGGTGAATGTAGAATCTTAAATGAAAAAGGAGTCAGTGGATGTGGCTTCTTGGCCTCTGTGCTTGGACCAGAAATAAAACAAGTCCTCACCACAGGCATTTGGCTGAAGGCCTTTGTTTTCCGCCGTTGGCCTGAGCAGCACACGTCTCAGAGCAAAAGTTCCCCATGCCTTTGGAGGTTTTTAAGGGCTTTTTTTTAAATCTGCGCTTTCATTGTTTTTAAGAAGAGTGGTGTCACCCTCACTTGTCATTAAAGAATAGTGTGGGATAAATAAATAAACCTACCCAAAAAATAAAACCGGAAGACCAAAAACCACTCCCCTAAATGAATGAAAAAATTTATACCCGTCACCCTTTTGTGGGGTAAATGTTTCCATGCAAGTTGGTTTAGAAACTTCAAGAAGATTTTTTTCTTTTGAGTTTCTTTTGGGTTGTCTTCTATTTTTATACTGTTGGCAAGTCTACACATTGTGGTTACATAAGAAAGTTAGAATTAAGATAGTTGGTATTGAAACAGCACCCCTGGACTCAGGATGAGTTTTTCTGGTACTGCCCTGAGAGAGTTCGAATTCCTATCATAATAGGCATAAATGTCCAATCAACACAGGCTTTCTGGCCGCTTTCTCCATGTGGTCCCTGGAGAAGCCTCCTGAACAGGGCTCCTGCCCTCCTGAAAGGCTCCTGTGCCTAGTGAGTGGAAGGAGGTGTCAGAGCATCAGACCTGAGGAGGAAGTTCCTGCTGTTCCTCACTTCCAGAACTGGTCAAAGTGGGTCAGCCTTTTCAATAGCCACTGCCATTACTGAGTGCCTACGGTGTGCTAGACCCACTGCAGACATCTTTTCACCTCCTGTCTTATTCCATTACCACTGCGATCCTTCGAGGTGTAACCTAGTAAGAGTGTGTTTATAAGAGAAGGAAGGTGGAAAGCCTATGGAGTTTGCTGTCCAGAAGTGGGGACACATGTTTATATGAATAAGGTCAAGAAAGCGTTATGTTAATGATAAGAATTAAAAGCTAGTGCTTATTACAAACTTACCTTGTGCCTGGTGCTGGGTCAAATGCTTTCTTTGGATAATGTCGTTTAGCTCTCATAACAACACTAAGAGATAGATAATTTTATGAAACTAAAGTTTAGCAATGTTATATAATAAGTTCAAGAGCCCTGGGAGTCAAACTCAGCAGTCTGATCTCAGACTCACTGACTTCACCACCATTCTGCACCATACGGGGACCCACAGACACAGAACACAGGAGGTGGTGAATCTAACCAGGCTCGCCGTCAGTGGTGTAGCTGGTGGACCAGTCAGGGGGAGAGCCGCACTCTCCATGCTCAGTGTGATTTCAGCTAGCCCTCCTTTCCCCTAAGGACTTTTTCTGTCGTTCTTATTGCTGGGCCTTCAGTGCTTCAGGTGAACACATTTCTGTCCTACCCATTCTCCTCAATAAATGGCTGTTGATCCAAGTGGACTCCATGGTAAGCCAGGCCTAGTGTGTGAAACTCTCCAGTTCAGGGAGTTCTCAAACACTGAAGTGCATCAGTCAGTATATGCAAAGTGAGGGTTGGGACCCCAGGGTCTGCATTTTAAACAAGCACCCAGGGTTATTTTGGTCTTCCTGTTTTTTTTTTTCGAGGGTGCCCAGGAGGCCCAGGGAGAACTGAATAGTCAGTGGACAGATGGTTCTGGGCAAGTAGGGGTCGTATTTTCTTCTTCAGCAGTCACCCACCTCTACCAGAGTCCCCAGGGCTCAAGAGGGGAAAAATGAAAGAGAAAAAGAACAAATGGGAGGCAGTGCAGGGGAGCAGTGGAGAATACAGAAAAGCCAGTCAAATCCATAAACATTTGTTGAGAATCAAGTGTTCAAAATGAGCGCAATAGAGGGGGAGGGGCAATACAGAGGGAGGGGAGTAAGAGGTACAAACTATTAGGTATAAAATAAGCTATAAGGATATATTGTACCACATGGGGAATATAGCCAATATTTTATAATAACTATAAATGGAGTATAACCCTTAAAAATTGTGAATCACTATATTATACATCTGTAACTTATGTAATATTGTACAGCAGCTGTACTTCAATAAAAAATAAATACGTAAATAAAGGGAAAAAAATTCCCACAGCAAAAGAAAAAGGATGAGCAGAAACAAAAGTCAGATCTGGGAAGGGTCAGGAGAGGAGGCAAAGGGGTGGGCTGAGCCTTCCCCGGCGTGGCAGCTTGGGTTTGAAACTTGTCTTGATGAACCTGCAGGGGCTGCCAGATGGATGGGTGGGCCCTCATGGTAGATGGGCGGGGAGGTGAGGGTGAGGTGTGAGAATAAAGAATGGTCCAGACTGTTTGGCACAGAGGAACAGTTACACATTCAAAGCTTTGGGAGCAAAGGAGTAACAACAGTCAGTTCTAACAGCATAGTCAGGAGAGGCTGCTTGGAGGGGTGACAGATGTCCGGGCCTTGCAGGCTGAAGGCTGACTGCAGGTGGGCAAGCCTAGGAGAGGACTGGGGCAGAAATTCAGTCCCTGACAAGTGCGGTGGGCATTAGGGGTCAGGTGAGTCATCTGATTCATAGAGCCACACCTGAAGGTCCTTCAGCGCCTGTTGAGGGTGGGTAGACTAAGAGTGAGGGCCCTTTTCCCTGCTTCAACTGAAGAAGAGAGAGTTTTTCTCTATTTTTATATAATTGTGTCCTGCATAAGACTTCATGTGGGGAAAAACGTCTATGTTGCTAAAGAAAAAAAAAAAAGACTTAATAACTACCAGGGGAATTAAAAAAACTGTATGTAATATATACATACACATGTATATATTATATATACACACATGTATATATACTATCTATACATAAAAGCATATACACGTGTGTGGGTATATATGTATATATAATATGTGTGTGTGTGTGTGTGTGTATATATATATATATATGTGGTTTGTGTTGAAGTGTTGAAAGAGATAGTTATTGTGAACTTGGGGGCAGTTTGGAAGGGCAGCTAGGTGTCAGGTCTGCATAAACATTTAAGAGATTCCTGCCTTAGTGGAAAGAACCCTGGCACCTATCTGGGCATTAGGTGTGTTTGTTTCTGTTTTTGTGTTTAATACATTAAGAGGTTGAATTGAGTTAAGTGGTTTTCGAGACTTCTTCCCGCTATGAAACCTCCCAGCAGTGATCTCGCTCGCAGGCCTCCCCAGCATATGCGTGGGGTGGGTGGCAGGGTCATGACTTGAGGAGCGTGAGTTTAAGGTATTGTGCAGAGTGATCTAAGGAGACAGTTTAGGGGCCAGGACGCCTGCTTCCACGTCCCGCTGGGAAGGGTAGCGAAGGGTGGATGCAGCAGAGCAGAAGCTTGGGGATGGTCACCAAAGTCACAGAAGTAGAGTTGGCACTAAAGGAGGTGATGTGATACGTTTTCTTCTTATATTTAAAAAAAAAAAATTCCCCAAGCTGCTTGCTCTCCTCTCTTCCCCATTATTTTTCCTTTGAGGTATATTTTTTAAACTCAGTTTTTAAACAAAGCACACAGGTAAAGGACTTTGCAGCACTATGCAAAGATGGTTACAGAGATCTACAATGAGTTTTGAAACATTCTTTTAAGGTTGGGCATCCTTCCAATGAGCTGACTTTTCAGTAGATGCTGGAAGATGAAAACGTGGGCACAGTTTAGATTGGCCTGGGGAACTGCACATCTAGTAGCTGCTATTGATCTTTGAATGAAGTATCTGTTTTCTGAAAAGGTTTGTCTTGTTGCTCATCCTCTCATCATGATTCTGGGAGCGTGGCCCTCTCACCTGGAGAAGGAACTGTTGTATCTGTGCACCATTCGATTAGCAATAATTTAGACACACAGTTCAACCACACAACTTACTGAGTTTCTGTTTGTGCCCCGTCCTGCGCTAGGTCCTCGTGCTGTGATGAAGTCTAGGGTGGGATCCCAGCCCTCACAGACCGATGGAGGGGCCAGATGTGTGAGCACAGGGATGCAGTGTAGTGTGAGGTTACCGTGTGAGTGTGAGAGAGAGGTGGGTACAAGATGTAGAAGTCACAGGACGGAGATGGTGAGCCGTCCCTTTCTTCCTTCCTCTCTACCTCTTTCACTTTACTATACCAGAGGTTGAAGTTAATCCAGAGAGAAGCTTGAGGCCATGAGGCTGGGCAAGGGAGAAGCCTTAACTGGGTGGAGGTGTTTAGATTCCCCGTGGAGAAGGCTGGCCGTATACTGTTCCTGGATGGTAGCCACCTTCGACCTGGGGCCGTCACGCCCGGTACTCACTGACTGTTGTGGAATGTTTAGAAACACCTCACAGATGAGAGGTTCCTCTGTTAGCATTCTCACTGTCCATGGCTGTGGCTGCACAGTATGTGGGAGACATGATCCCTGCGATGGGTGGTCTCTCTTGTCTGAGTCAACCCTTGAGGAGACTGTGGATGTCCGGCGTGCAGACACAGACCTTCTGCAGATAAATAAGGTACGTCTTAAACAGGGCCGTCCTTGAATTGATGTTGTAGTGCAGCTCTACTAAAAAGCAGCTACGTAGGGCTCCCCTGGTGGCGCAGTGGTTGAGGGTCCGCCTGCCGATGCAGGGGACGCGGGTTCGTGCTCCGGTCTGGGAAGATCCCACATGCCGCGGAGCGGCTGGGCCCGTGAGCCATGGCCGCTGAGCCTGCGCTCCGCAAGGGAGAGGCCACAAACAAACAAAAAAAAACAGCTACATTTGCATAGGCAGGCCTGTGGGCGCAACATGACATTGGGATCTCCATAAGGGCCCTCGAAACAAATAATACCAGGCTTCTCTAAATGGCTTCTGCGGAAATTGATTGAAGCAACAACAGATCAGCCTTACTGCTTATAGGACGTAGCTGTAGGTCTGTTAGTGGAATTTGTTTGCTCACATCAAAACCCTAGATTTACCCCCCCCTTTTCCCATGCAGCACTGGAGACAAGGGGCTTTGGGGAAGCAGCAAATAGCACACTCCCTGAGGGCAGGCATCTCTCAGGAGGGAAGGCTGAGCCAGCTGAGCATGTGGCCGGTTGATTCTTCTCAAATTCACCAGTTACGTGAGTTAGTACCTCCACTTCCCCTGGGGTAACTTTAGTACAAGGACAGAGAAAGGCCAGTTGTATCCTTAGGGGAAATTCTTCCTGATAAAAACCAAGAATGGAGAAATGGATCTCTCCTTCAGACTTTCCAAGGTTTTGTACAGTTTTGAGGGTCACGTCTTATGGAGAAGATGTCAAAGAACAGCCCAGATTATGCTTGGGACCCCTATTTATCATGAAGCCACTTGAAATCCAATACTATGAGAAATCTGGGTTAATAAATGTAACATTTGAAATTTGTCTATCTTTACTCACACTGTCTCACTTATCCCCCCAAACACACTGTGATATTGCGTTAGTACCCTCATTTAACCAAAGAAGAAATTGAAGCTCAAAGAGGGAGGGTTTAGCCCAGGAGAGTAACTCGTTAAGGGGCAGAGTCTGGACTCAAACCCACCTCTTTCTGACTCTAAAGGTAGGGCTCTGTGCAGTCCTCCAAGTGGCCACATCGTTTACAATTACTTGTTTGATTCAGTTTTATTTCAAGCCTCTTTTTTAGTTGTGGATGTGTTCAAGAACGTAGAGAGGATAGCATCATTAATTATTTGTCTCAGTTTTATCACAGCATTATCCTCCTGTCCATCTGTTTCCCCTCTCGAGTTGAAAAGCTCCCAGGTAGATGTTTGTCTTTTCCCTCTAGAGAGTTTCAGGGGATGCAGCCTAAATCCTCCAGCTGGATCACTGTTTGATAACAAGAGTAACGTTCTAATCAGTTGAGAAAGTTATTCTGTTACCAACACAGAGATGATAGCTGGGTTAAAACCAAACGTATTGTATTAAATGTAAAGCATTTAAAAATTTTAAATGAGAAACTTTTATATTCCATTCAAAACAAGTGTTTGAGAGATTAATGGGAGGGCATGCAGCATGTAATTTGCCCTGATATATCAAAATTCATGAAATAATATTGCACTAAATTTTATTACATGCAGAAATACAAGAACTTCTTCACAATATTAAGCTAAGTGTGTTATAAGTATTAGGGAATCTTTTGTTAATGTTTTATTTGTTTTATTTTTGGCTGCGTTGGGTCTCCTTAGCTGTGCACGGCTTGCTTCTAGTTGCGGCGAGCGGGGGCTGCCCTTCGTTGCGGTGCGCAGGCTTCTCATTGCAGTAGCTTTTCTTGTTGCAGAGCACGGGGTCTAGGTGCGCGGGCTTCAGTAGTTGTGGCTTGGGGGCTCTAGAGCGCAGGCTCAGTAGTTGTGGTGCACAACTTTATTTTTTTAAATTTATTTTATTTATTTACTTTTGGCTGCGTTGGGTCTTCGTTGCTGCGCGCCGGCTTTCTTTAGTTGCCACGAGCGGGGGCTACTCTTTGTTGCGGCTCGCGGGCTTCTCATTGCGGTGGCTTCTCTTGTTGCGGAGAACGGGTTCTAGGCGTGCGGGCTTCAGTAGGTGCAGCGTGTGGGCTCAGTAGTTGTGGCTTGAGGGCTCTAGAGCGCGGGATCCGTAGTTGTGGTGCATGGGCTTAGTTGCTGTGTGGCATGTGGGATCTTCCCAGACCAGGGCTCGAACCCATGTCCGCTGTATTGGCAGGCGGATTCTTAACCACTGCGCCACCAGGGAAGCCCTTACCTTTATTTTTAAAGAAAACAAAACTGAGGCTCATAAAGGGTGTCTTGTCCAAAGATGTAGCCAGTCAGAGTCATTGCCAGGACCTGGCTCCAGACCACAAAAGTTCAAGAAATATGTATCATTGGGGGGTGGCACATGACTGTTTACATGTTTACACGTTTACATGTAACATGTTTACATGTTACAGGTCTGTGTTTCTCCCATCCTCTTCCCTAACCCCTTAGATGTGCCGTAGAAGTTCCTCTGGTCTTTTTTGTGAGCTACCTGTCTAGAGAGGCAGCCTAAATTAGGGTTGAGAGTTTTGGAGTCAGCTTGGCTACTTACTGTTTCTATGACCTGGGACAAGTTTTACTCTCACTGTATCTCAAGTTTCCCTGAGTATAAA
Organism: Monodon monoceros; assembly: GCF_005190385.1. NCBI lineage: Eukaryota > Metazoa > Chordata > Mammalia > Artiodactyla > Monodontidae > Monodon > Monodon monoceros. The sequence goes on from NW_021703782.1 coordinate 38,615,459, forward strand.
ATGGGGACAACAATACCTAACTCATAATTTTCTATTTAAATAAATTGCAAAATAAATAATGTTAGTTATTGTTACTATTATGTAATTAGGTTGAGTAGAATTTTAACCATTCTAACATTCTCATTGGCTGTTTGCTATCTCTAGGATCTGACTCTCTGTTAAAACTTGAGTCATAATATGATTCAAAGGATGATGACGATGATAGCAGCAACCACGTTACTCAGTGCCTGCTGTGTTCCAAACATTTAACCAATATGCCCTCTGGAATTCCCACAGCAACCCTGCAGATGCTATGTTCTTAGCTACTGGGCTATATTGCCTCCAAATTTTGCCTGCAGTTGGTGTTAGTTTTACCCATCCCACCAAGCTTAAAATAGTATTCTTTTGAAAATTAGAAATGTATTTTCCAATTTCCAGCCTTCTAGCACATTTTGTGTTCTCTAACCCCCTTCAAAGATCTCTTGCAGTGGTTCCAGATGTCATACATAAATTTCCATAGTGCCAGGGATAAAAATTTTCCAGACCCTGAGACTCAAATTCACTTAGAGTGCCTAAAAGTAAATAAGTCTGTTGATAGTTACAGGAACCAACTTCCTTGAATTTGAATGTTTTTCCTTTAAAGCAAGACTTTTCCAAGAAAGAATTGGCATATCCTGTCTCAAAGAGAAAGAAGGAAATGATAATTGACAATGACCTTTATCCCAGTATCCGATGGAGGTTCTGAGTGACATCATACCAGCTGGTATACACCTTTGCTTTAAAAAGTAAAAATACATTTTTTATCTGCCTTATTTTTTTACTTCAGCAATTAAATTAGCTCTGTCTGTAGTTACCGCCTCATCCTCCATTTCTCTACTGCCACCTGCCTAAGTATTATGGTCTCAAATCATAAGATTTTTTTTCTAACCACAAAAGTATTCTCTAGCTAGCCGAAAGATTTGGAAATAATAGAGAGCAAGTGGTTACTAACTTGGAGAAGTTTTTTTCTTTTAAAAATTACTAAAATAATTAGGATGCCTTTCATGAATATTAAATGGGTCAGCTGAGCATTTATCTTGCAATAATTTTGCTTTCACTATTTATTTTTAAAACTGGTAAAATTGAATCAACCCTATGCAAGGTAGAACCAAAGATTTGCCATCTCCCTCATTACTGGGAATCTAAGCCAGTCTCTACTGGGCTCAGGAAGGACTTTATTTAAGAGACCTTTATTCTCTTTAAGAAAATATATTTTTAAAAGTCTGTCTTTTCTTCAGCACAGTGTGAGTATATGGTAAATTTAACCACACCAAGTAAATCCCACCCTTTTCTTCTCTTTCTTTCTTTTTTTTTTTAAAAAAAAACTGTGAACTAAGCAAATAGGTCTTTTTTTTTCTTTTTTAGAAATTTATTTATTTAATTTTGGCTGTGTTGGGTCTTAATTGCCGTGCACAGTCTTTCTCTAGCTGCAGCGAGCGGAGACTACTCTTTGTTGCAGTGCGCGGGCTTCTCATTGTGGTGGCTTCTCCTGTTGCAGCGCACGGGCTCTAGGTACACAGGCTTAAGTAGTTGTGGCGCATGGGCTTAGTTTCTCCTCAGCATGTGGGATCTTCCCGGACCAGGGCTCGAGCCCATGTCCCCTGCTTTGGCAGGCGAATTCTTAACCACTGCACCACCGGGAAATTCCCTAAATCCCACCCTTTTCTATCCTCCCACTCTTTTTACTCTTTCTTACCACCAAGTGTCCTCTTCTGAATGGTGATGTTTCTGAGTCTGTGAAATGAAGAATCCTTGTGGGTCTCTGCTGTAAACACCTGTGCATTGATCAATCACTGTTGTTGCTGCCACTGCAGTATACCAGCTTGCATGCAATATTTTCATCTTTGGAATATTTACTACTATTTTTAATGCTAGACTGTCCACCCTGGTGACTAAAATATGCAAATGAAACAATGAGAATGCAACTTGAATGGATATTGAAGAGCTAGAAATTGATGGGGAGTGATGGTTATGCAACAGACTTCTGTAAGGCTGCACCTGTTTGTACTGATTTCATCTGTGTTCAGAAATAACCTGGGCATTTTAAAGCTCTGAAATCATACATGCCTTTGAAGTTTAAAATGAGGCAGCACTATCTCTCCCAACTAGTCTAAAATGCAACAGTACGGCAGCTCAAAGTTGAGGAAGTAGATTAGTTGGACCAAAAAAAAGAAAAAGGCAAGACGGCTTCTCAGTCAGGAATCGCTCCAATTTTTGGATTGTTTTGTGAGCAAAGACAGTACCTAATGACTAGGAAGGAGTAAAACACTACATAAAGGTTGATAGAGTCACTTTTTAGGCACAGTCCTTTTATTGGAGCCTGAGAAGGTTAGATGATGTTGAATTTATTCTCACACACACACATACACACACACTCCTCTAAAATAAAAACCTAATCTACTTTTATTCAATATTTGGATTGTGAGAGGAGGGTTCCATGGACTATTCTAGCCATAAAGAGAAAAAAATAGTGGGAAGATAATAAATCAGGTGAGTTATTCTTTAATTCTGAAGAGCTGGAATTTTAGGTAACACATGGGAAAGAACAGCCCATTTGAGAGAGAAGTTGGACAGAGGCCTTGACTTTTCAGGACAGCCCAGCAGTTGGTAATATCTGACCTCAGTGCATAGGCAGTGAACTTACAGTTTGAGGTGGAGTCCCCAAATAATGAAAGGTAGGAGGTCCAATTTGGTTTCACTTTTGTCGTTTCACTTTGATGCAAAAGGTTCTTCATTCACTGTCATTTATTCATTCATTCAGCAAACATTCAGTGAAGTCGGCTCTGTTCCAGGCACCATCCTAGCTCCTGGGACCCCAGCAATGAAGGTGGCATGGACTCCCTCATGTGGGGTCCTTCTGGGGCCCCCATTTTCCTCATGGCCTTCCTGTAGTGAATTGCCCTGCCAGGAGGAGTGCTTCATCCCACAGAGGAGACATTAAACCTCCTTTCCCCGACTAATATCTCTCTGGTCCCTCTCATTTCTGTCCTGCCTGCCCTTCTGTACCTCCAACATCTCTAGAGGTGGTCACAGCTAAAGAGGATGCATCTCTCAGGAGTGGATAGGAGAGCTGTTTCATTTCTTCCTTATCCTTGGTGAGGAGTCTTTGATTTTTCAACTAATAAGTCAGAAGACATCAGTAGGAAAAGAAAAATAAGAACTTTTCTTGCCAGTGTTGCTTAGTTACCTTGTCAACATTCCCTTGCAGCCCAGCTGAATGCTTTCTGCATATTTTTATAGTGCACATGTTTTATTGCTATAATTGATCTATTTAGCAGAAAATATGGAGAACACATGGAGCGCCTGTCAATTTTATGCTGTTTACTTGAATAAATTTATGCTGTTTACTTGAAATCTAAGAGAATTTTTCTCTTCACTGTCTTTTTCATTCCTAACCTGAGTAATACTGTGAAGGAATCCCATCATGATCCATGTTGGGGCATTTAATTTTGCAGCTAAAAAAGCAAAAGCCCATGAACTGACCTCAAGACTAGACAGCATGTTGTGGACTTTTCAAAGGCAGGGCCCAAGTTTTAATTAACTTTGTGTCCTTGGTGCCTGGCCCTTTAGTGAAGGTTTATTGGTTGAATGAGCAGTTAGCCTCAAACATTTCTTAAGAACCAGCATTGTAGTGGGTGTTATTCATAACATAGAATTTGCTATAGTTTTTAGCCACGGGGCAAAGCTGGTGACTTGTTCTTTTCTTTCTGGAGACTGGACAAAGACAGAGAATAACGACAGTGTCATTGCTAGTCCCACATTTTCTTTAGCCAAAGCAGCTTTTGTGCCTGAGGCTGCCATGGCAGTAGCAGCAGCCATAGTTCATCCGGCATTTATGACAAGGTCTTCGCTGGGAAGCTCCTGGGTTCTGGGGCTGTGCTCTCCAAATCAATGCAGATCAAGAGACCTGGTCATTGTCACTGTCTGTCAAGGCAATTGTATTCAAAACACTGAGTCTCTCATTGTTTTTGTCACATACACGCAGGCACACTCAGCTGATAACTAGGTTTATGAAGCAAACTGTTGACAAAACAACAAACGGAAGTTTATTTAGTCATCCCCTTTCCCAGCCAGTAGGGCAGTCCACTAACCCAGTACTCCTTAAAGCATATACTTCTGAGATTTTGTTGAAATTTAGGCTCAGATTTACTAGGTTTCGGGAGAGGCCTGAGAGTCTGCATTTCTAGCAAGCTCTCTTAGTTAGATCAGACCTTGATACTTAAAGTGTCATCCGTGGGCCAATAGATTTGGCATCACTTGGGAACTTGTTAGGCCCGCAGACTCTTAGGTGCCACTCCAGACCTACTGGACCAGAACCTGCATTTTAACAAGATCCCATGTTCACATTTGAGAAGCATTGCTCTAACCATGTAATAAGCCTACAGTGTCAATTATGGGCAAGGGTCCTGCTGGGGCTCTGGGTTGAAAGTAAGGTTAGATGGATTTCTTTTTTTTTTTAAACATCTTTATTGGAATATAATTGCTTTACAATGTTGTGTTAGTTTCTGCTGTATGACAAAGTGAATCAGCTATATGTATACATATATCCCCATATAGATGGATTTCTTGTTGCCTTTTTACTTCAAAACTCTTTTGTGTACCTGCCTCAGTAGAGCATCTGACGCTCAGATAAAGACACAGACAGATGCCTCTTTGTTCAGTCATTCAGTGGTGTGATGAATTTGTTTTTATCCATCCTGGAGTGCCATTGTCTGTAAACACAGGGGCCCACTGACCAAAGTTTCCTTCTCCAGAAAACTTTGTTCTAGACAGAAAAGTCTGACCGGGAGAGACGTGTCTGAGCATGTTAGAATGATGAACACATTTGGAACAGCATTAGGAGATGGGAGTTTCTGTTTCCTCATCTGTAAAATGCAGATAATAATACCACCTGTTCTAGCTTCCTTTATAGGCTTGTGAGGAGCTTTGACATCTAGCTGTGAAGGGGCTTTGAAAACATAAGGATGTTCATGAGATTTTAAAGCAACTTTAGTGAGAAAAAAATCATATATATTTCAGTACTGGAGAGGTCTGGATTCAAAACTTAGCCTTACCATCTACTAATTTTGTGATTTCTGCAAAATTATTTCATATGATTGAGCCTCAATTTCTTTTTATATAAAACGGTCATAAAATCATCCATCATGCAAAGTTGTAGTGAGGATTAAAATGTTAATAATATACGTAAAAATCTGGTGCATAGTAGAGTTTAATAAATGGTAGCCAAGAGCAGCACATTAAGGGACTTTGTTGAGAAATAATCTTACAAAGATGACTGTTCCCTCAGGTAAGCCTGTTATACAGGAGCAAAAAGGAAGAGTGACTTTAAAGCTGGTTAAAAGTTTGAATAAACACCCATCCATTTCAAGAGATTGATGTCTTGAAGTTTGTTTTCTAAGTATCTCTGGAAGAAAAATTCCCAAACCTCAAACAAGGTTTTTTAAAAATTTAAATATAGTGAGTACCAGCCACTGGTGGGTTTTGTGATTAGGAGGATTTGCTATGATTATCTGTCTCATTCACACGCTCTCAACAGAGGTGCCAGAGGGACTTGGTAGTGTCCATGAGAGCCTGGCACTGGTACAGAGGAAGGTTTCCACTTTGGTGTCCGTGCACCCAGACATGCCAGGTCCTGAGGAAACAGCAGAATTAGTGATAACGAGGGTCATGTAAGGTGATGAGATTGCTCTGAGGACTGTGGGAATTGATTGATGGTACCCTCATTATCAGAATAACAGAACAGCAAGTCTTATTTACTGGAGACATGAGGGGGTGGCTGTTGGGTTGTTGCTGCTTTACTGTCAGCAATTAAACATTTGCGATACAGAGGGACTTGTCTCTTTTAAGAGAAAATAAACGTTCTCGTCCTCCTTTCCCTATCTTCCCAACCTCTAGCTTATATTTTTATTTTGGAAATGCTCTTTGAAGGCCCTCGGCTTTCTTAAGTCTCTTTTCAGGCAGGTTAAGCCTTTGGAATGGTATTCCTTTTTTTTTTTTTTTGCGGTACGCGGGCCTCTCACTGTTGTGGCCTCTCCCGTTGCGGAGCACAGGCTCTGGACGCGCAGGCTCAGCGGCCATGGCTCACAGGCCCAGCCTCTCCGCGGCATGTGGGATCTTCCCGGACCGGGGCACGAACCCGTGTCCCCTGCATCGGCAGGCGGACTCTCAACCACTGCGCCACCAGGGAAGCCCCTGGGATGGTATTCTTTTGAAGAAGAGATTGCTACAGTGTGCAGAGTTTGTGTGGTGATAAACTTCCTGGTGATCTTCTGAAGTACCCTGAATGCGATTTCACAGACAGCCAAAGGCAGGGTGTCACATGACCCGCTTTTCCGCACGGATCTCTTTGAGAGGGTGTGTACACTCGAGGCCAGGTGAGGAGGGACAAGAACACCTCACTGATAATATGGCCTTGCAGTGAAAACCTAATAGGAAGAAGGGTGGGCTTAAGAGGGAGGGAGTGAGCCGACCAAGGCTGCAGGGAGGCTGCAGGGAGTGGCCAGAAGAGGCATTCAGCTGAATAATCAATCAGCGGTTCTGAGTGAAGCGCAGAGCCTGTGAGAGGCAGTCGGAATGTCTTAGCTGGTTTTGGTTTTTGTTTTGCCGGAATAACTTAATGTTGAATGCATCACTGAGCCGTGTCTGAGTGTGGCGTAGCAGAGGAGTGGATCAGTGGATCCTGCTTCAAGTCCGTTTTAACTGATGCCATGATGGACTCTTCTGACTCTGGCCACAGCTGTTGGCTCATTTGGCTAGAGTTTGACCCATGAATGGATCAGTGATCTCCTCTCTGTTTCCAGGCCACAGGACATAGTCTGCACTTCCAGCCAGTCGATACTTGTGGTCTTTGGGGAATACGTGGATGGAAGCTGTAGGTAAAGGGGCTTCATGAACCAGCAGGAGGGACAGGTTGAAGAGCATCACTTTTTAGAACGTAAGGCTACGTGGAAAGAGCATTTGCTAGCAATCAAAAAGTGAATTTCGATCCTAGCCGTGTCCCTACTCACTATGGGACCTTGTTCAGCAAGTAATTTTATCTCTTGGAGACCCAGGGATAATGATACCTACTACACATCTACTACACCTATTCTAAATCTGCTATAAATCACACCAGAATTTTAAAAGGGTCAAATGAGGTAGGTGATGGAGAAGAGAGCACTGAAGACTTCAAAGCTGCCCTGTCCAGTATAGTAGCCACTAGCTGCATGTGGCTTTTTGGATTATTAATTAATTAAGTCAATCAATTATTTAATTAATTAGAATGAAATAAAATGAAAAATTCAGTTTCTCAGTCACACTAGCCACCCTTTAAGTACTCAGTAGCCACATGTGGCTAGTGGGTACCATACTGGACAAAAAAGATGCAGAACATTTGCGTTATCACAGAAAGTTTTATCAGATAGTGCCTCAAAGCACTATTTAGGATGTAAAGGATGGCATGTTGTAAGGGTGATAAATGCTGTCATAGTTAGGGGTTCTTAGAAAGAAACAACCCACTCAAGTTAGCTGGAGTAAAGTGAGATATTTGACGAATTCAAGAAAAATGTATGTGTCCCAAGGGTTGGAAACACAACTAGGCTTCAAGAGGAAATGGAACCAGTTCCTATAAGGCTATCAAGAACAAAAGAAGCTGCTCTCTCCCCACTGTCTCTCTTTCTCTTGTCTTCCTCTGCCTGTGGTCACTTGTGCCCTTGGCTCTGTTTCTCTGTCTGTGCATATGGCATCTTTCTTTCTCTCCTCTTCCTCCTTCACTTCTTCCCCCTCTTCTCCTCAGCACCTCCCCGTTTCCTCCCTCCCCTCTCTGCAGACCAGCTTTCTCAACTGTACTACACATGGTCCAAATGGGGCTCAAGCAGACCCAATTTTGTAAAAAATTTGTTTAAGTATCATTGATTTACAATGTTGTATTAGTTTCTGGTGTACAGCAAAGTATTCAGTTATACATATATAATAGTTTGCATTTGTTAATCCCAAACTCCCAATCCCATCCCTCCTCCCCCTTGGCAACCACAAGTCTGCTGTCTGTGTCTGTGAGTCTGTTTCTGTTTTGTAAATAAGTTCATTTGTGTCATATTTTAGATTCCACATATAAGTGATATCATATGGTATTTGTCTTTCTCTGTCTGACTGACTTCCGTTGGTACGATAAACTCCAGGTCCATCCATGTTGCTGCAAATGGCATTATTTCATTCTTTTTTATGGCTGAGTAATATTCCATTGTATATATGTGTATATGTATATATCACATTTTCTTTATCCATTCATCTGTCGATAGACATTTAGGTTGTTTCCATGTCTCCATGTCTTGGCTATTGCAAATAGCGTCAAGCAGACCCAATTTTCATCACTTCTCAGGGATAATGTCTAACAAAGGCTGGATCCTGATTCGAAATTCCCGGGGAAGCCCGCTAGGTGTGATAGCCACCCCTGCTCCAATCAGCTGTATCCAGGAGGATGGGGGTAGTGTCCTTATGCTTACTCAATAGGGGCAAGTGGCAGGGTGGGGCAGATGCTCTAAAAAGGAGCATATGGGGATGTGTCATTGACTAACATGCTCATCCTGAACACCTTGGAGCAGTCCATTGAAACTATGATCACACAGGGAAAAGTTCCAGAGATTTGATCAAGGCCATGAAGAAAAAGGGTGTGATACTTTTCCTCCTTTGGCTATTTGGTCATATGATTTGATCACCAATCCAGATTCTCAGGGGTTTGGCTTAACTTCCATGTCCTTATACCTGGATGGAAGTGGGCACAGCCAGAAGTGAGATGGAAGTCAGGTCTAAGCCTTTGTCATTTCTTAAATGCAAACGGGACATTAATGAGACCCTTTTCTCTCCTGCCTTTAGGAAGAAACATGAGGTTCCCCGGGAAATCATTCAAGAGGAAGATGGAAGGGGCTGTCTAAAAAGAGATTGAAAGCTGCAGACCGCAAGACTGGGGCCAGAGGGCTGGCAGTGGAAAACCCTGTTGGGTTGTGATCTCTCATTGAAAAGTCCCAGTTGCCTTTTTGCTTCCTGCAGGGGGAAGGAAGAGAAGGAGAAGACCATGTCCATAGCCTTGAAGCAGGTGTTCAACAAGGACAAGACCTTCCGGCCGAAGAGGAAATTTGAACCTGGCACGCAGAGGTTTGAACTCCACAAACGGGCTCAGGCATCCCTCAACTCAGGCGTGGACCTGAGGGCAGCTGTGCAGCTGCCCAGCGGGGAGGACCAGAACGACTGGGTGGCGGTGCACGTGGTGGACTTCTTCAATCGGATCAACCTCATCTACGGTACCATCTGTGAGTTCTGCACTGAGCGGACCTGCCCTGTGATGTCAGGGGGCCCCAAATACGAGTATCGGTGGCAAGATGACCTCAAGTACAAGAAGCCGACTGCACTGCCAGCCCCCCAGTACATGAACCTTCTCATGGATTGGATTGAAGTCCAGATCAACAATGAGGACATATTTCCAACGTGTGTGGGTAAGTCCATGACCAGCTTCCTGGTTATTTTGTCACTTCCCACCCAAGCTTGGAAGGTTTGCAGGGGCTTCTTCCAGGACTGCCTTTGAATGCCGGATAGCACCTATATCAGTGTTTCCCTAAATTCCATCAGTCACATAGCAGCAATTTCCTTTTCCGGATCTAAGGACCTTATTGAAAAAAAAAATCATTCGTAGACCACTTAGAATTATTTTGTAGACCTAAATAGTGGGAAACACTGACTTGATGAAAAGTTGGATTTGATCTTATTGGCTTCCTTAGGATTAGACTCCAAACCCACCCAGAGCTCCTGGTAAAACTTTTAATTTGGAGCTAATTAACTAGTTAGTTACATTAACTCTGGTGCAATTATTGGTACTCGTCTCTCAGGGTAAGAAATCCCAGTGTGAGAATCCGTGGATTTGCTTGGGAATCAAGCAAACAGGCAGTTGGCATTTTGGAGAAATAAGATCCTGGCATTCTCTTCTCCCCTCTCCTGATCATAGGTATTAATTTCAGTCTGTACTATTAACTCTGGACCCTTGTGTAGCTGCTAGACCAACCCGGACACCTGAAATGCAAATGCTTTTGTTTGCTTTGTGCTCTGAGCCATAAAATTCTTCAAGGGGAGAGACCAGACCTTTCCTATCTCTTATATTTCTTTATGCTGCTGATCATTGAATCTGCAAGCCTGGCAGGTTGAATTCAGAATTCAGTTTTTAGGGCCTTAGGTTCAATAAGGGTGAGCATTCTCTTTGCACTGTTGTACCTGTGATACCTAGCATGGTGCCCTGGAACCTTTTAGGCACTCAGGAACTATTTGTGGAATGGTTGAAAATATACTTATGCTGCTGGAAAATATTATTGAAAAGCTCTGAGATAGTTGGGGTATTAAAAAAAAAAAGCGTTTGAAACACATTGCTGAAATCACCTTTAGATGGGGCATGTGTGTCCCCATGTGGCATATGAAAAGTTGAAGTGGGCTGTATGGAAGTAATTATGTTTATACCAGAAAAAAAAATGTATATAAATTGATTAGGGCAGTATGTCCATCTTGAAACATTCAGCACACAAACCAATCTGCTCAGAATCCTCGTGTTGACTTGTCCAGTTTCCTCACGTACTTTCTCTCTGCTGTCCCTTGTTAGGGCAGGAAGTGGGGTGGATGGCGGCACAACCGCCCTTGGTTGGCTCACCAGCATAGGAGGAAGAAGGAAGGTTTCAGAAACTCCCCTGGCTGTATAATTGGCGCCTTGGAAGAGTAGCAGTTTCCTAGGTTCATGTCTTTTTGCACTTTCATTGACTGTCAGAGGCTTCTTCTGGAGCTGGGAGGAATTTGTCTTTTCCAAAAGCATTACAAGCAACTGCCAATGACTCTGCAGAACATACGACAGCAGTAAAGGTAAATAAATGTGGGCAAGGATCCCTCCTTGCTGCCCTTCCCCTTCTGTTTCTTTGACGCTTTGAACTCTGGGCACTTCTGTTCTCTCTGGCAGTTGTGGTTACCACATAGAGTTGCTGACCAGAAATAACATCACAGAGCCTGGTGTGTTACTTAAGAGTGAGGAAGCTTCTGGCCATCTCCCTGGAAAATAGAACATCATAGGTGATTTTAGACTTTGCTTGGAGGAAATCACTGGATGCCGCCAGATCCCCCAGAGCGATTGACTTTGCTTTCTTTTTCTTGATGGTTTCCTTAGCCATTCAGTGTGCTTGGGGAACACTCACCTGATCAGAATCCTCTATTTCAGCTCTTCCCAATCTGTGCCGCACAGTACAAAAGTGTTTTGGGAGCTCTTAATAGGTGCACTGTGATTTTTTTTTTTTCTCCCATGGAAAAATAAATTTGGGAAATGCGGAGTGAAATTGATTTCTTTACTGCAGGACTTTAAATATACTAATGTGCATTATACATCTCCAAGAAAAGAATATGTTAGTAAGTAGTGTATCTTAATTTGAACCTGGTACCTTCTTCTTCTTTTTTTTTTTAATGGAACACTATTAGCATCTTTTGGGAAATGTTCATCTATATAGAGTTGTCAAACTTTTCTTTGTATCAGAATTACTTGGACCTTCTTCTCAAAATGCAGATTCCTTGGTCCTCCCCCTCAACAACTAAATCAGAATCTCTTAGGTGAGGCCTAAGAATCTGTACTTTTGGTAAGCTCCTCCCACCCCTCTTGTTTATTGTAACCACCCAGAATGCTTTTCATCCTCCCCAGGAACAGTTTGTTTCTTACCTCTCTGGTTTTATCCATGTCATTCTCTCCTTTGGAATCCCCTTCTAGTGAATTCTTATACATCCTTTATACCACCTCAGACTTCCCTGGTGGTCCAGTGCTTAAGACTCCTCCGTGCTTCCAATGCAGGAGGCGCGAGTTCGATCCCTGGTTAGGGAACTAAGATCCCACATGCTATGTGGTGTGACCAAAAATTTTTTTTTAAAAATGAACTTTATACCATCTCCTCTGTGAAGACTGTCATCTTTTAGAATATAAGTCCCTTCAAGTTAAAAATATGTCTTATGCATTTGAATATCTCAGCACTAAGTCCAGTCCTGGTGCCTTATAAGTTGTTGGATGGATGGATGGATGGATGGATGGATGGATGGATGGATGGATGGATGGA